>NC_133581.1:2572003-2910643 GCF_964106895.1 Numenius arquata
GGCAGCGCGAGCTGTGAATGGCTGAAGGGAGCGTCAATCAAACGCTGCGGAGGGAGGGGTGTCGGCGGCAACCCGCCGCCTCAGCCTGTGGGGCGGCGGCAGCGGGGGTTCCTTGTTACTGAAGTTTGACTAATTAGCTGCGTGAGTAGCTTAATTTTTGGCGTGTGTTTTCAGTTTTGAGACATCGGACGTTTCTAAAGGCTGCTGGTTGGGGAGAAGTTATTCAGTGGCGTAGGAAATGACGGGACAAGGGCACTGTGAAAACTGCTATTACTTTCGGGGGTTTCAGAGGCAGGGTTTGTTTCAGTGGGGAAATAAAGCGTTTTAAATTACCAAATCAAAGCGACCAAGTATATAGTAAGATGTTCATTCTTGTATCTGTACCCCAGATGAGGCACAGGTGATACATTAACATTGGTCATGGTTCACGTGTCCCCTTTGTAAACATTATTTCTCTGGAGGCCAGACCTGAATTTGTTACCCTAAAAAAAAACCAATACCACTTCTGAATTAATAAGAGTTATACTTATAAATGATGAGGTAAATACAGTTGTCCCTTTATGCAAAAGCATTTTCTTTTTGTGCTGAATTTGCTGTGCTACAGCCCACAGGCCCGTCCCTTGTACGGTAACAGTCGGCGCTGAGGGAGGTCCCCTGGCTTTGTGCCTAAAGAACGTGCTACAGATGATAAAAGTGGTTAAAAGGGGGTTATTTTTTCCTATTTCTGAGGCAAAACCTTTCAGCAACAGTAAAAATCTATCTTAAACTCTGAGGTTACGTGACATTGGGCTCTTCAAAGATAGCTGAATATCTCCATCTACCAGTTATTCAGTGGACGTTCACTTCATGGCATGTACTTCTGTGTGGGGCTCCTGAACCCAGACAAGTGGGTAAGACTACCTATACAAGCTAGAAAACTAAAATATATACCTATCTCTTATTAGCTCTTCCCCAATGACAATGATTGAGCGTAATCACAGCAGATAGGAGACCTGTCTAAACAAACAGAAATTACCTAAATGTGGTTTGCAAGTTTTGTGTGTGTGTTGGTTCATTTCCCCCCCTCATTCTTGATAAGAATCCCAGTGTGGTTCTTTACAGAATACGTACTACAATAATGAAGCAGAGCAGCTGTTTGCCCTGTCAGAAAGAAATGAAATACTTGTCTGCAAGATTATATCTACTTTTTTTTTTTTCTCTTAACAGATATGAAAAATAGTCTAGCTCATTGTTGCAGTCGGACAATTGCTTTGTTTAGTATGTGTTATTATGTATTAGAGGGCTAAGACTCCCCAATTCAGGTCTGTGCTACGTAGGGAATACCACTAATGGTACTCCATTTCCTCAGTGATAAGAACAGCAAACCCCCTTTCCTCTGCTTCAGCCTTATTTGGGACATTTCTTTCATGTCTCCAGGTGACAGGTCATGTCTCATAGTCTTTTCTTTCTTGACATGATAACCAACATCATAAAGAAGAGCAAGAAAGGTAGATACCTATGTTTCTAATATTTTTATACTAAATATACATCATTGGACTACACCTACTTCTTCATCCTCTGTGCAACCACTGACCACATCCATGTACCAGACTTCCACTGCACTCAGAAGATCATTGTGAGAGGTAAACAAGAGTAAATCCACAAAGATCTAAGCACTTTTTGTACAGAGCAAGAAACTCTTTATAGTATCAGCCAAAGAAAACAGTATCCAAGCTTCACATCAAGGTCTTAACCCACAAGATCTTCTTCAAGATGCTAGCTCCCATTCTGCAAACTAAGTTTGTAGGCCTCGCCATCAACCGTTTCTGAGAACTTTTAATGATCTTTTCAGGTACTCATTCAGACTTACATGGTGTTCTTTGTACAGCTTTTATTTTTTAAGGTGACAGTTTTGTAAAAAAAATGGTCTTTTCATAAGAAAATACTGATTGAGAAGTCCTTTAGACTTAATATTAGGAGTGTATATACACATTTTTTCAAATCAAATAATTGATATCTCAGTTTGCTTAACCAGCAAGATGAGGGAAATGTAGGCATGTTCATGAGGAGTTATTGTTTGCTTTTCCTTTAAAGTTTAACACTTCCTGTCAACAAATGTGTGTAGGTAAAGTTGCTTGTCGCCAATCTGTTTCAAAGTAAGAGTAACTAGCAAAAACTGCTTCTCTTTCACTTCCTATATACCCTTCTTATTTTAACTAGTAATGGTAGAGGAAGGGATATATGTGTGCATAAAAAACCCAAGAAGACATTTAATATTGGCTAAGAAAAAAAAGCAAAAAAAAAATCAAAGAAAGAGCAGGTGGCAACATCAATGGCATGTATTTTCAAAAATTCTTATACTTTAGCTTTACTGGAACCAAGCAACTGTGATAAGAAAGCTCATATGCAAAGCTAAGTGTGAAACAAATACAAAATTTTTCTGTCATCTCACCTTAATCCTCTGTCTTTTCAGTGAAGAAAGCAGTGAATGCTCGTTTAAATTCCACAGGTACCTTGCTGTGGGTATCTTTATTTATTTCCCTTTTTCCCCCTTCTGTTTTGATATTTGATTCCTGCGGCGTCTTATTTGCCTGGGTAAGCCTCCTGTTATGTATGCATTAAGTAAACAAACTTCAAACAATTCCAAATTAATCATCTTTATTTAGCTGGGGAGACTGGTTCTATGTTGCTGCGTGTCTTTCCGAGGCATAATCCAAACCACACTTCACCCTTAATTAAGATTTTGTGAGATTAAAAGACATGATACTTAGCATTTGTATTTTGTTTTCTGTATTTAAAGTAAGTTTAAACACAAACTGCAAGGTCAGTTTCACTCAAACGCACACACACAGTCGTGCTGTATATAAAGTTTACGCATAGATCAATGATTTAGAATTAGTCGAGTAAAAGGTTGATAATGTTAATTAAACTGATTATTGGTGAGAACGCTTATCACAGGATTGGGAAACTTAATTTTTTTCCCCTTCTGCTAAAGATATTCAAACTTATATCTTCCAGAGTTTCCAGATTATGTACCAAGAGATGAGGCTTGGATACATTTTCTACGTGTGCCACAGGGAATAAGGTCAGAAAGAAAAAAATAAAGACTCTGTTTCAGACGTGTAATAAAAGTATAATTTATATTACTGAATATATTTTCAGTCACGAAACAAATTTATCTGCTGCAACTATGAAGTAATATAATGAAACTATTCTCGAGACTTGAAATAATAATTGGTCTTGTCATAAATATCCAACCTTGGGATATTTACAGTACCTTAGGAACCTCTACAAATGACTTTTCCACTAATCCTTTTGCTGTTGTGTCTGATATAAGCATCAGGGCACAGAAAAAGCATTTAAAGAGGAATATATACTACTACTTAACTGTTCACTTGCATGACAGAGGACTGAGGGGTAGGCATGGCAAGTACAGTACAAGAAAAAGGTTGCTATTATATTTTAGAAAAGCAAAGAAATATTATTAGAAACAACAGATTAATGTCCATTGTAATACAGTAGATGGAACATATTGTTTTGATTCCAAAGTGGCAATACACACCCAAAGCAATTTTATATGTCAAACTTGCAATCAGGTAAACATGAGGTCCATGCTATTAAAGGTCAGTCAACATCTGGGTGACAGGTGCTGATATGTTAGACATAATATATGGTGAGAAGAAGAGATGGAATATGAGATAGGTAATAATAAACTGGGGATCTCTGTATATAGTCTGTAAGTTATTTCTGAAAACATTTTACTGGTTAAGCTATCATGATAATATTTATCATTCAGTAACTTGTGTTACATGTAGTCTTTTTAATCTTGTATTGTCAGCCATCAGATCGAATGGAAAACACTGAAAACACTGTGAAATAGAACATCTTCAAAAGATGTGGACTTTAAAGGAGGATTGAGAGAACGATACTAGTGGAAAAGGTAAGCAGGCAGGAAGTAAAAACTGGCTTTTATGGGAAATAGCACACGTACATTGGGCTGTCAGTTGACAGAGTGAGATACTGAGATGCAGAGCAGAGAGCAAACATGGACTTCTAAGAAAACACATGTAAGAGAAAACCAGGAAAAGGCAGATAGGAAACCTCTTTTTTGTGTTTGTAATCTTCTGTCATATGAGGACAAGGTCTTAATTTAAACAACTAGAGAAAAAGACTAACCCCAGAGATAGAAAAGTGTTAGAAAAATAATAGTTTATAAGTTTCAAACGGTATGTTTTTCTCTTCTTCTTTCATTCTCCATAGACAATAAAGGCTTAAGTCTACTGAAGGCTTCAGACTACTGGAGCAGATATCTTCAAACTTTAATAATGTATGTGGTTAGTAAATGGCAATGGATACACCAGTCCTACAGTAGAATAAATTTTGCAGTATTTTTACCAAAAAGAGAATTTCATTCATCTATTCATATTTTGCAGCAATTTATTACATTGTATAAACAGTACTACTGATCATCATCAAAACTCGTGTTTCATATTTCATGCTGGAAAGACAGCTGCAATATACTTCTTGAGATAACTGAAAGAAGAAGAAGAATAGAATAAGAAATGCAGCACTCTTCAGGTGATAAGGCATTCAAACATGTATTTAGCATCCTGGATATCTCAGCTTTGTATTTTTATTCCTAGAAACTACATTATTAGAATTATTTCACATCATATAAATACAATTTTCTTTTGTTAATGCATTTGCTTTTATTTTATTTTCTTTCATGTTAGAGCACCAATAAGTAAGCTTATGAATGTTGTTCTGCATTCATTCCCTGTATTATTAGCAGTGTTGCCTGAAGCATTTGCCTAATAGCAGTTAATAAAGCCTATATTTTGAAACATGATTTTGCCCACTGATGCTTCGTTCTGCATAAGAAAAGATTTAAAGCTAGACGCAGCAATATTTTTTTTTTCTGTTGTTAGAATCAGAAGCTCTTAAGCTTTTAAATGGGTCATCCATCCAGTATGACTTAGTCACATGTGCTTTAAATTAGTCAAGTGCTTAATTGTTTGGATGTTTGCATGTATAAATATAGATGCTTGATCCAAGAGATAGCTTGATACAATAGAGGTAATTTTATATGTTCTGATTCTGTAGAAAGAAGAGAATCCTAAATGAACTGGTTTTTCAAAGCAATTGGATTTTCAGAAACTTAAAGGCAATTAAAAATGTTGGCTGCCCAGCAGGACTGGAAAGTCAGTCTATTATTTCCTTGCCAGAAAAAATTAGATATATGCTTTTAAAAATCATGGATATATGTCTGTAGCTAAATGCATCAGTATGGCTCCAGACTGATATACAGAGATTATTCATATGGCAATGAAATGAACTAAATGAACTAAACTGAAGCTGCTACTTGGACGTATGAACAGAATTTGTTGGCCCATTATATGTGTTCCATGATACATAAGCAGAAGAAAGCGCAGTTTGATGCTGTGCTGAAAAGTATCAGTGTAATATTTCAGATTAAAACGTAGAATTCCATGCTGCAGGTGAGAAGATGTACCTGACGTACGCTTTGTTAGAGGTCTACAGACTGTGAAGTGAATAAGACATTGCATATAAGCCTGACATTTAGGTTGTGAGGTCAATAACACCAGTAATGACAAATTTAGGCAGGAAATTCATACCTCAGCTTTCAGTTAGTTTCGATACTAAAACAACGTTAAAATTTGTCATCTGATCACACATTGTTCTTTACAGTGGTGATTTCTGAATCTTCCTATGAATATAGTATGAAGGTTATGACTGGAAGAGACAGTAATGCGATCGTAGGAAGCTTATGAGGGACAAACCCAAGCAAACCAGCCAGTGGAACGGCAACAAACTTGATGGGTTTGCTGTAACCACAGCAAATGTGGATGCGGGGAAACAAGAAAGGACAAAGAAGGAGGTATGTTGCATTTGTAAAGTACAAAAAGAGACAATGTCATTATTTTTGAACCCAAGAGGCAAGTAGCTAGAAATTCTCCGTACACGATCTAGTCACTACATCAAAACTGTTTAACCTGAGGCATTTAAGTTAGGGATCTAAGTAATGTTTAGGTATTTAAAGAAAGGCTCTATTGATCTTTTTCTATTTAGTTAAGTTGTGAAAGACGTGACGCTCTGCAAGCAGAGATACATCAAAGGCTATTACAATGCATGTGACAATCGTAATAAGTGCACGTGATATTTGTATGCTAGAGTATCAGTAAGCATTTTCCATATATAATAACCTAGTGTGCTGACTTGATGGGTCAGTTTCCCATGGAATCTGGGAACAGGTTACCTGGAGGTAATTGTTGCAAATTCCCAGTGCAGAGATTGCCTGCCAGGATCCCATTAAGATAATAATATTTTCCAAGTTTAACATGTTTATAATCTACATGTAGTTTAATATGTTTTCTCTTTCACTTTTTTTTTTGGTCCTGAAAATACAAATACACTTTAAAATGTTTAATGGAAGCTGGCTTGTCACTGATTCATTTTCATTGTCTTTAAACTGATTCATAGATGCTGAACATAACTCAGATTTTTAAAGATAATTTCAATGAACCGTGAAATAAATGCAGTTTTAAAAAATCTGCTTTACTGTAGAAGAAGAAATGGGGCTGTCTCTTTAGTTGCCCTGTTCAAGAAGGATAACAGCAATAGACATAAGACACAAGGTTTGTCCCTTGAGATGGTTACAAATAGAACCAAGGGAATAATTAATCCTAGGTAACTAGCACACTAATTAGTGTTGTTTGAATTGATAGGAGTTGTAGGTTCTCAGTACCTTTGAAAATCTGTTTTTATTTTGGTGTGACTATTTTTGCCCTTTTTTCCACTTTAAGTAGCTGTCATTCTCAGTATATTTTACATCATAATAGGAGGCGTGTAAGGATGGAATACTGGCAAAAAGTCTGTATACCATCTGCTTACATATCTTAATTTTGACAATAAGAAAGACTACAAAAAATTCCGGGGTCTTATGAGATTCAAAGAAGCCAGGGGCACAGTCAGAATGAAATACAGCACGGTTAGTAGCATATTAGGTAAATATAAAAGAGCTCTTCTAGCCTGGAATAATTGGTCCACCACAGGGCCTGCCATATGGCCAGCAGCTTGCTGATGCCCTTTGCCCCAGCTGGCTTGTGTAACGGCAGCGTTTGAGTTGCTGTTTCAGTCATTCTGATAAAAGCAGTTTTTCACACTGACTAGTTATATGTCGTTATATGTTGCAGAGATGGCCGTTATTTTGTTTAAGACTTACACAATTGCCAGGGGCTACTTCTGATTTCTGGTGAAGTAGAATAAAAGGCCTGGACAAGCCCTTGACTGTTTTGACCACAGGTAGATGCATGGAAAATAAACAAGGCAGATTTTTTTTCTGTGTGTTTAGGTATGGCTATTCTTAAAGCCAAGGTTCTCTTCTGTACATTTGACCTCATTTTTCTCAGGTTTTCAGTTAATAGAAAATTCATTGCCTCAAGTTGAAAGTATGGAAGCATCTAATAAAAAGCAAAATAATTCCATGACTACATTAGCCTTAACAGCATTTAGTTAGACTTTGGGATCGGTTTTAGACAGCCCGAAAATTCTCTGTTTTTTACATGTATGGAGAGCTAGGTTTTTAAAATGTGCTCCTACTTTATTGTTGCTAGAAGAAATACTTATTTTGACGTATCAGAACTTGGCTGTTTCATGACAACCAAAAAGTGGTGAAACTTATCTGGAAACTGTAACAAATTATTAGTTTGTTGTTTTTTTTTTTTCCTGGAGGCTGATACTAAATTACCAGGTTAATTATACTGACACCTTTCTTTATAGCTACTAATTCTCCCCTGCACCCTGCCTGGCCATTTACAAGGTATTTACAAGAGGCTTACAAGCTGTTTACATTGCCAAGAAACTTACCATAAAAATGAAATACATACCATAACTTACAAGCCATCAAACTTATAAACCCACTAAAACCTTCTAAAAAGATCAACAGTGATCCATCAGCATTCCTGTCCGGCTTTGTTCATGTGCATTTCCTATTTCTATTGGGTTAAGAGCACTGTTTGGTTTGGGTTTGGGCAGCACAGTTGGGTCATGATCCATAACGTGAGCTTCTAAACAAATTTAAGAGGAATACACATTTTTTCACCGAGTGTGATGCCTTCGTTTTTTTCTATACTTCTAGTCTAAAAACGTTTGATAAATTTTTACAGCTGCAAGAAAGAGTACTACGTGATAGCAACCACGTGAGTTAGGCCAAGTTTTGACCACCAATTACGTTCAATTCACCAACAGTGAAAACAGCTATTTTTCAATAGCCCTCTGGTTATCATATTATTTGGCTGAGGAGGTTAACTTTTCTTTCTCTTTTCTTGTGGTGTTAGTATGGTAGAGTGTTTCTTTCTTTGTTTTTACAGTGTGCTAATACCTCTTCTGTTTGGTATTGTTATTCATAGATTTTCCTGAAATCCAAAAGGAGGTTTCGAGATACAGAAGGTTGAGATACCTTAATTTTCTGCCTGCATGGCAGATTCTACAGGCTTTTCACCATCTTCTTCTGTATTGATGTTTTTCCTCATTTTCCTGCTTACTTGTTATAGGGATTGTAACCAATATATCCTATTCACAAAAGGCTCCGCTGTACTTGAAAGTTAACTGCCAAGTATTTTCCTATGGATTGGAGATAGAGCTTGGTCTATCCCCCTTTATTTTAATGCATTTGAACGAGGAGGAGTTTGTTGTGATCCAGTTCTAATGACTTATCCTACGACATCCACCCACCCTTCTTCATTTAATTTAATTCTTTTGTCACCTCTGATAGATCTCTGAGTCAGCATTTTCTTGAGCGATGATGGATCCCCTACTTCATAATCCTGGCTCCAGCCCCACTTTTACTGAGTCATACAGACTATTCCTATATTTTTTTCAGGACCATGTTAAGATGTGCTATGCATAGAGCATTATATAGCACTGTGATACTTCCATTACAGATGATGTGTCACAGGTATGCCTTCCCAATGACGCAGGTGGAAAAAAAAAAGGAGTTGGTAATTATCTACCCATTGCTTACAGCATACATTTCATCCCAAGTGGCAATAACAAATTGGCCTGTGTCAGCGGTCTGCTTGTAGGAAAAATATTCCTGGGTTATATGATAACAAGCAACCCTGTGTCATAACTGGAATAAGGTATATAAGAAGGTGGACAGTGTTATGTTTATTAAGATGAATATATATAATATGAAATATACTTCAAACTGAAAAATTTGTAAGATTCTATTCTAGGCTTATGTGCAGTTAGGCAAAGTTTTCTAGTTCACACTGGAAATGTCTAAAATCTCTTGAGTTTATCAGAGAAATCAGAGAAAAGAAAATGAGAGATCTCGAAGTAAAAAGATAGGAAGTTCTTGGTGAAGAGAAAATTCTGCAAATAAAGATGTTTTGTTGTGTGGTTTTTTCCCTTATTCTAACATGTTTGGTGTTCTTTTGGTAATTATTTTGTTGCTGGAAGTGCTGATTCATTGTACTTTTCCCCACAAACGTGTTTGAACTTTTCTCTCCAACTTTCCAGATGAGTACTAGGGTGACACTACTGCAGCAGTCTGTCTGTCTGCCTGTCTCTCTTGCTTGCCCTTTGCTGTTGTGCCAGCTCAATGTGTTACTGATTCGCTACCAAACCAGAACAGCAAATGGTTGGTGGCTAGAAGAGTTTCGTGGAATATGGGAAGAATCAAGTTCAAATGCTAGATTTAGACAGGACGTAAAATGAGCCATGTGTGCCAGCTGCTAGGTCCTTTGTGGTGCTGAGGATTTCCTGGATACATCTGCACTGTCCCTTTGTGTTGCTCTCTCACTCCTTGGCCTGGTCTTCCACGGTTTCAGTTGTATATTTCATTTACTCCTGAGGTGTCTCTGGATTGAATGTATGTCCCGGTTTCAAGTAAAACTGAACCAATTTTCTGTTCTGTAACTTTACATCCTAGCTAGGCCTCCTCTAACTCTCTGAAATTAACGGCATATTGTGGAGAAAACTGCTCGTTCTCAGAATGATAAGCCCAATGTTTGTGCTCCGTGCCAAGGGATGGTGAGCAGGGAGGCCCTTGCTTATACTTATTGCTGTAACAACCAAGGGCAGCCAATTTCGTTATTTGCCCCCTTAGAGGATTGGAAACGGAAAAAACATAGAGGGGCCACATCTGTGGGGAGGAGGGGACAGGAGAGGTGACCCAAACCTGACCAACTGGGGTATTCCATCCCATCTGCCCCATGCTCAGTATAAAAGCTGAGGGATCAAAGGGTCAACCCCCTTCCTGCGATGGCCGACGTCCAGAGAGGACTCTGTCTGTTCATCTGCCTTTGATCCCGATCCGTGTGTTCCTGACTCCAGAAGTGGAATCCAGTTCCCATTCATCACCGAGTCCAGTCTGGGACTTCCCCAGTGCCTGCCGGTGACGTGACTGTCATCCTGGGAGCTTGATACGATTTTGTATATATTGTACCTATTTCATTATCTTCTTCTTTATTTTTATTTTAATATTAATTCTTCATTAGTTTAGTTCATTCTAAACTTCTGAATCTCCTTATCTCTTTCTCCTCCTTTCTCCTCTTTTGTGGGGGGGGAAGGGCCATCTGTCGGTCTGGTTTTGGTAAATTCGGCCGAAACCACAACAATGTACTAAGTCCCTTGCTGATGAAGACCTAGGGTGTCTGAAAGAATAGCTAAAAGAGAATTGTAAAAACAGTGTGGAGGGCACTGCACAAAGATTGGCTTCCTCTGCCCGACTGTCCTCCAGTGCCATCCCAGAAGGCATCATGCTCTTTTATGCTTCATACCATGCCTTATTCCATGCTAGAGCATACCACACCTAGCCTAAGCAGTATGGCTTTCTGGAGGGTCGCCAAGCAACCGTGTCACTGTTCAGGATAACCTGAAAAACAAGCCAGTAAGTCTGTGAACACAAAACCATTGAGGGTTTATAGCGTTTTGGCTTGGGTTCGTGAGAAGACTTGGCCATAGTTCTGCTGTACCTGGAAATGGCCTAGACTGGAGGTGTCACTCCCAGCACCATCAGCCTAACACACTGTTAGCAGGTCTTGGGGCACCTTGACATTCCTGAATTCCATCAATAGTGGTGAGCAGGGCCATTTTAAATTTCAGAAAAGAAAGTAGAATATATGTGAAGGAAAGCACGTGACTGCATTAAACACAGTAGGATGCATGGATCTCCTGGCAAGAAGCGTCTCTGACAAGCATCCATGTATTTCCATGCCTCCTTGGAACTACTTGGAGAAGTAGTGCTCCCTATGTACAAAGCCCATCCCACCTGTACTTCCTATGGAAACATCATCAACATACTGGACTGCAGTTTATATAAATTATGTGACGTCACCTGGGTGAAGAGCTAGTCGTCACACCTCCTGTCTTTTCCTATTGATGCTTTCGTGTGCATTTCCTATCCAACTCCTTTCCCAGATTCCTACTTGCAGAAGACATCTTCCCATGGGCCTGTCACCCTAGGGCCACACGTGGTACCCTAGCAAGGATGGGAAGGAGAACACTCCAGGCATTACAGAGTGTACAATGTAAGACAGGGTAGGCGCTATTGACCTTTTGGAGTAGGGCAGTCTCAAAAAAGGGACAGAAACAGGACAACTTAACACAAGCGTGCCTTGCCTCGTTAACCTCCAGCCTAGGGTTTCCGATTCTGGCTGGAATACTGTGTATATGGTCAGAGATGTGTTCACACGGCATTAGGGGATGTTGGGTTACTCCTTTTACAGTAGCTGCACGCCCAAGAGTTAGCCAGCAGTGAGCACAGGAGGCCTGGTGGGACACTGTGGTAGAAACAATTCATTGAGAGGGGACAGCGTAGAGTGTACCTGCTCCACAGCAGATAGGAGTGTGCACTGCTGATCAGCTCAAAGGCGTGTTCCGATTCAAAGTGAGGCACCTGAAGCTTCACAAAGGTTTTGATTCGCTCCTCACTGAGGACAGGTTAGAAAAATACAGCAACAAGGTTCCACTGCCACATTCCCCTCAGCACTGGTGAGGCCCCATCTCGAGTACTGTGTCCATTTTTGGGCCCCTTACCACAAAAAAAGACATTGAGGGGCTGGAGCGGGTCCAGAGAAGGGCAACGAAGCTGGTGAGGGGGCTGGAGAACAAGTCTGATGAGGAGAGGCTGAGGGAGCTGGGGGTGTTCAGCCTGGAGAAAAGGAGGCTGAGGGGAGACCTTCTCGCTCTCTACAACTCCCCGAAAGGAGGGTGTAGCCAGGGGGGGTTGGTCTCTTCTCCCAAGTCACAGGCGATAGGACAAGAGGAAATGGCCTCAAGTTGCACCAGGGGAGGTTCAGATTGGATATTAGGAAAAATTTTTACACTGACAAGGTTATTAAGCCTTGGAATGGGCTGCCCAGGGAAGTGGTTGAGGCACCATCCCTGAAGGTATTCAAAAGACCGGTTGACATATTGCTTAGTGACATGGTTTAGTGATGGGGTTTTTTTTATCAGAGTTAGGTTGATGGTTGGACTAGATGATCTGAAAGGTCCCTTCCAACCTAGACAATTCTATCATTCTATGATTGCACTTTTCATAATATGCCT
The DNA here is from genome assembly GCF_964106895.1 of Numenius arquata. NCBI lineage: Eukaryota > Metazoa > Chordata > Aves > Charadriiformes > Scolopacidae > Numenius > Numenius arquata. Next base: position 2,584,559 of record NC_133581.1, read on the forward strand.
CAGCTTGATTCTTATCCTCACTTTGTTTTCCCGTCCCTGTCTCACTTGCTTTTTCTTTCCTTTTTCTTGCAGTTGCACTTGCTCAGGACCATGTCACTGCACAGAGAGGTGCCTAGGTCGGCAGGCATGGCACCATGTCGTGACGGGCCACCTCATCAGGTGCTGCTCTGAGAACATGATCTACAAATGAGTAAGTTTAAACCTCCGCCTCGTGCGAAATTGCAGGTTTTGTCTTTGTGATGCAGGTGTCTGCAACAGAGCACTGTGCTGTGTCTGTCTCGCCAATATATTGTGAACAGAAAGGGGTGCTCCCTCTTCCAGAGGCTTCATGCCAGCGATAAAGAAAGAAAGCACATCTCTATTTCTAGTTTTATAAATAGAAAGTCAGTGGTTTCACCACCCGGCAGGTCAGATGTTATGCTGGGCAATCCTGCAACTATTCTCAGCAGTTACGTACGCAAGGCGTTGCGTGTTTGTTGATCGCTCTGTGAGGCAAGACACCTTGTGGTGATAGCGCCATTCCGTAGGACGGGATCTGCTTGAAACTGTGCCGCGTGTGCGGTGCCTCATCAGTGTTCGAACAGAGGTGTGTCAATCGGCAGTTGTTCGCACAGCAGTGGGAAGGCTGCTGTTCGCCCTTCCCCTGAGCATTCTTCGTTTTGCAGTGAATTTAGTCACTACACGTTTGATAAACATCCTGGAGCGGTTTAAGTACAGTGTTGTTGCGCTGTTTCCATACAACCAGCCTCAAGAGGGAGTCAGTGGGTTACCGTGATACAGCGAAGCTGCCTAATCCTACAAATGTTGGTATTCCTCGGGAAAATAAAGCCCTGAGTAAGCACAACCAGGGGGAAGCAGAATTTGCACACACAGCCTGTATAGACTGTTATGCAGTAGTAGCCCTTGTGAGGGCTGGTTTGAACCTCGTGGAATGAGATCCTGCATCAGCTGGGAAACTGTTGCTAGACTGGTGTGTGTCAGTACCGCAATAAATACTGTTGTCCTAATGTTGTGAATGATTCCAGAAAAGGTGGAAGGCATTTTTAAGACTTGGGGTTTGCCCTTGCATTATCCCCTATCCTTCATCTTCAATTCTTTTCATCATTGTTTGCCATTGTTTATAAACACTACTCTCAGCACCGACTGATACACTTTGGGGCACCCACTTTATAGCAGCGGCAGAAGATACTACTTTATTTGGTTTCCTAACAGTTTCCTGACTGTTAAGGATTATGAAAAATACAATATTTAACTATAAATGTCTGTGTGGCTGTTCTTTCTATTGACTGTGAGTGGTTGACTGTTGATAATGTTGTCAATACTGTATTACTGGCTAATAAGAGAGAGTTAAGGACACAAACATTACCTCGATACACACGTGCCAGGAAGCATGACACACATCCGTTGCCATCTATACATGTGATTTGCTCTATCAAGTGCCTCATGAGACAAATTAATCTTAACAGCCAGTGAATGGCTGTAGTAATAAGTGTAATTTTGACATGAAGTTCATCCAAATACGTGGTACTCTGGCACATGGGACTGCAGCAGGCTTCCACACATACATGATACAGTAGTGGAAACATGATGTGTGACCAGATAACTGACATTATTGCAAGTGCCTTCAAAGAATTATTTTACACTGGTAGGTAATCATATAAGACTAGCCAGACCTGGTGTTATATCAGAACTAGATATCTGGGTGACTAGGGAAGTTTATCTCACTGTAACTTTATAGCTGGATGCTATAAATTAATAGGTGTTAAATGCTGAAGAACAGCATCATTATTTGCAGCTATTTTGGTAATACCTAATGACTCTAGGAACGTTCTAGTTGTTTAATCCCTGCATAAGAAATAAAATGCGGGCACTGTCAAATTTTAATTAACAGGAAGACCTGAAATGAGAACAGTGGTGAGAAAATAGGCTTCAGTAAGTTTCAGTACTGCCCTTGCCTTCAATAACGTCATGTGATGAAGCAAATATTCATCTATTCCCTTATTTGATCTGATTCCAGATGGTATAATATGATTTCTTCTACCAACCCTCACTGGTAAGACTTTGCGGCTAGTGATTGGGAAAATCTGATTTTGTACCAAGTTATCATCCAGGAATTTAATGCATTTTTCAGATGCTAGTCTTTCTTATTCTGACAGTTTTTTCCACCTTTTGTCATCACAGTCATTTTATTGTGTTATTCATAGGACAAAAGGATCAAACATAAAATCCATAATTTTTGTAGTTCCATAATCTTCTGCCACCTGCTGGCAATGTTTTTGCTAATGCAGGCCAGGATGCTCTGCCGCCTTTGCCACAAGGATGTACCTCTAGCTCATGTTCAACTTGTGCACCAGGACCCTCACATCTTTTTATGCGAAATGTTTTCCAACTGGTCAGCCCCCAGTACGTAGCGATGCATGGGGTTATTCCTCCCTAGATACAGGGCTTGCCTCCTAGCTTTGTTGAACTTCATGAGATTCCTGTTTGACCATTTCTTCATCCTGTCGAGGACCCTCTGAATGGCAGCACCTGCTGGATCAATCGCTCCTCCCATTTTTTTCTCACCTGCAAATTTGCTGACTGGCCTCCAGCTCAACTTTATGATGCTGATCACAACCCTTTAAGCCCAGCAGCTCAGGCAGCTTTCAGTCTACCTCCCTGACCACTTATCTAGGCTATAATTTATCAATTTGCCAATGAGAATGTTACGGGAGCGAGTGTTGAAAGCCCGGCTGAAGTGGAGATAAACAATATCAACTGCTCTTCCCTCATCCATCATGGTAGTGATTTCATCATTGAAGGCTGTCAGGTTAGTCAGGCATCATTTCGCTTTCATAAATCAATGCTGACTACCATAAATCACCTTTTTGTCCTTAATCTGGTTGCAAATGGTTTCCAGGATTATTTGTTCCATCCCCTTCCCAAGGATAAAGGTGAGATTGACTGGGTTGTAGCTGTTGCTTTGACTGACTTCTGAAGGAGCACAATCAGCCAAAGCTGTCTGTACAGCAGCAGCAGCAGCAGCAGATCGCTTTTCTGTTCATCTTGGGAATCATATATGTGCACAGAGGTTTCACTCCAAATTCCTTCTCTCTCCAATGATATCTACTACAAAAGGCAGCTTTTGAAACTAGAAAGGATGTTTTTTTTAATGGATTCTCGATGTTTCTTATGCTTCTCATATCTGAACATGTGTGTCAGAAGCAGGCTGTTGTAGAAAATCTTGTGGTCGATATTGGTTTTTAAAAGGTCTTGCTTAACAGTCGCTATCAGTCATGATAGACATGACCCCTTCTTTCTCGGCAGTTAGTAATCATTTTGAGAATTAGTACCTCATCTGTCATTGCAAATAACAGTAAAGCTAATCTGGGCTCATTTCCTACGCTAAGCAAACTTACCTTTCTGGAAAAAAAATGAAGTGTGATCTTTTTAAAGTAGAAATTCAGCTTTAATTGACAGTCTAAGGCTATCAGTGAGGCAAGTTCTGTAAGGATAGGTAATGTCTTTCATTAGACTAACTAGCAGAGTAGAAAAAAGTAGGCAGGATTTGTTAGCCAGGAGGATTTCTGTGGAATTGTTAACGTCATTTAAGTCTAAGCCGAGACAGGTAGAAGGTAAAATCACTATTTATTACCAACAAGCCTGAAGCTTTCAGTGTTCTCTCTGTAGAAGAATTCAATGAGTTCTAACTACTTGAGGAGTTTACACAAGGGATAGTATTATTTCAGAGGATTTTGAAGAACAAAGGCTTGGCCTGAAATTGTAAATTCATGAGATTCTGTGTTCTCTTTTTAAATTTTAATGAGTGCTCTCAAGTAAATTTACCTATGAATTACCAATTAACACATTCTCAAATGTAAGTGTTGTAACCTTTGAAAAGGCCATTCTGCACAAAAGGAATGGGGGAAGAAGCTGACTTACTACAGAAAGGGGGAAAAGTCTCTCTGCAGCTGGGAAGATGCAGCTGGTTCCTCCATTATTACTTGGTAACTGGTGAGGGCAGCAGCGAGTCTTTGGTGACTTGCTGAACTGGATCCTCACCTCCAGTTAGACAATAAATTGAGGGCCGTTGCTGGATAAGGGTTTTGCTGTACTGTAGAAAACACAACAGATGTACGTTATCTCTTCATCAGTGTTGCTTTGAAAATATGCAAAATGTATTTTCTTAACTGCAGTAAACCTTTTTGGGTTTTTTTTACACTTGATTTAGACCTGGTCTGTGATTCACCTGCTCTAGTCACGCTTCATCTCTGCTTTTCCCCCACATCTTCTGGTGTACGGGCTCAGACTGGTTTTCAGTTATTGAGCAGCAACTGTTAACAGTTATTAAAAAAAGATAGTTCTGAATGTTGCAGGTAAAATGCAGTTAAAATAAGCAGCTACATAAGGAAAATACCATCTGTTTACAACGAGCAAGCAGAATTAGCACTTGCTCAAAATAAAGACAGCAGCTTGAGAAGGAAATTTCTAGCGATAACCATGGAAGCAGTTTATGTCCCATGGAGAAGCCCTGCCAGTTGTTGAGCGTTTTTGGCTAATTAACACTCCAGCCCACAGCTGCAGTAAATAAGGCTTGGAAATGGCTAAATGGCTCCTTTGGCAGGTGCTCGGTAGGTACTACTTCAGGATTTTGGTTGCAGTATCCAAACTGCTTTATTTTGAGTGCTCTGCTGAGGATAGTTGTGTTACTTTTTTTTTTTTTTTTTTTCCTACTGGAAAAGCTTGAGTCTTCTTTACTTCAAGTAAGTAAAATAAGCTCATATGGGGCCTGGTGGTAAGGGACGTTTATATGTGAATGTTATTTTCTAGGAATACACTGAACTCTGTGGTTTGACCAAGTAACAGATGAATTGAGCTATTGGTTACTCTAAAAAAATATCGGTCTGGAGTCTTTGGTACAGATTAAGTTTATGAGGGCTTTACGTTTGCTTTGTTATGTTTCCTTAAAAAACTAAAAGAATTGATTATTTTTTAAACAGGTTTGATGCTATTTGTCTAGTTGCTATTTGTGCATCAGAGAATGCTGATGCTTTTTAATTCTAATTAATTCTAATGTACTTAATTAAGAGTTTTAAAACTGTAGAAGTCTGTAGTGTGTCAGAGCTAGAATAACACTTGTATTTGCACTCTTACATGAAGGAAAATAGGGGTTCTAGAGCATCATGGTTTTGAGGTTTTTTTTATGAGGCTTCCAGTGTTATATCCTTCATTTGTTTTGCCTGTGTTCCTGAAAGTCGTCCGATACCTTCTACTTTCTTGACACTTTAATTTTAGAGAGAAACGATTATAAGAAAATCCATCTATAGAGTAGATTTTTGTTGTATGAAAGTCATTTGCAATCCCTGGTGGCTCCAGTTGAAACATATGCAAAAAGAGCCCAATGCTTATTGTGCCTTATAAATCAAGGAATGTTTAGTTTTTCTTAACAGTGTTTTGATCTCTGACTCATAATCTTGATTGTTTAGGTTGGCAATTCTGTGTTAGCCCAGTAGAGAATTGCTTTCTGGAAATATACCTTAGTTTTCGTAACATAGTCTATAGTTTTGGTTTTCTGTTACAAATATATGTCTGGTCTGAAAGTGAACTATTTTCTTCTATTTCCCAGAAAGAAAATAATTTCATTATTACCTTCCACTGTTCGTTCTTCTTTCAGCTGTTCTTGGAAATCTGTTACAAAATTGGCTATTTCTAGTTGTCTGATACAGATGGTAAATAGATACTGAAGAGCACAGATCATGCAATTAACTTATTCTGTCCCAGATAAATAACGCACGTGAAATTAAGAAGTGCTAGTAGAGAACCCTTATTTATCTGATCCTCTTCTTCCCATCCCCAGTTTTGGCTTTATTGTGTTGGGTATCTTGGAATTTGAGGTTTTAAATCTTCCTTTCCATACTCGGGGGCTTCTGTTCCACAGTGGGTTTCCCTTTGGAAAAGGCTGGCGATACCTTTGCAGCGGAGGGAGGGAAGGATTTATCAGGCAAAGTGTTATTGTACAAAGAAATGCTACATGTGAAATTCTGAAGATGGAAAGCATTCCTAACGATGAGAAAACACCATGGGAGGGAAGTAAGAAAGCAGACTCTGCTTGTTAAACCAGATTATTTTTATATTGTTACGTTGCTTGGAATGGAAGGAATAACAAACTGTGTGGGAGTATAGGAGAAGTGCGATAAGGGGAAATAGAAATGATTCGTAGTAATGTGTCAAGTACCTACATAGCTGTGTTTTTCCCAAATAATGTCAAGTTCCCACTGGCCAATTATGCAGCCGTTCTCAGTGGCCATTTCTGCTTGTGTTTATGATCGAGATGAATCCAAAGAGGTAGACAGAACAGGATGAATTTTAGAGCAAGCTTTTGCAAAGGGGCATCGCAAAACAAAGCACAAAGGCTTTTTAGTGAGAAAGAGGAGGCAGAGATCGGTGTTCCTGCCTGCTTTCCCGTTCGTAGAGTTTAGTGTGGAGACGGGAGTCTTCTGCGTGTGATCTTAGAGATACACACGAGGAACTGACACGTGAAGCCTTGTTTTGGGGAGACAGTGGGGAGATACAGAGACAGGCACCACATGGTAACCTACCAAAAAGTATGGTTAAGAAGTCTGGAGTAGTCCGTGGCACCTAATCTATAGGATTAAATACAGATGTAAGAGTAGAAAGATAATATTTTTTAAAAAAAGAAGTGTATTGATTGAATGCACGAGGCCTAAATGTGTGTACTTTGAATCAGTAATGCCCTCTCTTCCATCCAGGTACCTGTTTACCACGTGCACTGTCAGCTGTGGGGTCTTTGTTGGGCTTGAAACTCTTTAAAAATAGAGCTCAAGCCTGAGAAACACGACAAAATAGCAGAGTTAGCTTTGATCTGTAAAATAACAACTGAGGTATTAGAAACGTGTAGTAAAAATACTTACTTCTGAACTGAGAGTGGAGCACAAACGAAGTGCGGTGTTATGATTTCCAAATAAATTGGAACGACCAGAGGGAGGTGTCCCTGCCCAGGGCAGGGGGCTGGAACTGGGTGATCTTTAAGGTCCCTCCCGACCTAAGCCGTTCTATGTTTTTGAGAGAGTTATGCCTGGTTTTATTAGTTTGACTGACCCTAAGCCAGGTGTATACCACTGTACAAAACGAGCCCATGTTTTTGAAGCTGGAGATCTCTCGTATCCCAAATAGGGGAAAAATCTGCAGAACAGTGAATTGCCAGCTGTGCAAAGAGGTGGACGATGGCAACATCTGTCCCGAGGGCTCGTTAGCTACAGCCTTCGCAGCAGAACACCGCGCTGCAGGTCCCGTTGCGTGCAAAGACGACCCTTCTGCTTCCTCTGCTGCAAGCAAAAGTGTCACACACCGAGAAGAGGTTGCTGCTGCAGGAGTGTGACTGGGAAATACCCACCTTCAGAGTTTTAAATGCACCTTTTAACAACAAAAAAAAAAACCAACAACCAAACAACCCACCGCACAACAACCAACCGAAGCGCTAGACACGTTCGTTTTTGCTTGTGAAGTGGGTGTCGTCGCAGTCAGCCCAGTGTCACAAATTTAGACAACTTCCAAGTGAAACTTTTTGGCCTCGTACAGCCGGAAGACAGGGGGATGTGACACCGGGGGGTGTGTGTGTGTGTGTGTGTGTGTTAATTGGAATTTATTTAGTTCGAAGGACGAAGAAAACACAAATACTCTGCGAGAGGGGGAGAAGTACGGACCGGGCTGTCCTAAGCGAAGGCGGAGAGAACCGCTGCCTGGTGCGGAGTCGTAGCTCTCTCCCAGCCAAGCCGATTCTATGATTCCTCGCAGTAATTAGTGGTTTAATGTTAATGAGGTCCCGGTGCGGCCGAGAGGGGGCGCCCTCGGCCCGCGCTCCCGGCCCGGGCGGGCCCATCGGTGGTGCGGAAGGAGGGAGGGAGGGGAGAGACAAACCAGACCCCTCGGTTTCCTACCCGGCTCCCGGTTCAAGGTCAAGGCTGTGTAAACCGCCGCACAAAGGCTCCTTTCAGCAGCCGCCGCGCCGCCTTCGCCGCCGCCAGCACAATCCTCCATTCAGGCGCTGACCCCCGCGGGGACCGGGCGTGCGCGACCCTCGCCCCGGGCAGCCGCCGCACCGCCCGGCCCGGCCCGGTCCGGTAGCGCGCCGTTCCCGAGGGCTGAGCAGGGTCGGTAGCCCCCGTGGGCGAACGGGGCCAGTGGCGGCCGAGCCCCCGTTGCCCCCCGGTCCCGCAAACCGGCGGAGCTGCCCGGCCGTCCTCGCCTCCGCTGGCCCCGCCCCGCGCTATTTGCATACGAGCCCGCCCTGCTCGGCTTTCATTGGCGGAGACGCTCTGAGTCGGCGCCGCTGATTGGTGCTTCTCTCCTTAGCTCGTTTGCATGCGGCGGGGCGGGGCCGGGGCGGCCGGCAGACCCGCGGCGGAGAAGTTGAGTCGGAGCTGCCGCCAAGTGTCCCGCCGAGCGGCCCCGCGACCTACCGGGGCTCGCCACCGCCTGCTCGCCCTCGCCACCGCCAGCCGACCCTCCCCAGGCAACAAGATGGCTGAGAGCAGCCTCCCCGCGGGATGGAGGTAGCTGGCCCTCGGCGGCTCCGGCGTGCGGGAAGGGTTTCTTCCCGCCGTGCTGCAGATCCTCCCGCGCCGCTGGTGGGGCAGGCGGCTCTGGTTCGGTAGGCGCAGGAGGGATCCGTGCCAGCCTCACCTTTCGTGCTCTTTGCGGTTGGCTTGACCCGTCTTTCCTATGGCTGGGATATACAGCTCTACTCTGAAGACCCTGGAGGATTTAACTTTGGACTCTGGTTATGGGGCAGGGGATTCCTGCAGGTCCCTTAGTCTCTCTTCTTCCAAGTCCAACTCCCAAGCCTTCACCTCTTCTCAGCACAGAGGCAACTGGTGGTACTACTCGGGCTCCATGAACAGTAGGAACAACAGCTGGGATACCGTGAACACTGTTCTGCCAGAAGACCCCGAGGTTGCAGATATTTTTTCCAAGTGTCCTAAGCTGCCGGATCTAGAGGAATACCCTTGGACTGATGAAGACATTGGAAAAATACTCAGAAAAGGGAAGGGAGATGGCAATACCAGAACTTTTTCTCAGGAAGCTGTCAGGCGGCTCTCGCAGCTGCTGAGGCGCGCCTTGATCAGGGTCTCCAGGGAGGCTCAGCGTCTCAGCGTGATGCACTCCAAGTGTACCAGGTTTGAGGTGCAGAGCGCTATCAAGCTCATCCAGAGCTGGTCGCTCTCAGAAAGCTGCGTCTTGGCGACTGTCAAGGCTCTCTCTCTGTACAGCATGAGTGCTGGAGACGGACTGAGGAAAGGTAAATCAGCTAGATGCGGCCTCACCTTTTCAGTGGGGAGGTTTTTCAGGTGGATGGTGGACACTAGGATCTCAGTTAGGATCCATGAGTACGCAGCCATTTCTTTAACCGCTTGCATGGAAAACCTCGTAGAAGAGATTAAGGCTAGGGTTTTGGCAAGTCAGAGCCCGGATGGTGGAGGAGGGGAGATCTCGGCTGAAATCCTGGAGATGGTTATCAACAATGATGCTGAACTTTGGGGAGTGTTGCAACCTTACGAGCACCTCATCTGTGGGAAAAATGCTAATGGTAAGATCTGTCTTTTACGGTTGCTCATCTTCATACGAGTAAGCTTTAGAGTAAAATTGCTGATTTTTATGGACTTGGGTTTTTTTCTGGTTTTTCTTTTCATCTGAATTGCATCCTGGTCGTGGTTTGTGTGTGCGTAAAGCAGACATGATGGTTTTACCAGGCAAGAATGATCCTGCTTTATTCTAAAGATGTATCAGTTTGTAAAAGGTGCAGAAGCTGTGGGAAACCAGGCCCCGTCGTCCTAACAAATGTCTCCTGACTTTCTACCAGCTGCTGTTTTGAACATTTTTACTATAACTGGCGTGTAAACATGCTTTTCTGTAACCATAAGATGAAATGTGCTTTACAAGCTGTTCTTCAGAAAATATCACTATTGTTTTTAAACAAAATTTACATTATAGTGAGTATCTTGCAGTTTCATCTCAAAGGTGCTATTCCCACATACAGCCTGGAGAGGGAAAACAACTTTTTTTTCTTTTTTTTTTTTTTTTTTCCCTTCGCAGTAGTAAAATTCAGTTTCTGAGCGAAAACTTGTAACTACGTGTTACTTGGACTTCCTTCTAGTTTAGCAGAAACCTGTGTTGTAATTACACTCGTGCAATAAAGAAGAGCCTGTGCTTGGCTTGCCAAAGTGAGCATGTAGGACGGTGCCTCAGTAATGAGAATAACATAGCGTTAAGGTACTAACCTCTGTAATTTGTTTAGAAAGCAGACTTTTTGAACTGTTAAGCAAATAAGCAGATAGAGGGATGTTGGCGTCTTCCTACGAGACTGAGGAGCAGTCTGAAAGGCTTAAGTCATGACAGTTCTGTTGAGAAGCTGCTCTGTTTATTTTGCATTGTCACACTGAGAAGTGCCATATTTTTCCATGGAAAACTTAGAGAAACATTCAATTTGGAAAACTATTCTCTGTACCACACACAGTTTCGTGACTTTTGCTGGCCTCATCGTGACAGTCGGATATTTGATGCATGATACCTTTCTGATTTAACTCTTCATAAAATCAAATGGCTTGATCCTCTTCAAATGATAATCTCATAACGAGAGACAAATAAAGGAGTGGATTTTCTTTGTGGAAAACATATACGTTAGGTGAATGTTAGTAATGAGATGCTTTGTTGGAGAAGCGCTGACTCGAGTTCTGCTCCTTGGTTGCATTGATTTCCGACAGTTATCCTATACCAAAGCAATAATGTCATGATTCAGATGACCAGTAGATAGGTGCAGTGACTGTCCCCGCTGGATTAAATTACACTGTGTGAGGGTGGCTGCTGTCACGGTGCTCACAAAACCTCTCCCCTGCACTCTATCTGCCCTCTGTTCACTGACAGTGTTACTAAATGCATGTGAAATAAATGTGAGGAGCCCTTTGGGATGTGCTCTTGGCACTGGTACAAGGCGTAACCGTAACTTTAAAAGTCAAACATAGACACCTACTTTTTTAACTACAAGCTCTTAGATGGAAGACTATAAAGGTATGAGGATTTCTTGTCCTTTGCCAAAACGCTTATAATTCTTGTTGTACCCTGGGAGTATTTGTCCCTGGATCCAAAAATAGGACTCGGTTCCCTCTCTTGATCCTTACGTAGGGAAGCTGTAGTAAAATATAAAATATTGTGGTCCTGTAAAGTAAAATGTGCGCATCAGCTGCTCTCTGCTCAGTGCTTCTGCCACACAGGTTCTGGGTGTAAAATAGAGAGGAAAAGTCAGTCTCTCATGGAGCTTTCTTTTTTTTTTTCTTTTTTTTTTTTTTTTCTTCTTCTTCTTAAAGGAAATCTCCTTCTTGGAGAATTTGCAATGAATGAATGGAAGCTGGTGTTCAATGGAAACATGAGTGACTGTGCAGGGAAATGCTTATAAATATTCAAAGCGCCAAATGGTCAGTTATGATAACGCTTGCGGAGTGCAACACCGAGCAGTCATGGGCCACAGAAGGATTGGCTTCTGTTACCTCTTTTGTTGTTCCTGTCTTTCAGATCAATTCTGTCAATAATTGAATGCATTTTTTAAGTCTGAAAATTGAATAAAACTGCACATGAAGGTATCCTGTGATTTCCTGTGACAGTCTGTCACTGGTATTTTACCTGACACAAGTCAGTGAATCTTCTAAATGGCTTTTCTTGCAGTTGTAAGACCACAAATGGTTTTATATGGATGCAAAAAAGCTTGAAATAACTTCTTTATTCTTCTCCCTGTAGGAATTGTAAATTAGTAGTATTCACATCATTCTCCACAGTGCTTTCAAATGATCTTGTCTTTTACATTAATTTAAATGTGAGGTAGATCTAGCAGTAAAATAACTGGATTTATTCCAGTATAAGCAACAGGATAACTTGCTTTACTGTCATTTTTGTTTCTTTTCTAGTAAGAGCGTTTTAATGGAGTACTTGTAAATTGTAAACTTGGTGTCTGTTTGTTGGGTTTTGTTTTATAGCACCGAGTTTGATGATAGAGATAAAAAGCACTTAGAGGTTAAGTTCTAGCTCCAGTCAAGCATTGCAATCTCTGGATGAAAACCATGGCAGCATCCTATGCAGAAGATTGCACTGGATTATCATAATGGACCTTTCTGGTCTTATGATCTATTGAATACCATATTTATTATTAGATCAGGATAGCATGCTGCTTTGGAGTCTAAGAAACAGTAAGTAAATACATAAATCTTCGTAAATTCTCAAGAGAGTGGGGTTTAGACCTGTATTTCTTCAGTGAGTAATCTCCCATCAAAGACAGTGGTCCACTGTTCTTAAGGCTTTGGAATCTGAAACCTTAATATTCTGTATTGTAACAAACACGTTTTAGTCAACACCTGATGTGTGAAAGGTAAAGTTTAAAACTCTCTAAGTGCTTAAGGGGGATTTGAATATTATTTTAAAATAAAAAATAATCTGTGGCTTATTTAGTTATTCACCCTTTCTGTGAAGCTGTTCATTAATCAACTATTGGCTGCTTCTGTGAGACAGTTTCTGCTGTTAGAGTGAGTGGTGGCTTCACGCTTGGGACTCGGTCTCTCCGCCTTGGAAGGCAGAGTGTCATCTGAGCTCGTGAGCATAAGGAGTTCTGTAAAGCTCTCCAGGTGCGTTAATGCCTCCCGGGACAAAGTCTTTTTAGACCAAATCTAGGTGGGATGTTGCAAAAATAATGCAGTGCAAGCTGGGAAGCAAATGAAACAAAAGCAGCAAAAATGATAAGCAGCCACTGAACAGCATAGCTACTGGAAGGTAAAAAAAAAAAAATAATGTGTAAGTTGAAATACGTGTTTTGTTTTCTATTTTTAATTAGATGGAGAAATATGATAAGCGTTGGTTTGATATAGCTCAAGTAGAGAATGCATCTGGTAGTTTCACAGGGGCTTTGAGACATGCCAATTTGGAATGTTAAGGGTCTATGAATCTAAAATGTTTGTTAGGAGGCGAGGAGAAATATGAACTTACCTTGGAAATAAGATTCTTTTATTTGATGTTCCTGTGTTTGACTTGTGCGTGGGTCATTAGAATCTGAACTGTCAGCACTGCAAATACGGTTTGATATTATTGCCCTATTAACTACAGCACTTACATTGTACTTAACTATCTGGTTATTGCCGGGCGCTCCCGCGACAGCCAATACACCTGCTGTGCTGTTTAATGCATCAGCACATCCTGGTCTTCTGTGGATATAAGTGTTGACAGATGTTTCTGCAAAAAAAAGAAAAAAAAAAAAAAAGGGGGGGGAAAAAAAAAAGGGGGGGGGAAATGATGTATTTAATTTGGTAGCAGTTTCTTCACATACCTCTTCGCTGAAACGCTTCAAGGTCTCTGTGGATAAACTAATCCACAAATTAGCCTGTTGATTTACTCAGCTGATGAGCTTATTTTAGACTCTGTTTCTATGACTCTACTTGTGTCTTGAGACGTTTTTCTTAGAAACGGGTTAAGGAGGGAAATGTGTAAGGTTTCCTCACAGTGGGAGGGAATGATTTGGACTCAATAAAATTAGACCAGAGACGAATTTTCTTCTTGTTAATACTAAACACTGTGGCACACCCTACCAAGCGACAAGCATGGACTTTGGATTTAGTATCACTATTTTCTTTTATATTTCTCACTGCATTAATATAGGTTAAAAATTAGAGCTGATTTTAACACAGAGGATTTTTAGCGCTATGCCATTATAAAAATTCCTTTTTATAGTTATCAAAATGGTCTGAAATAAATAAATAAATACAAGTTATTTCAGTGAGTCCCGGTATTGTACTGAAATCCAGCATGGAAAAAATATTTTTATAACATTTCAATAATGTCCTTTTGTCTGAACTGAACAAACTGGTGTGCTCATAAAGAACCTCATCGGTTTTAATAAGCTATCAGCTTCACAACTATTCAAGGGAAAAACTGCCTGTTGGAAGGGGTGTATTTTGGGGAAGAAAGCTGTAAATGCAATCATTAACCGAAGGCGAGTAGATATACGAGGCTGGTACAGTGTTATCACAGGTGGTTTGCAAATCATTAATAAAATAACACCTCTGTCTCCTGTGTGACCGTACCTGAAGCAGGAGTTGAAGCAGCGTTGCTTACCGGAGATTCCCGGGCAGGAATACGATAGACCTACGTGCGCGTTTCCGTACAGGATGAGCGGGTCGTAGCTATGATCCTATTCAAACTCTGTCTTCGTTCAGCTCCGTACAAATGTACCCCCTTTGTACTTTTATTCCTACACATTCAAGAACTTGGATTTATACCAATGAACCCACAGGGACAAATTCTTTAAGCCTTGTCAGTGCTTGTAAATACACGCTCACCTCTCCTACAAATGCAAACCACTGGATACACAAGTAAGAATATAAATATCTGCAGATACGCATCTTGCCTATGTTAAAGGGTAGATCAAGTCAAGCTAAAATACCTATGTTTTTTCCCCTTATAGTGGGTTATATGTGTATATATATTTTATTTAGTGATAATACAGGAAAACTTCATTAATGATGTAATAATGCTGTCTTAAATTAATCTTGCAAATTGCTGATATTACGCCATGGCAATAAAATTTGTGTCCTTTCAATTAATGAGCAAGTGCGGAAACTGCCTCAATGTATAACTCCTGGCAGCAAATGCTGATACTTGGATTTCAAGTGGGATCGGTGTCGGTGATGGCTTATCCATGTGAAAATGAGGAGTTAGGCCTCTGAAGAAGGAACCTCTTGGAGAGAAAAGTCTGTGACCTGTTGTGTCGAGGCTGAAGCCTGTTGTTACTGCTAAAGGCAGGGGCTCGAACTGACCAAATACTGTTGAGGCCAGGACAGAATTTTATCCTTGGTATGTAAACCCTAAGTTATAAAAGGGGTTTTGGTTTGGTTTAGTTTTCTTTTTTTGGTTTTTTAATTTGGGGCTATTCCAAAACTGATTGCAATAGTAACATAGGGTGGCAGTGAATTTTGAATAAATTTTTTGTTAATGGGGTTGAGATGAAAGATCTTTTTGCACTGAAAAATCTTGTTGGGGTTTTAATGTTATTGTAACATTTTTATGTTGTGATAATTTATTTCTGCTCATGTACCTGGTATGATTCAATTAATCTAGTTAATGGTCCATTTAGAGCTTCCTTCCTTATCAGGTTGATTTTTCTGTCCCTTTCCCCAGCTTGGTGGTGTAACGTGTAGGTATGCAACGCTGCAAGGGAGATGTTTAAGCTTCTAAAGCCCTCTGTTGTATGAAATGTAGGAAGTACTGAACATACTTATTTACAACAGACTGTGTAAAATACACTTACTGCACGGTTACCAAGTTGCAGAGGGACATGGGTTTAGGACTTGAGCACTTAAGTAGCTTCAGAAAGAACTGAAGCTCAAAAATGCCCGTTTGCATTTGGGAGCTTAAACCCAAGATTTTAATGTTGAGCTAGAAGTAAGTTCATTTTTTAAAAAGAGCCCACCTTACAGCAATGCAAGAAAATGGAAAGATAAGGCCAAAGGTGTAATATTAATCCTGTGATCTTCATTGGGTTGATATGTTGTTCTTAAAGTGAAATGTAAAATGAACAGGTGTTCATCTTGAGCGATTTGTCCATTGAGCCAGCAGAATTCAAGGGAAGAGAAGCGGGCTTCTAAACACAACAAAACCACTAGATACTCAGAAGCGCCCAGCAAATCCCTCAGCAATCTTTATTCTTCTGAATGTTTGGAAACAAGATCAAAATAATTCTTTGTTTACATTTTAGCTCGGTTTGCATTTAGTCAATCCTAAACTTTTCAAGTAAATGTGTGGTCCTTATTATAAACGTTTTCACAGCGTCACAGGCTCAGGAGTCCTGCTTTTGCAGTCTCGCGCTCGGGTCATTAAGAAAACCTCTCTCATTGACTGAGTTCTACTCTACCAGTTAGTCAACATAAGAAAATGTCCGTTTGCTCACATTGAACTAAGAATTCGGGCTGATGGACAAAAGAATAACAATCACTTCTGATGCTCTTCTTAGAATCATAGGATGGTTCGGGTTGGAAGGGACTTTAAAGACCATCGAATTCCAGCTCCTTGCCCTGGGCAGGGACACCTCCCACTAGACCAGGTTGCCCAAAGCCCCGTCCAACCTGGCCTTGAACGCTTCAAGGGACAAAAACATTTCAACAGAATTCCAGTTCATTCCCTTACAGAACAAGAGCTACATTTGGAAAAAAAAAAAATTGCTAGACCGTGTTGAAAGCATCTAAGTCAATGTAAGGATTCCAAGTTCTTGCATTTATGAGCGAGGAGAGCCTTTTAAATGGAATCTTGTTGGTGGTGCAGGCCTTATCAGGAGAAAGCAGTAACACACAGAGGAAAAGATGCACAAACGCTGAAAGGTTTATTCTTTTCATGCAAACACATCCAGACTTGCCTTCTGACTTAGATCACCAACCAGGCTGGAACCGTGAGCTCATTCTGGTCCTTAGGAAAGGTTTGGCGACAGCGGGTGTGACTTGGAATGCTTGGCTGGCAACTGGAGCAAGGAGAGGCCAGCGCTGGGACAGGCCAGCTCTGGGCAGGGCACGGTAGAGGGCTGGTTGGCAACCTGTAATTAAAGTGTCTGCCTGCAGCCCGTAGGGTGGTGGCCGCTGCTTTTGTGAGTGTGGAATATGTGGGAGAGAATTAATAGTGTGAAAGAAACTTGGGAGGGAAGGGTATGCTGTAACTGCTGAGGAAACTAAGGATCAGTCCTTTCAGCTCAAGTTAAATGATATTCCGAGCTATAAAATCCTTGTCACTTAAAACCTACTTGCTTATGTGTTACTTGCAGATGAAAGTCCCTTAAAATTGTAAACTTCCTCCTCATCTGCTCCAAACCTGTTACTTAATGATCTGATTTCATTAACTGTAGTCTGGCTGATGTCTTTGGTGGTGGTCCTCGAGGAGGGAGTTGTTTGGATTGGTCTTTACTGTGGTCTTAACATGAAACGTTTCTTTGAAATAGACCTTCAATGAAGCCGAGGTTGTGGACTGTAACCCGTGAGAACCATTAAATCGGGTCACAGGGACTGCTGTGAATGTCCATGCGTTCTTCCTGTTGACCAAGCAAAAACCGTCCGATGTTCCTCGTATGGGTTTGACCCAGGCAACTCCTAGATTAAGTTAAGCCTGAGCACTTGTCCATCTTGTTCTGGTTGCTTAATTACGACACCAGGATCGTTTCTTTTTGAAAACTTGTTTGATGTTCACCAGGCAACTTAACCTGCGTCACATCTGAATGGAGCAAAATACCGGCTTGTGGAGGATGCTGCGAGGGTTCATTCAGTCATCGGTGTAAAGTGCTTTCAGGCTGTGGAGTGGTAGGGACAGTAGAAGGCAAAGCATCTTCTTCATCCCCTTGGGTCAGTCCACGTCGTTCGTGTAGTTGGTGCGAGGCTTTCTCTCTGCGCTAACGGTGCTGTTGTACACTGAGAATATGCATCTCCATTTGTTCACTTAAGCACAAGTTGCTGCTAAGGGAAATTTAAGTCTAATTGAAGTCTTATTTTTTTTATTGTTTTATTTTAAAAAAAAAAAAAATTAGAAGGAAGCTAAAGTTGTTTTCAAGTGACCCAAGTGATGCTTTTTTGTAGTGTTAGCCTCTCTATCAAGAGCCTGCATTTGGCTCCCCGGTCCAAAACATGAAAAAGTCTTGACATGAGCAAAAAGGAGGAAAACTGTGGAAAATGTGCTTAAGTAATTGCTGTAGTTCTTGTGTAGTGACACCACAATGCTTAAGATGATTAAGGGTATTTGTGGTATAATCATGGGCTGGAGACTAAGAACTGAAGCCAAATAAACATTTCAGACCAGCTTTTCGGTTTGTGCATGTAGATTTATACCAACTGATAAATTTGCTATGGGGCTGTGCAAGATCAAAGTAAATGTTGTTTATGATATTCCAGGGATGAGAGGAAAAGAACACTAGAGAAGACATCATCTGCTTGTCCCGTTCTTTAGTGTTTATAACGTTACAGTCCATGTTGGATACTTCAGTTACTTTCATTTCTAGCCCAATCTGTAGTCTGTTGCCTGGGACCTGGAGAATAAAGAAGAAAAGATGACTGTGTGTTTATTCTGAGACTTATAGATTTAAAGAAATAAACATGCAGAGGCGTAATTATGTATTAGTTTCTTGATCCTGTATAGCTCTGCTTTTTTTCCTGATTAATTCCGAGATCACAGTGAAGAGCTTTTCTTTAATATTTACATTTTATTGCTTGTGAATAAAGCACGCTACTCTTTCAGCTGAAGGGCAAGAACTCAATGTTGGCAAACAGCTGGGGAATTGGGCCAGTTTTGTCTCCTATTCTTTGTTCAAACTGTTTTGGATTTTGTTTTTGATGTTTTAATAGAATTTAGTAGAAATCAATTTCTTGTTTGCTTGTTTTATTTTAATGATTACCCAGTACTCTCTGCAGCACAGACTGATGGCAAAGCTAATGGGTTAAAGCAAAACCCCAGTTTTCCAGTTGCTTTTAGACAGTTCACTCATCTTTAACTTTGATTTTGATTGATTGAACTTTGATGTTGTCATAATATAAGAGATAATGTATAATGAAATGTAATTCCTCGGGGGGGGGTGATACCATTTCTGGTTAATTGCATATTGAATTTCTGTTCTTTGGTTTGAATGTTATCTTCCCTCCACCTCCCACTCTGTTTTGTGCTCAACTTTTGCTGGCAGTTTTGTTTAGTCTAGACATCATAAAAATCACTCTAGAGTTGAAATGATACAGTTTTATTATGGTTTTAGTATGGTTTCTAGTACTTTTAAGTTGCTATATCAAATTTACAAGGTGCCTTTGGATGTTTTCACTAAAGTGATAGTTTAACTTTGAGTGAGGGGGAAGAAGATGGAAAACTACAATAGTAGGCAACTAAGACACAACATCTTTATTAGTTGTTTTTAATAAACCATTTCATTCTATTGTCAATATATATACAGACTTCTAAAGCTTTTTGGGGGGTTCATGTATTTTTTTATTTTTTTTTTTCCCGAGAAATATGATGAAAAGTTCTGTTATGCCTTGGCAGTGTACGTGGAAATTTTGGCTTGAGTGAGTATCGGTTTTGTTTGAGTTTATAAGATGCTCGAGGGTGATGACAGTAAGATCTTCAAGTAGGAAATTTGTCAGAATTGTTGTCAATGAACGACTACTGGAAGCAAGCTGGGAATCCATGGGAGAAAAGTGCTGCTTACCGTAAAGTTTAATCTTGCTGGAGCCAAAGGAATTACTTCCACTTACCAGTGCTGAGAGAGGAGAGTGTTTCCTTATGGAATACAGTAGTGGCTTATGGATTTTAGTCTGTGATTCCTTACAATAGCAAAGGAATGATTTTTTTTGCTTATCGGAAAAAATGGAATTCTTTTTGAAGCAGTTGCCCGGGCTCTTCCGCTGAAATCCCTTGGATTGAGGCCACGTGTTTGTCTCGGGTAGTTTTGTTTTAGTGCTTTGTAATAAACTTCAGGGCTTTACACCTCGAGGTGGGAGAAGCTTTGATGCTGTCCGTTCATTCCATGGAAAACCTGCGTGTCCCGTCGCGTGCGCTGGGGGCGGGGGGGGGATTTAAAGCATCTGTAATGCTGAGGTGGTTTTGTAGCCGCGCTGGTGAGTGCGATGTGGGTGACTGGTGTGTTCTTATTAATGTTATTCTTTTGAAAAACCTGTGTCCTCCCCCCCGCCATCACCTCCTCCCTGTTCTCTCAGGGCAATGCCAGATGCAGAGTCTCTTATTAAAGCCACTCAAGGAAGATTCATGTTTAACACTACATTTCCCGATGGAAACAGCCCTAGAATTGTTTCTGGCACCTTTTCCCTGTGTATATAATCTTGGGTCTCATATTTTTGCTGCAGACATGTGGAATTGCAGCTTTTGTCTTAGGTTATTTTGTGGGATGATGTATGCGCTGCACATCACTAAATTTGGGGAGGGGACTGTTTTGCTTTGTTTTTTAAACAGTCTCAGTGACCTGTGACCTTCTGGAATTGAGTGATAAAACTGTGTGAATCTTCTTCTACCTTGACAGCAGCTCAGAATACCATTTTCCTTTTATAGTCTGATGATGTATTTGTAAGGCTGTGTGATTGTGGGGTTTTTTTATGTTCACTGCAGGCCAGAGCCTTCCCTAAGGCAAGCACAATTTATAAATTGAAACGAATATAATTTCTTAGTGTGAAAGTAACTCTTCCCCTATAGCCAGGACTTAGACAATGCACATCTTAGGGAAGAAGATAGTAAATTGGCAGAGGGCATTTGGCCTACCACCATCTGCAGAGCCTGCGCTCCAATTTTCTGCTGTTGCCATGGGCTGCAGACTCAGACAGGAAATCATGGTAGGATGGGAAGGGGTCCAAAATATACACAGTCAGTATAAGGTTTGCAGTTAAAAGAGAGTCAGAGAACAGGCTATCTGTTCTACTGAACAGGCACTGCAAAGTAAAGCTGGCTTGTGTGTGAGCGCGCGCGCACACTTTAAACGTCTTTTTATATTTTATATGCTCATTTTTTTAAAAGCTTGAATTTTTTCCATGTAAAGTAACGTGTGTAACTTCAAATGATCCATTTATATGCAAGGGGCCTGATTCAACCCTTGCTTAACTGGCCTTGCTGGTCTGGAAGAAGAGTGAAGCGGTGGAGAACAGGGCCCCTGACACACGTGAAGTCCCCAGGCAGAGCTTTGTCTCGACACGTCAAATAGAGGAGCAGCCCCTGCTTCCCCTGGGCTCGCCACCACTTTGGGATTTGGATTTGGTTTTGGGGAGTAAGGCCTGGCTTCTGTGTACTATCAAACATACAGAGTTTGGCCATAGGGGGCTCCGTGCACGGTCTGTCAAGAGAGAGGGATGTAGGAGGGGTTCAAAAAGCGATCCAGCTCTGTTAACCAGCGCTGGGTAGATCGGAGGGTCAGAGTTATCAGTGTCATTCCTTTGAACTGTAGGGTGAAACAGTGAGTACTGGGGTGACTTGATTTGGAGAGCAAACAGTTTTCTTATCTGTCATTGAGAGAGTAAACATAATAAATGCACCGTTTGCAAAGCTTCCAGTGCGTCCAAGAGTAGTGTGCAACCAGTCGACTTGTGCTCCCTTGACAGATGATGGGAGACAACTAATTTCTCCAGCAGCTGCTAATTTAATCTTTGTATAGAAGATGCTTCTTAGCCGAAAAATAACAACGAAACATCATGGAGCGTCATGTCACGCTGGTGACGTGTTCTGGACTGACAGAATAAGAGCTCAGCAAACTTCTTGCGGCAGAAACCTGAACTAAAACCTTTTCTCACAAGCCCATCTGAGGTTTTTAATTCTGACTGAAGGGAACTATACAAGAGGGTGGTTTGTTCTCCAGGCATTTTCCAACCAGAGCTTTTATTTGGCGGTAAGAACTACTTCCTGCTTGCCTTAGTTGTGTATGTAGTCCCTTTTCAGCTGCGTTGAAGAGTGGAATTGCAAACAGGAATAAGGTGAGGTCTGCGTGTTACAGTGCCAAATATCGCTGGATGCAGCGGTGATTTATCTGCCAGAATGATACTAGAAGCTACCAATTAATCCAATTTAGAAATCAAATAACTTAGGTAGCATTTAACCCTGGGGCTGGGATCAGTGAATAGGGCAGTCTATTTCATGACCCTGTATCTTCCAGTAACTGCTGCTTTTTTGTGTGTAATATAATCTCAATAAGACTTGCTGATTTTTATTTTTTATTTTAAATAAAATCTGACTGGAGACAATTTTCAAATTGCAAGCTGCCTCAGCCAAGCCATCTGCCTGAGTCTTCAGCAGCGCATTGTATTTATGAAAAGCGTTCTAGGGGAACATCATCATTCTGAAAAAGTTTTTGAGCTGATTCTACACTAAAAGAAGTGATCCAAAAAGCTGCTGCTGATTTACATGTGAACACTGCCAAGTATTTCTCTGATGAGAGTACATAACAAAGAAGTGCTCGGGTGATTGAGTAAGGCTGATTTGAACAATCTGTTGTGGATTATATTTCCTTCTGATATTCCACAATTGTGAGAAGCTACTGTCACTTGTATTTTCAGTCTGTGTTTTGCTTAGAGGTACACGATCTTTTCTATTCAAGTCCCTTGAGCCAGTTGTGGGGGGACGTACAGTATTTCTTGCTTAAAAATATTCATGAATGTTGCATGGGCCAGTTCCATTGGACTTTGTCACTCATAGGGATTTCGAGAAGACAACAGAAAAGTTATTTTTTATTTGTTTCAATTAGGGATTGATAGACAAATTCTAATTTGATTTTTGGGTCTGAATACGGATATGAATTCAGAATCAGTTGCTTTCGCAACCTTGCTGTTTTCTTAACTGTTATTAAGGAGTTTGCTCAGTGAAGATCTGTAAAAATGTATTTATTCTGTAGGACTGGTTCATCTGAGGACGCTTTTCTGTTGTTCAAGAGCAACAGGTTACTCTGTGCTTGTTACGTGATGAACAACGTGAGCTTTAAAAGTCTCATGTGGGAGTGATTTCTTCTACTTTTTGTGATTTGCTGTTGGAGAGAAATGAAGCAGTTTATATAAAGCAGCTGCTTATTTTGGAACAATGTCAGCATAACACATTAAAGAACCCATTAATCACTTAGTTTGAGCTTAATTTATTATTTAAAAAAGCTTCTTGCATCTATTGTTCATTTCAGAATGCCAGGGATGCTAAGAAATATGTTACGTATTCAGATCTACAGGCGAAGAGCATCAAATTAAGTTATAGTAGGGAGCAGAACCACAATGGGTTGCTGCTGAAGTATTGGCTCTCCTGTTACTCCTGTTTAGGAGCAGAAGAGGGCCGTGTAAATACCTGCACAAATAAAGAACTGCTGTGAGCTCTCATCTTGCTCCACAGTTACCATGTGTAAATTTTTGTCCTGGGATAGTTGCTTCTTATCTCAGTTCAGTCCTTGCCAGCACAAAAGCCCTCGCTTTCCTGCAAGTCTTTCAGGAGGGGAAAAAAGAGAAATAAGCCAACTTCTCCATCTCCCCTCAAAAATCCCAAAGCTCATTTTACAAGAGAATTTAGTCTGTATTTAGACTCTTAAGTTCCTTGGCTCAGTGTCTTTCTTATGTGTCCCCTGTGTAGTCCTAATGGTACCAGAAGAGCTTACTATGTTATTATCATGTTGTTGCAGAGATTTTTTTTTTTGAGTACTGTGAGTAAATGGATTGACCATTAAAACCTAGATTTGTTTTGAGATGAAGGGGTCAGTAGGTGAATTTTTGAAAAGATTGAATGATTTGGTGAGAAACCTGCTCTATGATTGCACAGGAGCATAACACAGTTGTCTGTTCCCACAAACCAAATTGTAATCGTAACCACAGGATCAAGCTTTCCTTCAGCTTTTCAGGAAGGTACTCAAGCAGCATTTTCATTTTATTGGGAGGTACAGTCGGGTTTGTGGTGTTCTTTAATACATCATAGTTCATAAAACTGGCAGCCTTAATTGGATGGAACCAGTTAGTAGAAGCATATGAGGTGAACCAGAAAGAGATCTCTTGGGGTCCAAATTGTGTCTTGTCTTAACATAACGCGTGGCTTGGCGCAGCGAGTAGCTGAGGCCGAGAGCAACCTAGTAATAATTTTGTTTGAATAATGGCATTCACGTAGCTGTGCTAATGAGCTGCGTTCTGCTCTCTGTCCTGCAGACTGTGGACTGGACTCTGTGCTTATTTTGCATCTCTTATGGCTTCTGTCTGCAGTAGAGCTTGTCTCAACGCACAGTGATGTAATGGATCAGAATCTGACCTTATCGCGCTGCTTTCCCACAACTGCTGTGCAGCAATCGCAGCTGTTCACTGATTATTTTTTTTCCAATTGGCTGCTTTGGGAGACATTATTCTTTGGCCTCAACTTCCTGATGCAAATAATCAGCCAGTCTTTGGTAACAACATTCAGACAGAGCAGGCGGTGGTGTTGAAGGCATTAAGCACTGCTTAAGTATTTGGTTCTGCTCAAAATGTTCAGGCCTTTAAATGAATATTAGGTTTATTTTTATGGGCAGTGAATTATGTGCTTCCTCCTTCCCTTTGCCCCTATCTTTCCCTCAGCTTATGACAAGCTAGGACAAAAGCAGCACTTAAGAAAGGAATGAAGTGTTCCATATAGATATATCTTGTAGGCTTTTTTTTTTTTTTTCCATTAGTGTCACGTATAAATGCTCTGTTCCATTTAGCATCCCCACTGACGTCGGGGAAGTTGCATGAGCTAGCAGTTCTCCACTTAGAGTTTTTTCAGATTTTTGGGATTTTTTTTAAGTACCTTTGATTCGTTCATTGTGAAAGTACTGTGAGCTTATGAATTACACCCAAGAAAGGGTGGGAGGAGGAATACAGACGAATACTTTGGGAGCTGGAAGTCTTGACTATGCTGCATAACTACTTGGTCACATTAGAATAGCTGAAATGCTGGTTAGGAGGAGCTCCTGGAGGTCATCTAGTCCGATGTCCCACCCGTAGTCGTAATCCTGCCAGAACTAGATCAGGTAAGCGATGGCTTTGTCTCTCTACACAAGCCTGAAATAACGGTAAAACCAGTACAATGGTGGCATCATAGAATGGTTTGAGTTGGAAGGGACCTTAAAGACCATCCAGTTCCAACACCTCCCACCAGACCAGGTTGCTCAAAGCTTCATCCAGCCTGGCCTTGAACCCCTCCAGGGATGGGGCAGCCACAGCTTCTCTGGGCAACCTGGGCCAGGCTCTCACCACCCTCATAGTGAAAAACTATGTAGTCAGTCATCATCTGTGCCTCACCTTGAGTGTGGAAAGGCCTTTCTGGTTAGAAGGTGCTGTTGAATTCTGCCCAGGCAGAGTGCAGGGAAGCTCCAGAGATGAAAAGGCAGAAGCGGGGCAAGGAGGAGGCAGCCATCGGGAGGCTCTCTCCAAGGCGGTTGCCAATCCCAGGTCTTCTGACTCCTGTCTGGCTTCTGAAGACTCAGCTTCTCTGTGATACTGGGCTGTTGTATAACTTTGGGCCATGTGATTTTTCTCTCTCTCTGTGTCTCTGTTTTTAATTCATGTGTGAAATGCATCTAATGATGCCTCTAACCTTTTTGGAGAGTAACTAAAGTTCAGTGAATGAAAGAGCTTCACAAACAAGTGCGTTCCATCGCCTTGTGACCAGTGACATACTTAGCTGTCAGTGGCCGTCGTGTCCCCTGTCACTAACAATGCCTAGCATTGTACGTTAGCGTCACGAGATCTTTGATGATTTGGCATGCTGGTGTACTGGAGAAACACCCAGAAACCCTGTCTTCGGAGTGTGCTTGCCCTGGTTTGGATGCTAACACTTTATCAGGCGTCATCTTTGGGCCAGAGAACTTGCAGTGCTGTCGGACAGAAAGGCGCGTGGGAGGATGCAGCGTCAGATGACAGCCCCGTGGCGAGAGCAAGGATGAGCCCAGACTAATTGGGTCCAGGCTTACCGGTTGCCGTTGCAGTCCCTGCTGGAGAGGGACATCTCCTGGTGTTGCTGAAGGCTGTAGTGAGCCAGACTGGGGCTTTGTGCACCGGGAACAAGTATGGGAAAACAGAGGTTTCAAATGCAGAATTTTCTTACTGCCAGAGCGTGAAACTGAGCCATCGCTTGCTCTGGGGAGTCTCCAAAGAGAAATGATTTCATCACTGGAGAGTAAGCTTCTTGCTGCCACAAGCAGTGATTCTTGTGTTCCCTTGTGGCTGTTTGTACAGTCAAAACTATTTCTGATGTTTTAAAATGAAACCAGAAAACCCCACCAAAAAACCCTACCAAAACCAAACCAACAAAAAAAAAAAAAAAAAAAATCCCTAAAGTCTTCTGTGTGGCAGTCGAATATTACTACGTGCTTCTTGCAAACTCCTCTCGCTCTCCCAGCTGAGTTCGAGCTCTGGTGTCGATGTTATTGCAGTGAATGAGAATATCAGCATTTTCACTGTCCCTTTTCAAAATCAGGAGCCTGAAGTCTGACCGTGAGGTCTGTTTCTGCCCGAGATCTACTCTCAGGTTTCAGCGGGGTTTTTTTTCTCTTGTTCCCCCTCTGCTCCGTTCCTGTCCCCCACGACCAGCATTGAAGGCACAACCTGCCTGGTCATTTTAAGCGTAGGAGATGGGAAAGTAGGATCTGTTGGTTATAGCAGACTGCAGACTTCCATTTGTTGTCATTCTTTATGACTTGTATTAATGCTGCCTATATGTACTTGGAAAATTGGGTCGCTCTGCTCTCTGCAAGTGGAGAACTGAGAGGCAAATACTTTTGTTTCTCTACCTCCTGCGTTATGATGTGGAGCATTCCCAAATCAAAGACTCATTCAAGATTTCTTTGGAAAATGTGGCTCTAAACACCCGCTGCCCCTTCCTTACACCAGCTGCCCAGGAAAACAGATACAGGATTATGTTTTAGCCTTACGTAAACCTTAAAAACAGAACGTCACCTACAAAAATTAACGAACTAGTAAAGTAAGCAGTTGAAGAGCATTTTATACCAATGAAAATAACAAAAAACAACACTGTTTTTCTTCCCTGTTTTTCCATCTTTCATTTTTTTTGCTTCTAGGTTATAAAACTTTTGAAGAGAGAGTGGGATGGAGATCAGGAAACTGAAAGTTACTCTTTATTAACTTTGTTCAGCTCTTGAAATACTCTTAAAGTAATGAGTAAAAATAACCGATCAGACTTGTCGCTTTCTCTTCCGTGAAAATGTAGAGATGATGCTGAAACGTTCCTCCGAGAGGCTGGATGCCATTAGCCAGCAGGATCGGTTCTGGTTGTGGAGTCTTCCCTGAGGCTGGCAGGACTGACGGAAAGAGTAGAGACACCTTTTTTGACATACTTAGAAACTCTGCAAATGTCAGCAGAGATAATCTTGACTAATAGATTTTATTTACCGAGGATGTATAGACTGCAAATATTGGCATAGCCCAGAAAATGGTGTTCTCCAGGTGTTAAGTAGCGTAACCAAATGGAGTTTGCCAGTAGCAAGAGGAAATTTGCTGCCTACATACAAATTCATGTCTCTCTTTCTCTAATTGAAGCAAACCCTCTGTGAAATTGCTACCCAGAAATGACCTCACCAAGGTTGTTTGCTCAAGCTCTTGGCAATCAGTTTTGAATACTCAATGCAGTAGCCAGAAAGCAGCAAAACCCCCTAGAAGCTGGAGAATAAATGAGATGGTGGTGTCGGTTAGACGAAAATGCTCTCTAATTCTTCCCTACTTTTAGTTCATAAAATGATTAAAATAGTATTCTGATGTTGCATTTATTAGTTACACCCTGCCATATGAAATCCAAAGAAATGGCTCTATATGGAATGCTAAAATGCCAGAGGTTAACTGCGCTTCAGGATCTCATATTAATCCAAGTAACTGGAGTGAGCTACTTAAATACAAACATTAGGGGGAAAAAAAAAATCCTGCCCTGTTCGCAGTCTGTTGCCAGTGAGTCTTTGAATTTAGGTAATTTCATGCATGCGGAGGTAGACTTTATTTTTCCTTCATCAGCTAAAATAACAATAAAGCTGAACTTGGTGTATTTATTTAATGAAACACAGGATCCCTGCCCTGATGGTTTTAATCAGTACCCTCGCTATGTGGTAATTAAGGGTTCTCTCCCATGGTTCTGTTTTTACTTAACTTTCAGAATGTGTAGCCAGTTTAAGTTTCCAGAGATACTTGCAACTAATGTTGCCTCATTTACATGCAGATTATCCAGAGGGGACTCTTAAACACACACTCACGTTACAGAAACGCAGACCTTTTCAGCACTTTCTTATTCAGTGAACAGTGTTCTTGAGTAAAATGTTATCTTTTGTGAGTAAGTAGCTAATTCATTCCACTCTGCGGATGTGACCCGGCTCTTTCATTTCTCGCACACGAGGATTCAGAAGCTGAAGAGGGCCGAGAGCCAGCGTTGCCTGCTCTCTGTCTGCTGCTGGATACAACTCTGCTCGCTTAGAATTACGTACCTGAAATCAGGTTCAGGCTGTAAATTTGCCACAGAGAAGCCCTATGTGCAATATGGGCCAGCGCTTTCTCTGGCCAGACAGTGGCAAAGAGGTTACAGTGGGCTTTCTTTTCTTTGTGCTTAATAGCCAACTCTCTAAAAGTGACCTGAGAAATGTTCACATTTGTGTCTCTAACTGTGCAGCTGGGTACCATTTGCTCCTGGCAGTTACGGAATCACTGGAGATGTGAGGAAGCAGAACAAATACATAGCACTTGAAGCTCTCTAAAACAGCTTCCCTGCATAATGTGATGTTAAAATGCTAGGTGGCAGTTTGGTCCGATATAAAAGTTTTATTGGTATGAGTTTGGGTCAGCCACGTTATTCAGGAAGCCACTACCGAGTTTTCAAGTTGTCTGAAATGTGTGCTAGTAAAACCCTTTTATAAAGCAATACAACCTCCTGCAGACTCCCTCTATGACTAGTCATCGGTGCCTTGGGATTTGGCCGGTGGGATGGTTGTGATGGGAGAGTCTTGGCTGCTGGTTTGCACAGGTAGGCTGCTTGTAAAACCAGAGAGAGCGAGCTTCTCCCAGTCCCTCCTGGTCCCAGGCTTTAGTGAAGGGATTACAGAGAAGCCACCTTTGCGTTATGCTGAAACCTATTAATTAAACCTTTCTCATTGCAGAACTGAGCCTCGCTGCTAATTCCTTTCCCTTCACGAGCACTAAGGTTAAGAGGAACTTAAGGGTTTTATCCGGCACTCTGTGTACTTATAACTACTGTACAATCAGAAACATGGCTCTCTGGGGGTACCTGGTGCCTCTTCTCTACGAGAGAAAACTCAAAGCCTTCCCCCAAACATGACCATTGAAGCAATGAAGCTGGAACAGTGGGGCTTGAGTTTTGGATTGCGAAGGAAAAAAAGTTCTCTATCATTGTGTGCTGTGCACTTCTCAGAAAAAATTAATCTGAGAGATTAAAACGTTCTGGTTGCAAATACAAGTCAGTAGCTGGAGTGATTTGGGGCCTGGACAGGAGGTGGCCTGGACAACTGGCATGTGAGCATTCCTTCCTAAATCTGCGTACGTACCCAACTGGTTTTAAAGGTCTCCAAGACCATGACTGGGGCTGGATTAATCTCCCCCCCTCCCGTTCTTTAGGATTACTGCTAATTGTGAAAATGCCCTCATAGTAGAAATGCAGTGTTAGGATGAAGGTATGCTGTGTTGTGATTGCAGTGGGATCTCTTCTTTTCCTGAGAAGCTGGTTAGATTCCTGGCTAACTAGGTCTTTCCAGGCTTGTTCTCTCACTTCTTTGATCTGGTTTGGCACTTTCCTCTTTCATTCTGTTGTAATTTTTTTTCTTTGCAGCTCAGCTGCTCTTAATCATAACAGCTTATGAATTGGGGTCTGTACTTCAGCTCTGACATTGAAAATGGGGGGTTTCATCTTTACAGCTTTATCATAAATAACAAAATTAAGAAATCGTGAATAAAATGTGCTTTAAATAGTTTCAATAGAAAAGCATATTACAATGAGTTGTGAGAAACCTGTTTAACTGGTACGAGTAACAGTCTACTAACAGCAGCTTAACTTTAAACCTATACTTACTAAATGCAAAACCCCCATACGCTTATGACAGATGTAATTTTCTTTTGTGAATAAAATAAGGATACGTAAGTTCCTTTAAAAATAAGGTTTACTCTTATGGGTTGTGGAAGAGCTGGTGTGTGAACACAGACTGCAGTTTTGGAAACCCACAAGGGGGTAGAAATTGCAAAAAATTGCTCAAAGTTCTTCCCCTTCTTCATAATCCTTGCCCAGAAAAAGGGAAGGATGACTGAGAATGAGAATTATTATGAGCAAACAGTGGGTATTGATGGTTCCAGTGTAGCACTATTACCAGTGTATACAGTACTCGCCGTAGTGAGTTCTGTGGCAGCACCCCATGAAGAGCACCGAACTGAGAGCGGGGACCAAGATCAGGTATTATTCCTGCTTTTATGTTGTCTGAACGGCCAGTTGGTAATACTTAATCCTTGGATGCAATCAAAATATTTGCAAATCTCTCCGGGTTTGGCCACGTTGTTCCCGTGTGAGTGTGATAGTGTGTGGAAGGCTGCGGGTGAATAAACGTGATGAGCTATAGCCTGGGCTTGGAAACAGGGGACCTGCATTTACCGGTAGGGCTGTTCTGTTGGAAAAGGGAAAAGCAAAACATCCCTTTAGAGAGGAAAAAAAAAAAATAAAAAAAAAGGAAAATCAGATCCTTTTATGAAAATAAAAATATGTTATGGGACAGCTTTGCTTGTATTGGAGTCACTTTTTCTTTTTTATTTTTCCTAGCAAGGCTTGATTTCATTTAACTTGAATATTGTTGCTAATAGCACAGCACCGTACCTATTGTATTGATGTGGCGCAGAAAATTCTGCTGAACCGTCCAAGGCCACCTTTCCAGTCAGTGTTAAGAGTTGGGATTGAATTCTAGATATTCCGGCTGGTTTAAGTTTTGAGCTTTTCTGCTCCCCCAGCGTCCTCCACTGTCCAGCTGTCATTTCGAGTTTGTGAGTACGGAGGGCAAGTTGCTCTCGGCAATGAGATTCTTTAACAGTGGTTTTTATACCACAAGCATCAAGCCTTCAATGAAAATAACAAAACCTGCAAGACCTTACTGCAGTGAAAATCAACTGGTGTTTGGAAAACTTCCCACAGCTTGCTTGTTTGATATTTTCTCTCTAGCCTTGTAGGTCAGGACAGCCACGAAGGAGAGCAGTGAAAATGTAAGTAGCCAGTTAACCGGAAGGATTGACATTCCGCTCAGCTGTGGCATTCGGTCAGAAATAAATCTAGTCTATCGTGATGAAATGTTTTAAGGAATACTTCTCACTGCGCCCTCACCCACATATGAGTAACGTTTCCACGTTGTAGGAAAGCAAACCACTGTGCGTGCTCATTCCAGAGACATGTTTGTGCAGCTCACCAGAGATCCCAGCCAGCAGCAACCTACACATACCCGCCTGGTGACAAATGCTGGCTCAGCCCAGCAGCCATCTCTACTTCTGTTTTACGATAAGCTCAGGTGGTTTCCTTATTGCAAATTATGGGAAGGTCTCTTTCTCTTTCTTTCTGAAGCACGTAGTCATCTATATTTGGGTTCGGTTTGTATCACATTCACCATGACTCTTGCTGGGTACGTCAGAAAGCTTGTCATCGTTCTTTTTTTAAGTATCATACAGCTGAGTAGAATTAGAGCATACCATACGCATGAGGAAACTCTCTTTTCCCTTTCAGCTATACTGAAGAGCTGCATTAGTTCACACTGTGTTTGTACAGATCCCTAAGAACTGTGGGCAGTGTAATAAGAGGTGGAGAAGCTCTTGTGAAGATGACACCCAAGAGTTTCGGTGTGGTGCTTCTGCCTCACACCCTGCTTACAAAATATTGCAGAGACTCAAGCCAGGACCTATAAAGCTTATTGTTATTATACTAAATAACTTACAGTTTTTATAAAGTACCTTTTGTTAGTGTTTTACAAACACTAAATAAGCCTTGTAGCACTTTATTAAGGCAGAAAAATATTGCAAATGCAAAATAAAAAAGGAAAATTTGAAACGTATGCAGGAGAAGGGATTTGTGTAAAATCACACACACAAATAAAAGTGGTGAAACTGGAAAGAAAATCCCAAAACGTGTCTCAGTTGATATTGTGGTGCTACCTATTGGAGAGGTGGGCTGCTAGTTTAGGGCTTCTGCCAGCTCCTGGAGAATTGAAATAGAAATGTCCTGAATGTACTGTGCTCTGTGGGCTCTGGCCAGTATGGAACTGTAAAAAAAATGGAGGTTTTTAGAGCAGCCCCAGGACTGCAGGAATTTACAGCCCCCAAACAGCGGAGGGGGGACACGACACAGCAAAGCATCTTCAGCGTTTCGGTATCTCTCCGGACAAGGGATGGCGTCTTCCTGAAATTCCTTCTGATATTAAGTAGTTATCAAGTGGTCTGCTTGAGACTTACGGACAAAAGGTTGCTCTGTGGTCTAAGCCTAACATATTAACCATTTATTTTAAGAAATTATTATGATTAGAGGTCTTGCAGTGAATTTTCCTGGAGAGATAGGCTCCTGCAGCTGAGTGAGTCAAGAACAGGGCCGCCTTCTCAAATTGAGCAAATTCTCAGTGCATCACATGTCAATTGGTTACAAAACTCCTTTCCATGTTGAAAGTGAAATCTCAGTCCATTTCCGTTTGGTTCTTCCCAGAAGAAGAGAATTTTCATTCTTTACTGCCCTGTGGTAGGTGCTGAAGATAAAGGGGGTTGCATCTGCTAATGCATTTTTCTCTATTTATGCCTGCTGCGTAAATGGTGTGTTACTGTCTATTTTATAGAAACTTTACCCAAAAAAAGTAAAAACCCAACAAACAAAACACCTGAATTGATGAAACTGATCCTTTGTTGTGTTTATGGCTCCTTTCAGGACTGGAACACAATTTAGTGTTAGGTTAAATAAGAACTATTCTAGGTTGGATAAGAACAGGTTCTGTCATTAAGCAGTTATGAATCATATTTGTTGTTTTAATTAGAAATATAAAAGTCCAAAGGCCTGAGGAAGTTCACGAGCATAACTTAAAAATGTAAACCAAAAAGTTGTGATTCATTACTTTCAAATCAGACTTTGACTTCTGAAAATGGGTCTGATGTTTATCTTGGTTACAGTGGGGTCTGAAATGAGCATCTGGACTCGCATTTCTTATCTGCAATAAAACCTGTTTTAAGCAATGGCCCCTCAGACCAATTAAAATTAGTTGCTGAGTAAATGGGGTTATTCAAGGTAGAAATCAAGTGCTGCCTGGAAACTTAGGCTCATCCTGTAAATGTGTGTGACCATACGCTTACCTGGTTTAAACGTTTTAAAGAACAGATCTACATAGGATGTGCTAAACCTCTGGAGATATTACTGATTTATGAGTGGCTGAACTTCCTTATTGCTATATTTGTTCCAAGATCTCTCTTCCTCTGGAGAAAAATGATTCCCTATCCCTTTGAATTGTTGGTCGTGCTGGTTATGGGTAAGCTGTGGGGTGGATTTCCTCTCCCGTGGGCCTTGCAGATCTGGTCTGACGCCTTCCTGATGTTCCTACCACAGGGCAGGACAGGACTTGAGTGCACATCTCTCCTCCTCCTCCCCAGTCTGCCGGGTTTTCTTCTAAGGAAAACAGGAGTTTCCAGTAGACTTACGGCCGCGTAGTTGGGAAATAAGACTGCAGGGAGTCCCTGGAGTGGTCCTGTTGTGTAGGTTAGGAATGATTGATGATAAGGACCAAACGGGGCCATGCCACAGTAGGGTAGTGGTTACACCAGAGATATGCAAAACTTCCCATCTCTTTGGATAAGTGCAGTGTTTTGACATTTAGATTCATAGTTTCATCTCAGTTCTGCAAGGAAATGAGACAATTGTTCATAAAAGAGGTATTTTTCAAGCAGATGCCAATAAATAATAGGAAGAGCTTAATGAAATGTGATTGTCTCCTATGGGGGGAAAGAAAAGTTTCATTTTCATCACTGCAAATTGAAACCACGTTGTAGGTGGCTGCTTGCAACACGGTCCAAGCTTGGATCTGTATCTCCGCTCCGAGAACTGAGCTGGGTTCATCCTTTCCCAGGAAAGGCTCCGGGGTGGAAATTATGCCCTTCCACCATGGGTGGCAACTGCATCGTGGTGTATTTGTGCCGCTGTTGATGGGTTGGTGTCCCAAAGCGAACACCACCTGTGGTTAGAGTTTGGTAAATACAATCTCATCCTTTTCATACGCCCGTGATCCAGACTGTTGTGGTCTTTTTCTTCGTGACTTGTAATCTGTACCTGGTGGAATATTTTTCCTAGTGAAAATTTCAGGTGTTGGTTGGGATTTGGTTGGTTTTGTTTGTTTTTTTTCCACTGGATATAAACTGAGTGACTTAAAAACCCCGTCAAGTTGAAGTAATGAGTCAAAGTGACTTGCACAGGTACCACCATTCCTTTTCTGTGCTGTTAACATACAGCGATGTTAGTGTACAAGGACTTACGTTGTCTGTCAGCATAGGTAAAGTATAACGAGTAGCATAAACACGTTCTCCTTTGCGTTGATTCTGGAACTGCTAACAGAACAGAAAAGCAAGACAGGCTTGATCTATGCCCTAAGAACCGATGATCTGGCTCTGTACACAGCATGAGAAGGAGCAGAACTGTTGAGTAAGAGGTTATCGTTGCTTCCTAGTAATTTTTCAAAGTTGAAACTGAAACTTGAAGAGTCAGGTGCTAGTTGGAACCAAAACCAAATAGAACACTTGCAATAAAACAAATGAACTGCGCCATTCTGAAGTTACTGAGCACCGAGTGTTGTTCTTGTACCTTGAAATGGGTTGGATCTTTGGAGGAATATTGATTAAAATGTGCAGCATTGTTTAAGAGTTGAGAGAAATCCCCAAATGTGGGGAAATCAACGCTAAGTAAATGGTGGTAGAAGTTTAGTAAGCCTGTCTTAAAACTGTGTAAGTGGAGCTGCTCTGCTTTTGTCAGGGCTGCCCCCAGAAAGAAAAGAGCATACGGACAGCTGTCTACGTTTATGCCATCCCTTGCTGATGAATCTCATGCTTACACAGTGTGAGCCCGGGAATAGAGCTGAACTCTGCAGTTGAGGGGGATAAAAAAAAAAAAAAAGATTATCTTTCACAATATTCTTAATACCACTGAACAAAGCAAAAAGATCAAAGCCAACCAATCAACCCTATTTTTTTGTTTTATTCAATTGATTTCCAAAGGCCCCAGTTACTATAGTAACTCCAGTAGGTCCTTTAATTACAAAATTTGTAAAAACGCATCAATAATTCAGAACTGCTGGGGGGAAAAAACAGTGGCAGAAATGCTTTACAAAAAAAAAAAAAAAAAGAAAATTTGCAAACAAACTATTGCAAGTAAAGCTTGACAGACTTCCCGTTAAGTACGACAGGGAATAACACACCATCAGCATAAATACGTTGGGTTCAAGTTCTCGGAAAGCAAATCCCCTGTTAGAGGGTTCCCCCTTTGGCTAAAGAGGAAAAAAAAAAAATCCCCATCACTGTCCAAATCAAGCACTCCTCTCTCCACAGATACAGATGGTAGAGCTTATTCTTTATAGACCCTAAATTTAATTACAGTGTATCTGAGTGGAGCAGTTGTGTTATCACATTAATTAGCAGTTTAGAGAACTGTTCGCTACTGGAAGTGTTGAATACCAGTGTGTGTTGCAGGTACCAGCTCTATCAAAGAGGAATCATTTAGCAATAATGAGCACCTTTCAAATAATAATTGCGTTTAAAATAGGTGCTGTCATCTTTTATCATCAGGTATGTTTCCAAAATGGATTTATGATCCAAACAGACTTATATTGACAGTTCCAGAGTAGAAGAATTTGAGGCGTATCATGTTTCTAAATGCCATCTCTTGACTTGAATACATGCTGAGTTGATGTATTTGGCAGACCTGATGTAGCTGTGGGAGGCGTCGTGTTCTCCGACACCACAGGGGAATGCGGTAGTGAAATTTTCGTTGTGAATCTTTCGCTTCCTAGACACGGGACACTTTTAATGACTGATATTTGGAATATCTCTCTCTGTATCTTTATTTTTGCCCTCTGCAAGAAAGTACAGATGACTTCTGTCTGTTGTATTCCTTACTCCAGTATGTCACGCATCCCCAACTTTATTTTATCTTCTGACCAAGATTTTAATTGTACATCCAAGTAGTAACCTTACCTCTGGAGCTGACTTGAGTTTTAGCCCAAACCTAAATGGCTGTGCCTGTACTAAACTACCACACTCTGTGCACTGGCTCCGCTCGCTTTTAGAAGCTCTTGCCTTCTAGACTTCCCTTTTTTTTAATTTTTCTGTTTATATGCTCCCTGCTTGCCCCCTGTAAGTTACAACCTGCTTATATGGTGTGGCCAGGGCTTAATCCTACTTTTCACTCTGCTGATTCCATTCCTGCAGGACTTGGATCCTCTCAAGCGATAGGAAATGTAGTGATGGGGGCCGAGGAGTCTGGGTTCTGTTTAACCTACTGTGCAAGTGCACGGGAAAAAAGCTGATTTTAAACAAGCATCAAAAAGCTTGTTTTTTCTTGAAGAAACAAGTTATTATCCAGGGTTAGAAGTGATAGTAATGAGGAATTGCTGATGCTGTATAAAATAATAATGGGTGTGGATGCTATTCTGACCACGCTAATTAGCACTTATCTCTCAGCCTCTTTGTTAACCCCTGACAGTTCTGCTACCAGTGCTCTATCAAAGTGCTCAGGTGGTTGTAAAGCATGATGGGGTTAGAAGCAGGTTTGGTAAAATTTGGTTTTATCTTTGGAAGTCCAGCCCTGATACCCGCTGCAAGCCAAGATGCAGCATATCCTGCTTCAGCAGGGGAGTTGGACTAGATGATCTCTATGGTCCCTTCCAACTCTAAAAATTCAGTGAAATTCAGTGAAATATCAATGGGAGACGGAGTTGAATTCCTCCTTGGTTGTACGACAAGCACCCTGAAGGTCTCAGGATAATCCCCCTCGCGCTGTCTTCCTTATACTACTGAAAATCAAAAAATCTCTGGGTCTTCCAGCATCTCAGTTACATGAAATTTGTCAGATTGATCCTCGCTTTGCAAAACGAAGTTACTACTAGTGTGGGAGTATTATTAGTTTTATTCTTTTCTTACTAGTGTAGTTCCCATTGCTAGGAAGAACATTCTATCCCTGTTATTAATGAATGCATTTTTATATAAAATAGAGCAGTTAGGGGTGTTTCTGTTAACCCCCCCGGATGTTTTGGTGTGTGCTATATTACTTGGCCAGAGTGAAAATGCACCAAAATGCCCCTTTAAAAAGACGTGTGTGTTTACACAATGTCAGCAGGTTACGAAATTATTCCTTTGAGATACTTGCACAAACATCACCCTGGTACCGTAGACTTTTTCACATTTTTCAAACTCAGGGCCTGTATAAACCCCAAGGAGTTGTGGTTAACAAAGCTTCAGTGTTGGTGATTCCTGGGAAAGAATCTGCTCCTCCTTAAACATCTTACACAATCCATTTATGGTTTATATTAAAATATAAGTGCTGAGAGATGATAACTTTTTTTCACCTGATGCATAATCCATGTAAAAGGAATCGTAAATGGTCCAACTGATCTATTACTGTACATGGTAACGTGAGTTTCATGAATACATCTTGGTTTCCAGGGTGGTGGTCTCCAATGTGAACGTGTTAAGAATATTAATGAATCTGCCCTTGTAAATGGCTTTGCAATCTTCAACCCCACGTCCAAATTTTAATTGCACAGACCTGTAGCACAGAGAGGCCAGCACAAAATCTCCCCTTGCAGTAGAGCTGCTCATCTTTAGTGGTCGCAGATGATCAAAACCTGGGTTGGAAGCTTCATTTGAGAACTTTTTGCTGTCATTAAGGTGGGTCTGTTGGGGTCTCCGTAGTGGTGAGCTTTACAGCTGTAGAAATATTGTTCTGAAAACTGAACCCTTACAGTGGAACAGCCACTTTAAGCAGTAACCAGCACGGGAATGTCCGCTTCCAAAGCTCTACCTTCATGTCCCGGAGGCCATGTGGCCACAGCTGCCTGCAGGGATTTTTACAGGACAGTAGGATTCCTCCCATCACAGGGAGAATTAATCCTTCCAGTTGAAGGACAGAGTTTAACCTGATGGACTGAAAAGAAATTAGAGTAAAACTTGTATTGCTGTTGAGTATGTATTTTCTTAAGAATGGAAAATACACCATCTCTTAAAAGCTTTGAACGCACACGCAGAGAAAAGAATCACTGTCAAAGCTGTTTTATATCATTAGCTGCCCAAGATACTATTGCACTGAATTTGTGTTGGAAAACTAGTGCCCACTTTCCAAAGGCTTCTGAGCGTGTGGATGCAGCAAGGCTCCCCTACTTCATCCCCGGGGGTAGGAATTAAGGCACATTTCAGAAGCTGATTCAAAGTGAAAAGTAATTATTTTATTAGGCAACATTTATTAATGGATAGACGACATGGACCTGGGGCTTAAAAGTAATTTTCACAAAGGTTACTCTTAACTTGAAGAGGTATTTTTCTATCGGCTCCCATTTTTTGAGCCATCCCTTAGAGAACCTTCCTTTTTAGCCTTAGTTCTTTATTGGTTTGCAGATCGTTTCAGTGTGTGACAATGTTTTAGGACCCATCACTGTAAAAAGCCCTTGTTTTTCCTTTGTCTTTAAAAATTGGGTTGCGGGGTTTTTTTTCCGCTAAAAAGTTTTTGAGTGGGTACTCCAATTTGGTTGTTCTTGTGATGAAAGAAAACACAAGAAAAGAGCAAATGTCATATACAACAGGGCAATATATCAAGAAGAGTAGAAATAACTGTTTGAATCGTAACTTTTTACAGTTAAAAGTAGCATGTCTGTTGTGTCTAATAGCACAACCTCCTGAGGTTCAAAACTGCCACAGATGATGAAGTTTCCATTAAAGGATAATAAACTCTATATGTCAATGTGACAAAAGAATTCTCTTATCTCTCTGGAATAAGAATGCTCTTTGAAGAGCTTCATAAAAGACTGCAGTATGAAATAAGTCTTGCGGATGGTTATTTTGAATTTCTATAAAGTATGTCAACCCGAAGGCTAAAGGGATTATCTGTGAAGTAACAAAATGTGAAAGATGAATGCTTTCCTTCTCTGCAGTGAATGACATCTCTTTAGAAAGCACAGGTATAAACCGTTCTTCCCCAGCCGTGGCTCAAATCGGGAACGACTCCTTGAAATTAGTGGAGCCTTTCAGATCTGAGGAATCTGTCTACAGTTGGAGGCTAATTCAGTTTTAGGTTGAATGTAGGTCTCGAGTGTAAATAAGTCATCGGAATCATAATCCATTGTATGGTTATCTACCTCAGGAACTGGAACACCCTCTTTCTTTTAGCTTTGCTTATATTTTTTAGGTGAATTAAAGTGACCAGGAACAAAGATTAACCAAATAGGCATGAATTTACTTAACAGTTGCTCTCCCCGAACTAACTAAAGGTTTGTAAGCTTGAAATCAGAGGCAGGTTGGCTCCGAATATGTAAATTAGTCATAGTCATATTTAATGTTTATGGATTGGTTTTTATTCATGAACTAGCTAAATATTAAGCTCTTACTGAAAGGCCAGCGGTAGGGAGGCTGAGGAGAGGGTGCTTGCTCGTGATCAGCCGTATACACAAACTGAGTGCATATCTAACCAAAAAAGAGACATTATTTTACTGCTTTCAAGACCTAGTGCATTAATCGTTTGCTGACTAGGTACATATTGTTGTTATGTCTCTTTTTCCAGGATTAATTCCAGAATATTACTTTTTGAATTGAGAAACTGAAAATTAAAGAGCAGATTTTTTTTTTTTTTAAATTTTTAACTAGCAAGGGAGAAACTGTTTCCATTTCATAATATTCCTTGTGTGCCAAAAGTGTAAAAGTCCTCTTAAGAAGGAGCTATTTGGCTAATGAGCAGCATTAAATAACTCTGACAAATGGCTAAGTTGTGTGCCGGTTAGTAGCCGGCCAACAGTAAATAGCTCTTTATCTGAGAACTGGGATATTGTACAGAACAAAGATGATGAGAGGAAAAATTCTACCCGGCTCATAGAATGGCAATAGAAACAAGAAAAACTAAGCTTTGGAAAGAAAAGCTTAGTGCTGTGGCAATTATGAAGTTTAGAGCCACTGAAATCAAAAGGAATCTAAAAAATTCCTCGGGTTAAACGGCCTCTGCCATCTCTTCTGACAGCTCCAGAGCTCCCTTATCTTCTCATCGCCTTGGCAAAAAAGAGGGTTGGTTCCAAGGATGAGAGGCTTCAGCACAGAATAATGTGGCCTCTGGAGCTGGAACAGAGATGGGTGGCACTGGTGGACAGCCAAAATTCGAGTTGTTAAAACATTTGGATGCTTTTGGTGCCATTTCATTCATTTAATGCCAGGACTCTGGGGGAAAAAATAAAAGGGGATGTGGACTGGAGCTCAGTTTTACAAGCCTCTATCGTTCCCAATTATGTTTGGCAAATGGCAGAATAAAATTAATGATGCCAAATTATCCTTCTATGCAGTGTGTGATAGCTTAACTATTTTAGCTATTTCAGAGTTGTAAATGATGAAACTGATAGCACACTAATGTGATCCTTTCAGGCTTCTCGTTTATATTAATGAGTTTTAGTCATCTAAGGCAAACTGATAAGGACTGATTAATAGCTCTACAACTTTCAAACTGGCATCAAAGGCTCATCTCTCCCTTTTTTTTCCCCTCTCTTTTTTTTTTTTAACTCCTTGATGGGTTATGAGTTAAGACAGTTAACAATTAACTCTAAGCTTAATTGAAATCCAGATGTTAAATTCTTGGTGGAAGTTAATTTAATTCTGATCATGGCTGTAGCTGATTTCAGTCTGATTTTTTTATTTTTTTATTAAAGTAGCTTTGAACTTGCAAAACGAGTGTGATTTGTTTCACAATTTTTTTTTTTTTTTTTGCAGTCTGTTGAAGAGGGCTTGTTAAATTAATATCGAACAAAGATAAATTATCGTAGGAGCATCAAATAGCTACCAGCAAAAGCAATTAAACCCCTTTAGAAAAACCCAAAATTATCAAGAAAAGGCAAACTGCTTTTCTTAAGCTGTTTTTAATTTCCATATATTTGTGTGAAGAACAGCTAGCACGTTTTCTGGACAGTATGTAACGGGAGAGACCAGACTAAGAGTTACAGGTACGTGCAAGTGAGAAGTTAAACGACCATTACTGCTGTAAGAAAACGAGTGGGAGGGTTTGGAAGGAAAATTATTGAGAGTGAAATAACAAAAGCAAAGTCAGTCTCTGAACAAGGTGGGGGATTTTCTATGCAGACAACTGCTCACAGGTGAAATCTTGGAAAGTTTGATCGTACGATATTCAGTCTCTGGGGTTTCTGTCGTTACAGTGAGTTCAGGATTGGCCAAAACTGTTAGAACAGTCAGTGCAAATAAGACACATTAATATGGGTTATACTGCACCAATCCCTACGTTAGGCTTCAAAACATTCCACTTTTGAAACAGAGGTTTTCAAAAGCCAAGCAGACAACAACTTACTAGAGTGTTTATGCAATTTATTATTATTATTACAAATGCTCTGCATTTTTCCTGGACTGTTTACTAAAAACTACATCCAGCAGCTGAAGTTCCCGCCCTGACACTCAGATAATCCAGGTCAGCTCCTGCTTTTCAAACAACTGCCCTCATTGTTTTCCGGGAGGAATATCGCTAAGGTTTTCTAAATAAGCCATTCCTCCAAATAAGGGAACCCGATACGCTGAGAAATCCTGGCCTAGAGATCAGAAACACCAGTCACTAACCAGGATAATTTTCGAATATACAGGGATGTTGACGCTTCCTCTTGGAGTTTGAGCTTTAAGGCTGCCCCACAAATGGCTTCACGCATTTGATGTGCACAATGATGGGAACTAAATTTGCAAAAAAACCCAATCTCGCTGGAGAAAGGAGGGGGGGAAAAATAGAGTATTGGTACATGTTTAGTCTTTACTTTAGATCAAGACATTTTACAGTCACTAGATTTTCCAAACAACATCTGCTAGAAAGATAAATCCATTGTAGTGGAAATGAAATGCATATTTTAAATTCAGGCAGTTTTGTATTGTATTGTCAGTGATGTAGAGGAAAAATAAATGTGAAAGCCATTAAAAAAGCTTGT
Source organism: Numenius arquata (assembly GCF_964106895.1). Lineage (NCBI taxonomy): Eukaryota > Metazoa > Chordata > Aves > Charadriiformes > Scolopacidae > Numenius > Numenius arquata. The sequence continues at coordinate 2,626,275 of NC_133581.1, forward strand.
GTAAAACCTGCATGTGTGCTAAAGAACGTTGTCCTTTAGAATTAGACCCCAAATCAGACTTTCTTGTCAGATTGACTGGTTTGGTTTTCATCTGAAGAGTTCTTTTCATCTTTAGAAACTCGAGGTTAAAGAAGAGCTTTAATATTCTGCATCAGAATTATACATCTGAACAATGAGCATCTGCTGCAGTTTGAGATTCCCTCCTCGCTTGTAAGAGGGCTCCAGTTCCGTGTGGGCTGAGGTTGGGGAGCTTCACGAGACGCGTCTCCGGCCATAGCCATCGTTAGAGCTGTTAGGACTTGGATCGCTCGCTGCAGCAGCCCCACCAAACTTCTAGCCCAGCTTACAAAAACTGCGCAAAACTACCATCCTCACTAATTTACAGTTTTGAAGAGGCCAACCCGAGTTTTAGAGTATCCCTGAACTAAAGCTGGGTGGGTTTTGTTTGACCAGAAGCCGGGTTAGTTTCCTGGAAAATGGTTAAATGAAGATCTGCCTGGCAGAAATAAGATAACTACAAAGTGATTTCTTAAATTCCCACTCCTCTCCTCAGAACTCGCATAAGATGTGGATACCAAAATAAAAAATAAAAATAAGAAATGAATAGATGATAGTATGGAATAGTTTTGACGCTTATGAAAGGAGCACTAATATAAGGAACTTAATATAAATTACTGAAGCCTTAAATCCAGCTGACTTAGAAGGACCCTTCTAGCAGAATATACCTTATATATTGTTTAGATATTGAAAGGAGTCCTGGAATATTAAGGAGTTCTAATCTGCAGGAGCAAGGACTCTTCTTTCCTAGCACTTTGAATCTTCCAAAATCCTAACCTGGCTATCCAAAGTTAAGAGCCTGTTTTTAAAAACAGAACTTAATAACACACATACCCCACACCCCCCCAGTTTTGGGTAGGTTTGTTTTCTGGTATTTTTAGCCTGCAGTGTTTAAGTTGTTCTTCTCATCTGTAGAGAATGGAAGGAAGGATGTTTTGTTTGCTTTGGGTTTTTTTTTTGTTTGTTTTAAGGAACATTCTTCTGCTTAATGCTAAAACTCTGTGAGATGTGCTTGAGAATCACAAAGTCTCTGATTTCCAGTAGAGTGGCAAGTATTGACAAAACTACTGTACTGGAGTCTTGACTTCGTATTGAAGGCTGTTAAGAGCTTCTGCAGCCCTAATAATAATTAATAATTTGGGTAGGTCTTGCTTTTATTGAGTTTTATATGAGAAGGTAAGACGCTATTTTTACAGTATCTGGACCAGGTTTCATCAAGAATGTCTCATGATCACATTCTGGATACTTTTTTCCTCTCTTTCTCCACTGTGAGCTTTGTGCCAACCTCCGTAACCGCTTACATACGAAAACCGTTCTAGCAAAATCCTTCACATAAATTTAGCTTGCTTTCAACTGGGAGGAAGAGGAAATCAGCCCCATGTGAAGAGCTACTTCTTCACAGTTGTCCGGAGACCTCATTCGGTAATTCAGTTGGGTTGCAGAAAGAAACAGCATCGCGGGAGATGGAAGGTGCAGTTTTATGTTACACCGAGTTCAGTGGAAGTTTCGGCCGCCAGTGAAACGGGATCCTGTTCTCCCCGGCCCAGCCGTGTGCTCCCGCTGTTTGTGTTTGCTCTGGCAACCCTCTGACTGCGGGCAAGTTGGATCCCTTCGCTGACTTAATGGAAAACTTGCTTTCAAAACTAAAAGCAAGTTTTCCATTGGATTGGATTGGACTGGGGTCCCGAGACAGAAAGCTGCACAATCCTGTGCCAGATTGAGGGTGAGAATATCTACTTTAGGGAAAAAGAAAATAAGATTTCACCTTTCAACAGCAGCCAGCATAATGTAAAACTGTGACCTTAGGTTACAAACTCTGATTCCATCTAGTTTAAAAATACAGAATACTTTGGATCTTTTTAAAACATCAGTTGGCACCTACAGGGTGTGAGAACCCGCTGCTGCGGCACTGGATGGGAACTGCCCTGCGTGGTTATGGCGCTGCACGGCAAAATGCTGACAGGGGTGGAATCTGAATTTGCAAATATAACATCCTTGGTATCACCGACTCACTCCTTGCCAATGCATTACCTGCAGTACCGAGCATCTCTTCCATCATGGGTATTTCCTAGAGAAAAGGGAGACAAGCATGAAACTGTTTATCTGCGGTGTAACCTGTTATCAGAGGGCAGGGAACAAGCCTTTAAACACCTTGAGTTGACTCAGAGGAGCAGGAAGCAGCCTGCGATGGCCCGGGTTAGTGTTCTGCCTCAATGCTTCTCTTGTCAAGTTGGTGACTGACTTAACCAGCAGGAAACTACAACTTCCAGGATGAAAACAAATGCTTTATCCTCCCAGCTCCCGTGGACTAATCTAACCTTTCTGATTCATAATGCATGAAGTAGCTTTATGCAAGATCTCATCTCATCCTGATGCACTTTGTTTCCATTCACTTTGATATAGATCAGGAGTAATGCCATTTGAAGTCAAGGCATTTGTAGAGCATAATATTATCCTTTAGCTTTATTCGTGGAAGTAGTCCCTCCAGGTACCCTGTTGGGATACGCACTGTGGAACCAAACCTTAAGGCAGTGAAAGTTATGGTTTGTTGGACCAAGTTGTATTTATGGTGGGAACAGATACTGCAAAAATAGTATGTAGTAACAAACGTGTTCTAGTACTTAAAACTGGGGACTGTCATAAATACTCTCTGTGTCACTCTCCTGCCCCTGGGCAGTGGAAAGTAGAATAAAGAAATTAATTTTCCGCATTGAGAAGAGCAATAGCCCTATTAGGTCTATCACGGAGCCAGCCTGGTGGGGCTCCCCGGAGAAATTCTTATCTCTGGGAGGAGTAAAGCCGCACTTAGCAGACCTTTGTACATTTTCAGGGGGACTGTTAGAGAAATTCACTCTGCTTTGTGCACTCAAGAGCTGGGGCTCTGCAGATCAATGTTCTTTATTACAGTAGCTAATAAAAAGAGCTTTATCAGGTTACCTTGGCTTTGCGGCTGGTTCTTACATCTGTCTCCCTTAAGCATTTCCCCATTTACTGCAAGGGCAGCCCCGTGCTGTGGCTGTGAGGGCAGCTGTGTGCGGCACCACAAGCGCAGAGGTATCGCACACGCAGGAGTTTGCATTAAACAATCTGGCGAGAGATCACCAGTAAATTCCCTCCTCCCGGCTATTCCAATCAGGCGGTGCGTTTCCCGTGCCAGAGCACTCATTTGAACTGGCCTGAGCACATACGTCGTGATAAAAATTGTTTAAAACTGTCAAAATCATGCTGTCAAATATGAGCTGCCTGTCCGTGGGAATGCAGAAGTCTAGTTTGGGGTATAAAGTAAGTCTTTGCAAAAATATTTTATGGATGTGCTAAAAACCCTTGGTTTTACCTGCTTGCTTTTGTTCAGTTACAGAATCAGGGGATAAAAATAATAAACTGCCTCTCATGGCTTCATTATGTGCACAAGCCCTTTTTTTTTTGTTGAAGCTGCATTTTAATGTTAGTATACATCATTACAAACACACAAGGAACAAATACAAATATGAAGGCCTAACTTCAGGCTTTTTTTTATGGATATTGTAAATGGAGAGAAATCAGTCACAACAGCGTGAGGAAGAACAGAGTCCGTGCTTTGACTCTTGTAAGAAAATAGGAAATTCAGATGGATAATTCTTTTTGGTCCTTTGTACACACCAGAAGATTGGAAGTGTTGCTTACCAGTACTGAATTTTACTGTAGCATTTAGAAAATCTTATTTATTATTGTATATAACTCCAGTTTTCCCTGGCATGCCTGTTTCCTAAGCCTTTTCCCTTATAATTACAAGATTTCTTAATTTTCAGTTTTCAGGTCTGATCAATGAAAAGGATGGAAAGCGTAAAAGTTGTTTTCATTTCTTTCAGTATAACCTCTGGCCAGAAATACATGATATTGCAAAACGGGAAGGTAAAAAATGAGAGAAATGTGAAAGCTATCGGTGTTCCGAGTGGAAGCCCTGCTCCCTGAAGGATAGAGCTATTTCATGTTCCCCTTTTCAAATGGAGCATTACAGCATATAATGCAGCAATTATTTTGTTGGGTAGGTGTTTCATTACCAACCTGGGCCTTGGAGGTGATGGAAGAAAATTTGTCTTGACCTTCCAGGGAAGCCATAAAAGAGAAATGATGTCTAAATAATAAATGTCTGGGAGAAACGTGAAATGCCTGACGGTGTTGCACTTAGCTTTCGTGACATCTGTGCATTGTAGTATGAAGAGCTGGTAGATGGATCGTTTCAAAAGCAGGAATATTTTCCATTGTTCCTTTGCATTTTTGACCTTCCTTCTTCTCCTGGTTCAGTCCCTCTCAAATAGGGTTTAATTGTTTTTTCTGCAGGATGCGTGTTTTCCTGGTTTTCCCTATTTTCCCTTAGGACTGGAGCAAACTACAAAAAGCAGATTTGGAAAATAAAAAACTTTGATTCTAGAGAGAGGTTGATGGGATCAGGTTTTTCTTTGCTATACTTTGCCCTACGTGTGGCATTTGGTAGCCCCATGAGAATGAACCTTCCCTTCTCCCTTTGATGACCCTATGACAGAGGGACGATGATAGTGTGGAGAGGACACTCAGGAGGAGTAGCTGCTGCGACGCGTGGCCCTGCTTCGCCTCGCCGCTCAGGGGTAGGAGTGCCCGTCCTCCTTCATTCTGGGTGTTGTGGGGTAGTTTTCTTCCTTCATTTTCTAAATTTAGATATTACAGATTTCAGGACCAGTGGTTGAGGTTGTTGTCATTCCTAAGTTCCAAAACACATAATTCTGTAGTTGTGTTGTTTAGTCCCTTGTTGAATACTCATAATGTTTTCTGTGCTTTTGCTCTTCCCAGTTGCTCTGGGAAAGGCTGATTGCCTCTCTGATCTGTGATAAAAATGATTTTAATGGAAAAATAAATTGCCCTAGAATAAATAGTCCATTAAATGATCTCATTTTAAAATCTTTCCTTCTAAGCAAGCATGAGCATTGCCAGGTGCTGTTTTTCTTCTTATTTTATATTCTTCTAGATCTAATAGAGATGGAGATTCTCTTTTGCTAAGCAATTGTAGTGCCCCCAAAGAACTGCCGATCTGGACGGATAAACGATCGTTATGTTGAGCTGTATTAACGTTCCTAAAACCCCTTGTGTAACGTTGTCCGTGGTGCCAGAGCGTAGGAGTAACTTCTGATGGTATCTGGCTCATTCACTGTGAAGTTTTACATCCTCAATGATTTCAGATACCAATGGATGAGCTGGTTTTCTGTGGGTGCTTGACCGTCTTGACCGTTTTACTCCCAACTGAAGTGGTTCTGTTCTTGGCTCAGATGCTTGGGTAGAAGCAATCCTGTAGAGAAGTAAATGCTGAACAACTTATTGAATGCTTTGTTGTGTCCGTACTTGTGTCAACCAAGTCTCTCGGACTCTGTAAGATTTGGAGTAGTGCCTCTGGACACAAAAGGTTTGCGGTGATTAGACGAGGCTCAAAGGAGAGGGTGTGGGCAGGTTTTTGATGTATAAAGCACAACTCAACAGCCAGGCACTTAAGCTGGAGCATCTGAAGTGCGTTATCTGTGAGAGGTAGGAGCTCTCAGCTGCTGAGCCGCTCCCTATTGCAATGATAAGAAATCACTGATAAGGAAATAAGCAGGATCTTGCCTCTTTTTGAAGTCAGTTTTTAGCTTTATGTTCCCTTTGGGAAAGAAAAATCTAATCTGATCCCTTGGTCTCAAAATGTTGCCTGCGCTAATTCTAACTTGGAGTCTAAGGAAGCCCCAGTGATGTTAAACACTGTCCAAAAGACTCTCCTTGACACAGGAGGTAGCCACTAGCCCTTTACACCGTGCTGTTTGTGGTTCTGAGGTTCCCCTCCTCCAAATGTCTTCCCCTCCGTTTTCAACCTCACTTTTCCATAGTTGGGAGTCTTTGGTGGCTTCCCCCTCAGCACAATTCCAAACCCATTGCGTTTGTGCCGAGTGCCCTTCGTCCGAACTGACCTCAGGGACCTTCCCTAAACCCTTTTTCCATCCTTCCGACTTGCTCAGACGCTGTTCTCCTTCCTTCTATACTCTCCTTCCTCTCTGAACTCTTTTCTACCTTCTCGTAGCTCCTTTCCACATACTTGCCAATACTTGCTGCTTTTTTTTTTTTTTGTTCTTTTTCTCTTCCCTAATAAGGCCTTTTGCCAATAAGGAGCCCTTGGTAAATGTTTATGTGAAAGATGCCTGCTATAAAACAATTTCTGGTAGCTGCCGTGTCCCTCTGGGTGTACGTGGACAGTGATGACGTGCTGCTGTGATTCCAGCCGTGGTTGGCAGTGCTCAGTTTTGGACTCGGGCCCAACAGGGCGCTCTCTGAATCTCTCCTTGTCTTTTTATTGAGGAAATGGTTATCTGAAGCGATGTAACGAGCATCGGTTTATTGGAGGCTTCAGATGACTGGGTGTAATACAGGTCTGGGGGGAGCGGGAGCACGTTCTATTATTTGCAATAGCAGAAACTCGATGAGTTGAGACGACATAAAGTATGATTTGTCTCTGAGTTGTTGTTACTATTATAAACCTAGAAAAATACCCAAGGAGTGGCTGTAGCTTTAACTCATCTCAGCTGAGAGCTGGTTTTGATCATAGGGAAATGTGCCAGCTCTTCTCGGGGCTTCTGGAGAGCCTTGATACCGTTTTGGCATCATGATGACTAGATATAAGAAGGCTTAACGAGACTGTCAGTACCGTGTCAGATATATATGTACATATATGTATACATACAAAAAAGACTTTAAACTTTTCCTGTGATCCTTTATCTCACGACAGATATATCTTGCTTTACTGTGTCTCAGGGGAACGGTGTCACTGCTGGAATGTTTTCTCTGCTCTTTTACTGCCTATCAGTCTTTTTTTTTTCTTTTTTTGGTTTTTTTTTTTTTTTTTTTAAAACCACCTCTTTATTGCAAAACTAATCTACCGATGTCTGTGTTTAGATTATGACAATTATGCGTGTTTTCTCTTGGCAGATAGTTGAGATAAGCAATAACAAATTGGAAGCTGGAAGGAGGAATCGCTGTTGCCCTTCAGGGCTGCAATGGCAGTAGGGAACATGGCAGCAGCATATTAAGCAGGGGGTTTGGTTGGTTGGTTTTTTTCTTTGATCAAATTGACAACGACAATATCACAGAATGGTTAAATTTGGAAGAGACCTTAAAGACCATCCAGTCCCACCCCCTGCCACGGGCAGGGACACCTCCCACCAGACCAGGTTGCTCAAAACCCCCTCCAACCTGGCCTTGAACCCCTCCAGGGATGGGGCAGCCACAGCTTCTCTGGGCAACCCGGGGCAGTGTCTCACCACCCTTATAGTGAAAAATTTCTTCCTGAGATCTCACCTGAATCTACTCTCTTCCAGTTTGAAGCCATTATCCCTCGTCCTATCGCTCCACTCCCTGATAAAGAGTCCCTCCCTCCTCCATGTCAAGTGATTTCCTGTAACTCTTTGCATGAGCTCAGGAGAAGGTTCGATCTGTTCATACACGTACTTTATTAACAACAACAAATCCTGATACCCAAGCCATGTGTTTTCCTTCATTTCTTAAAATACAAGTCTCCGTTTTATGAAGCTACTCGCTACAGGGTCTATGTGACGTATGGCCTGTGATCATGAAGATGTTTAAGGTACAAAGATGTTACTCAAGTTTAATAGTGATTTGCATAGAGCTTAAGAAGAATTAGTTAAACAGGCACTTCCCCCTGAATTGCAGATAGTCGGAAGAAATGCCATAATAGCTGTGAACGTGCTCTCTCGGAAGCCCTTTAAGTAGTGGAAGTTAATATTGGGAGCCAGACAGTGAAATATACTGTAAATAGTTAAAAGCTGTCTCTATCTCATGATTAAAGAGTCGCCAAAGCTCAGCTGGGCTGACGGCCCTGTTGCGCTGAACTGTCAAAAGAAAATGAAACTGTCTTGCTGTATTTTTCTAGTCCTTTTTGTCAAAATGCATTACTGCTGGGGTTTAATGTTAGAGACCTGTCTTGTCTTTCGCATCACTGCCAGTCGTGGACTCTGGGGCTGAGCCCATTCTATTTAGGTGAGTGTCCTGGGACGTACAGGAGTTGGAGTCTCTGTTTTGAATAGGAATTGCAGAGTTTCGCCCAGGAAGAGAGAATGTATGGAGTCCATCCATCCATCTGTACCTGAGAAGGATGCAGGGAGCCAGTGGGGGCAGAAATGCGATTGTGGAAAGTGCAGATGAGACCACCTGGTCTCACCTCTGGGGTCTGGCTTCCTCAATAGTGAAGATTTTGGATTTGCATGAATTTCCCAAATTCATCTCAGAAATGCAGTAGTGATTGCAAAGCCCCCATGTAATTCTGAGGAAAGAATTCTCCCTCTTGCCCCCTGCAGAGACCTTCAAGTGCCATCTTCATGCAGATTCTGATCCAAGGATTTTTCCTGACAGATAAAAGTAAGTGCTGGTCACGTGCAGGGTTGCTCTTACGAGTTTGTCTCACCTCTAAGTCTAATCAGCGCTATTCTGGATTAAAGCATCTGTTATGAATTAAGCTTTTTCATGCAGACAAAACCCCCTCACTTTGGCTTCTGTCGTTACTGGTTTTTCTGGGCTTTGTGTGCGTCTCTGTTGATGGTAAGTGCCCTCCGCAGCATATGGCTGCTGAAGCCTGGTGTCAGCACAAAAGCCACCCTGGAGGATAAGATAAAAAAGATTCTGTGTGGGCAACTACATAGGAGGAATCTTCAAAGGAGTGGTATGAAGAGCGTCCCTTGAGACTTAAGTCTCCTGATCAGCTAAACAAACGTGGGACCAGTTAATCTTTCTGGCCCACTGGTGAGTTCACAGCGTCTTTCAGAAGTTTCTGGCTGAATGCAAGTAAGAATCCTTGAAAGAAGCCTTGGATGTGTCCTACCTCGTGTGCTTGCTGTTAAAAACTTTAGTTGATGTTACAACAAAAAGTATTCGTGCCTCAGACGGGAAGTTCTTGGTAGCTGAAGCGTGGCTTCTGTTTATAGGAACCTGATGGCCTGGTAAGGGCCAGTAAGTCTCTGGGATGCCAGCCAAGAGAATTTCTGGATTTAGGTCATGTTGCCTGTTACCATTCCAGCCCTTCTGTTGAGGCTGGTGCTTCCCCTTCAGAGGGGTTAATTTTGTCTCACTCTCTGAACGCAAGGGAATAAAATTTAGCCTCTTTATTCTTTTGTTCCCCCTCCATTGCCCACGTTAATTTAATTTGACAGCCTGGAGAATAGGATTTGTCAAATACTGTAACCTTAAGCAACACAGATATTGAAAACTGTGCTTTAAATTTATCTAATCCAGATGTGAGAACCAATAAAATGCTCAGATGAAATGAAATGTCAGGCTTTGTGGGGAGAGAAAGGGAGAAATACTATTTGCCACTTCTTTTTCCACATGGCATGAAGTGCAGAGCCGGGTTCAATCAATTATGTTAGTCTCCAAGAACAGAAGTAGTTTTTGCCATTTCAGTGCTGGTAGCTAATAGTAAATATGATTGATATCGAAGTGCTGAATCTCACAAGACTTGTTAAGTAAAACCAGTTTAGTGTTTGGGCAGTGAAAAGGCCAGTTTTGGTATTTACGGTTAAGGTGCCGAGTTGATCTTCAGCTCAGAATAGTAACGTCTAATTAAGCAAATCCTGTAGTATCATGCATGAAATTGTTTGATGGCCTCTCTCTTCCCAACAACACAAGGCAGCATTCAGAGATAACATTTCTCTCTCTGGTAGTACTACCAAAAAGATACCAATTGAATGATTTTTGGTCTGCAGGAATTAGCCAGTTGGAACCAGTCAAAGAACTTCAAAAGAGTGGGTAGAAGAAAGCGTGGAAGCTGTTGCTGCGTGTGCTGCAATGTCCAGTTTGGGAATTTCTCTTGTTCTGCAAAATACATTCTCAAATACTGTATTTAAACCAGCTTCAGTTTCTGCAATATTTGTTCTTCTGTATGTAGGAAGAACCTGAAATATGTATAATAATTATCTTAAACTAAATCTCTTTGCTCCCTCTGGTGCCCCTTCTTTGGCAGAAGGGAAGAAATACAGAGTAGCTCTGGGCAATATTTATCAAACAGTTCATTCCCCAAAAGTGCAATTTAGTTTTAGCTAAAAATGAGTATTCATCAAATTCAGAGCATAGAGCTAATAGGTAGGATAAAAATTTGAAGAATTTAAAACATTTCCATTTGATATTTAAAAGGCAAAGATTTTAATGTCAATATGAATTGTCACTTTAAATTTGCCTGCATTTAATGTAAAAGCTGAAGACATTTTCAATCAAAGCAAAACAATTTTTCAAAGTTTAAAAATAATTTGATAGTAAGTTGTATGTGTAGCTCAAACATTCAGTAAATGCTGAGAACACAAACTTGATTTGCTTGTGCCATATTGTTGTGGTATGAGAAAATAAAGTTGGGCTCCTCTTAGACTTACTTCCATTCCTCACTATATGAATTAGGTGTCCAGAAATAGGTTAGAAATTAAACTGTATTTAATTGGAACTGTAATTAAACCACCATCCTCAATTCCGCTCTTGGAAAAAACACCTTTTCATATTTTGAATAAAGTTTAATCTGAATTGAGACCATCTGTGGTTTTGATCACACAAAATCAAAATGTCTGTGATAAGACTTTGCAAATCCAACCCAACTTCTGGCATTGCCTGTCTATAAATGGTGGTTTGCTTAAGTCAAAAGCTGTAGAAAAAACCTCAGAGGTTTACTGGGAAAAAAAGTACAATGAGAAAACGCAGGTCTTAGAAACTTTTCTTCCTCTTCAGACACCAAATTAGAACAGCTGGGTACCTATTGTCAGCACAATTAATAGAATTAACTGCTCATGTTGGAGCCTTGGATGTTGTAAATTGAGTCGTGTGAAGTTCATAGAATTGTAGAATGGTTCCTGTTGGAAGGGACCTTTAAGGTCATCCAGTTCCAGCCCCTGCCCTGGGCAGGGACACCTCCCACCAGACCAGGTTGCTCAAAGCCCCATCCAGCCTGGCCTTGAACCCCTCCAGGGATGGGGCAGCCACAGCTTCTCTGGGCAACCTGGGCCAGGCTCTCACCACCCTCACAGCAAAGAATTTCTTCCTGAAAGTTAGTGCATTAATTCAAAGAGTGGGACACAGCAGACCTTGGCTGGGATACTAATTTTTTTTCAATGGCTTTCTCCATTGTCTTAACACAGAATTGCCTCTTACTCTATATCTGTAAGATAAGGCTACTACTATTTCTTATGTCTGAAAGGAGATTTTTATTTTATTTTAATTTTTTATGTTTGCGAGCCTAATGTGCTATTGTGTGGAAAAGCTTCTTCAGGTTGATGTAAAGGCAGAGCTTTTATCAAAGACAGTTGTTGGGTGTTGTTTGGGGCAAAGCTGGTGGTTTCTGCTGGAGTCTCCAGGTCTCCCCCCCTTCCCAGGCCATGTTTAGGGTACATGGTGAGGGCTCTAGAGAACAAGTCATATGAGGAGAGGCTGAGGGAACTGGGCATGTTTAGTTTGGAGAAGAGGAGGCTGAGGGGAGACCTCATTGCCCTCTACAACTCCCTGAAAGGAGGTTGTAGAGAGGTGGGTGTTGGCCTCTTCTCCCAAGTGAATAATGACAGGACCAGAGGAAATGGTCTGAAGTTGGGGCAGGGGAGGATTAGATTAGATATTGGGAAGAATGACTTTACTGAGAGGGTGGTCAGGCACTGGAACAGCCTGCCCAGGGAGGCGGTGGAGTCGCCATCCCTGGAGGTATTTAAGAAACGTGTAGACGTGGCACTTCAGGGCATGCTCTAGTGCCCGAGATTGTGGAGGTCTTTTGTGTGTGTGTGTATGGTTGGACTCGGTGATCTCAGAGGTCCTTTCCAACCATGAAGATTCTGTGATTCTGTTAGACATGTTGTACGCAGCCAGCTTAGAAGTTCAGGCTGATATTACTACTAAAAGGGCAAAATTTGAGCAGATAAAATTTGATAGCCCTGGATATTTTCCAAGAGAAGTATCCCGGTAGAAATGCCAGGTGCCGTAGTTTTATTTGAGGGAGAGAATGCTCCTGAAGTTGGTTTGTCCAGAGCTTTGTTAAGTGCTGCCACGGAGAAGTTTTTGCATCAATCACAGCTAATTCAGACGGAGGCAGCGCTGCCGAAAGATGTCAGTGGAGGCAGATCCACGTTGAAAAATTCCATGGTTTTTAAACAATGCAGTATCTGTCTGGATTCTGGCTCTTTGAAACCTTGGTATAACCTAAGTAGTGGAAGTGGCATTTAAAAAACTCAGCCTGTTGAGCTGATCATATGCTCTGGCCTCTTGGGTTTGTTTGATTCATTCATTAGCTGTGTAATCCATTCGTTTCTGCTGGGCTTCCATAAATCACACGCTTGCCAGAGTGGAGAGAGTTATTTGAAAGGATGGAAGAACCATTAAGTAGAACTGAGAGTATGTGTAAAATGTTCACCCTACATAGCTGGGGGGGGGAGGGAGGACGACAAGCACTGGCCCCTCTACAGCCTGGAGCGGAAAGACCAGCAAAACCTCAGTCATTTCCCCCGTTTTTGGTTAACGTAATAAACATGGTCCTGGGCTATTCCCAGCAGGGACACGCTGCAGCTTCCAAAGCTGGGGATCGCTTTCTTCTGTCATGCTCAGCCGTGGCTTTGTATGTTTTTCCTCCAAATTACAACATGGTTTTAATCTAAACAGACATCAGTTCTGTACGCCAAGCACATCAAATATATATTGCAAGGATAACAGAATGGAAGAAAGTAACACGGCTCAAGAAGTGACCGTGTGATGGTGCGGGGAAGAGGAGGGGGGAGCTGGAGGAAAGGGCTGAGCAGGGAACGGACCCTCTAACTCAAAGCAACTTACGGAAAAAGCAGTCAATGAATAGAGGTATTGTGTGGAACTTTGTGAAGGAAGGAGATCCCCCAGGGAAAGGTTAGGTTCCAGGATAAATGAAATCTCCCCTCAAATGGTGTTCTTCCCTGTCCAGATACAGGCATGACCGTTACCGGGTAAGAAACAGAATTGAGAGTATTTATCACTTTTGTTCTAATTTACACCATTCTACAAGTGTTTTATTTTTGCCTTGATGAGAAGGGCTGTGTCATCAGGAGAGTCTGCTTCTTTGGAAGGTATTTCTTCTAGGGTCTCTCAAGAACTTCCTCCAACTAATTTATTCTTTTCTTTCAACTTTATATACTTAATGTTGGTGGAAGGCGTAGGATTTTCCCACAGTCACTGCAAAACTCTAGATAGAGAACAGTCTCAACACTGTTAAAATCTCGAGAGCTTGGTGTCTCTCCACTTTCTGGGGGTACCAGGTAACTTTGGGGAAGAGAGCGTGAATGGAGAAGTGCTGGCTTCGGAAGCCTGGGGGTTATTTGTCTTGTGTGAGCTCACTAATTAGCACAGATGGGGGACACATAAGTGCTTAAAAAGGAGGCTGTCGTGAAGAGGACATGGGATTGAGGAGTCCCATGGGACACCTCTTGCAACCTGCTCTGAGGCCAGAAAGCTGTATGAAGTCATGGTGTCATTACTGTGACATAGCGATAAGCTCTGCTTCTTTGACAGTTGGGTTTGGGGTCATTTGTTTAAGTGATTGGTGCTATAATTAGAAAGTTACAGGACAATTTCAGTATCCGCTATGAAAGAAGTTGGGTTCTTGAGGTTCTATCCTGTGATAGTGAGAAGTTTTAAAAACATGGAGTGTAGTCGAAAAATGCAGAAACCTGAAGGTTCCTGACTCTAAGTTAGAATAATATCCCAGGATTATTTTTTTTTCCAATTTATTTTTTGTTTGTTGTTTCTCAACTCCTGGGTGCGACCAATATTTGCAGCAAAAAATAAACGTGTATTAGCCTGAGCGTGGTGCATCAGGCACAGGTTTTAGCTGTGTTTAGTTGAGCCTTGGTGTTTACATTGTCATCGTGCTTTGGGAACTCAAGCGAGCGCTGGACGAAGTGCACTCGTGCCTTCTGGACTGCTTCAGGGTGTTCAAATCCTGTTTAGTTATCAAGCATAGAGATGTGGTCATCTACGGTCAAAGGTATTAAACCAGAATTGTCTGCAGCTGTCACCAATACGGTGATATCAAAGGGCTGTGATAGTTGTATTGTTTGTAGAAAATTCAACTTCTTTGGAAAAAGACTGATTACAGAAGTGATCTTGCAGGGCATCAGGCACAAGAGCCGTTCTGAGTGAGAGTGCAAAGGAAGCAAACTACGTGTAGAAGGTATAAAAATTATTCTAAAAAAAAAAAATAAATCATAGAATCATCCAGGTTGGAAGAGACCCTTGGGATCACCGAGTCCAACCATCTACCCTACACTACAAAGTTCTTCCCTATATCATATCCCCCACCACCACATCTAAACGGCTCTTAAACACATCCAGGGATGGTGACTCAACCCCCTCCCTGGGCAGCCTGTTCCAATGCCCGACCACTCTTTCTGTGAAAAATTCTTTCCTAATGTTCAGTCTAAACCTACCCTGTTGGAGCTTGAAGCCATAAATCAAGCTGAAACATGTTCTCTTTAGTAAATGGTCTCACTCTCCAGTTGTTCCTTCTCCAGCCAGGCGTGCAACCGTTTCCCCGCACACTCCCCACGGCCTTGGCATCGCTTGGGCTGTCACGACCGACAACAGCAACACGGCGCTGCTGATGCAGATGAAGCACGAGTTGAATGGCGCCAACACTTTATAACGTTACAGAGTTTCTACCCAAATAGAAGGATCCTGCACTGAACTGCTTTACGCTCAGTTCTTTTTACAAATCTACACCTCTGACTTCCAGTTTCTCTGTGGCTTTTCAGAGATGTTGCACGTTCTCAGTCTCATGCTTTGATGTACTCTATTTTGACAGTTGCTTCGAAGCTTAAGTGGATTGGGCTCCAGAGGGTTGTAGATCCAGACTACAATTTCAGATGGATGGGAACAAGGGAGGGAAGTCAAGTATCGGAACAGTGTCTGAACCCTGGGAAGCGAAACGGTACTCGGTAGCACAGCCAACATGATAATATACGAGCCGAGTGCTAGAAGCAGAATTACAGGACAGTTGGGACTAAGTCACTTCTTTCTGACGGTTTTCTCTCTGGAGCTCCTTGGGTTTGTTTTATAGAGCAATGGAAATGATCTAAACTCAAGACTAAGGGGGAAAATGTGGAATTTCAGACACTGTTCTCACACTGACTCTCCCCTCGTGGCCACAGGTAGAATGTTGTGTTTTCAATCTGTAGAACAGGTCAGACATTTACTTCCCCTCCTCAGAGAGATGGTGTGGGAATTAGTTTCCATTTACGAAGTATTTGAACGCGCTGTCATTCTTTATGGTTCAGAATGGACTTTAACCATAGAGATCTTTCTCTGTGGCTCAGGGAAGACCACACCTACCGCATTGCTCTCAGCTTTATTCGAGTTGCCAGGAAAAAAAAAAAAAGCTAACAAATTGGCATGAGCTCAGAGGAGAGCAACCCAAACAACTCGGGGACTGGCTGGAGGGGTTAAATTAATAATGCAAGATTAAGAGAGATAAATATATGTAGTTTGGTGAAAGCTGTTCCCCTGGAGTTAATTATGCCATATTATTTTAAAGATGTAAATGTTGAAGGATTTGCTTAGCGTGCTCCAGAGAGGTAATTGGCAGAGAAAAGAGGAAGCAAAAAGGAACTTCAAGTTGAGTACCGAGGGAAAAGAATTTCCTGACAGTGGATCTGTTGCTCTGTCAACCAGACTTGCAGGGAAGTGCTGAAAGCCCCACTGTTTGGAACATGAAAGTCTCCTAAAGTCCTGAACTGAGATAAAGATGAAACCCGGCGAGTCTTGTCTGCTTCAATTACTGTAGTCTGAGAGACTCGGAGACCATTATCGATACAGCAGTAATGCCCAGGAGCTCCAGTCGGAGATTCACGCTGTTGAAACACAGGAGCAAGTTTTCCCTATCTGTTATAAAATCTGGATCTAGATCCACTCAGAAGCTACTCTTGAAGGGCCGCAGCCAGCGCTGGTGTGGATGCTCTACCCCTTCCTCTTCCTCTTCCACAGCGGCACAAGGGCAGCCCACTGGCCAGACCAGTGTGTCCAGCACAGCAGAGCTGCCCTTGGCATACCCCGGAGGGCGGTGGCAAACAGCTCCCACTGACTCATCCTCCTCCCTGCGTGTTTCCAGTTCACAAACGCAAAAACACTGTCCCAGGCCTCCACGGTCCTCCTGAGCTGGAATTGTAAGAACAACTATGGGAAAGTTCAGAAACTACAACGAAAACTGAAGTAGGAAAACTCATGAAACCTTAGTTTAACTTCCCAGTTAATCGCGAACATCTTTTCCCTTTCTTAGATGTGTTTATTTCTCTCAGATTCCAGGTGTTCCCGTGCTGCAGCGTATACCAGAGCTGACCTAAATATTTGAGGAAGGATAGTGCTGGTGCCCTGGAGCTTCCTTGCAGGCAAATTTATCCTGGTAGTCCTAGCAGGGTATATTAACCCATGTTTAGCGCTGTGCTCTTGCAATTACTGGGCTTCCAGTGCTTAGGCTGACTGGTTTAGATTTATCACGAGCATCTCTGCAATGCTCAGCAGTCAGCTAAGCATTTTCCCTAGAAAACAGCATCAGCAAAAATCAGTATTTCTGGCGGTTGAAGAAGATGGAGACCTAAAATCAAACCGTTCTGATTGTGCAGTTTATTTAGATCAGGCAAATCCCGAACTCTGGTCTGTAGAGTTAAGGATGAAGTCAACCTTGATCACAGCTTTTAATTTGCCAGGCACTGGGTTGGATCAGAGAACTGGATCAAATGTCCTTTGTAAACAAAACAGTGCATTCGAAACCACATGTGAGAAATTAGAGCTATGAAGCCTTAATCATATTGCATGGGAAATACTTAAGTTTTAGTCATTTAGCTTTTAAATGCATTTAAATTTCTGGGAAAAAGTTCTAAAGCTAGTACTTCAACGCAAAATCCTGTATTCTTTTTACATCTGTGATTATACACATATATGAGGTCTTGTAAATAATGCTTCTGCCAAGCTTCGTTGCCTGTGCTGATGAACCCCGCAGGATTTGATTTTAT
The DNA here is from genome assembly GCF_964106895.1 of Numenius arquata. Taxonomy (NCBI): domain Eukaryota; kingdom Metazoa; phylum Chordata; class Aves; order Charadriiformes; family Scolopacidae; genus Numenius; species Numenius arquata. The sequence goes on from NC_133581.1 coordinate 2,643,362, forward strand.
TCCCAACCTGTAATACAATGATAGTCCAGGAATGGAAGCCTGGTTTCTACCGTACCAGCCCCTGAACGTCCTGGTCCATGATTTAAGTTTAGCAGCACATTGTAGTTAAAACAGTGCGTGAAGCTTTAGGGCATCTCAGATGCAGGGTCTACAAAGGGAGCTAAAATCCCGAGAGATGCAGGTGTGGAATTTCAACCTTTTTGTGTCTTTTTTTTTTTTTTTTTTTTTTTTTTTACAATGCTTCTGGTTTGGGGTATTAACTTCGGGATAGGTTTTAGGAAGCAATCCCCATGGAATGGAAACAGTGAAGGTGTTAGCGTTGCTGAGACTCCAAGAATCCCCTGCTGTTCCTGCACTGGGGAGCTCCAGTACACACGCACGTAGAGGCAGCGTTTGTAGCGGGACGTGTGCTGCCAGGCAATTAACTAAATGTGAACAAAGATGTGATCTGGAACTGAGTGCAATTGCTTTAGTCTTTTAAAAAATAAAAAAGGATGCTATTTAAAAGCTTCCAGAACAGTGTTGTCAGTATTCCGGTTAATTAACTGAATTAACAATTTGGGAAGCTGTAGTATTTTTGGTTTTGTTGAACTCTTCACTTTTGGACTCACTGCTCAGCAGGAGAAGGTCTGGCCCTGTGAACGTTAAAGCCGAGGTGACAATTCTATTCCCAGGACCGATTTTGGGAATCGGGGCAGAGGAGCTGATTTCTCCAGGCTGTTTTAGCTTTCCTTATCCGTTCCCTACCATCTGGCCATCGGAACGTGCTCTCTGCATCCCGTCACTAACACTCTTCCGAAGAGAAATGCTGTGATAATGAGTAGTAACTTGGCTGTCCCATTCATTAGATATATTGTGACTTAATGATAACATTAATTGAATTGGCTGAATAAGTGCTCTTTGGGCGGGATGCCAGTGTTTCTGGGAGTTTGTGTAACAGCCGCGCTGCTGAGGAAGTGAATGAGATACGAACCCGTCTTACAGTAGGCACCGATTTGGTGTCCGTTCCCGTGGTTCCCATCAGCTTACGGCTCTGGAGTGATGTGTATACAAATATATGGCTGGCTTTAATTTGATGCTCGTGGGTGTTGAGGGGGGGGGGGGTTGTCACAGTGATGATGATTGGAATTAGCACTTGGCAGATGGTGTTCCCTGCCCTGGTGGGGTTCACCACGAGCAACACTCTTCCTCCTCGTTTGGCTCCTGATGGCTGTACGTTCCTGGCCTTGGCCCAGAGAGGTCAGCGGCTCTTTCCTCTACCTCTTTCTTTACCTTCTTCCTTCTTCAGGTCTCTGGCAAAAGGGAAATCAGAAGGCGGGATAACTTTCTTGTTGTCTTTCAGGGATTTCTAGCAGCAGGTTTGCCATTATTCTGTTCCACGCTACTCCTGTGTGTTGTTCCCTGCTCTTCCTCCGAGCTTTTCTGGGCTCAGGCTTCCTCTGAGACTCCCACCGCATCGATAAAGGCAGGATAAACTACAATAGTGACTGTGCTGCTGTTGGCATTATTAAGGCTAGGGGATAACTCCTTCTGATCCAAACTAATGCATAGTGTATGTATGTTACCAAAACCTGAGTTCTTTCATTATTTAGTCATTGTTTTCATTTAAGAACAGGTATATATAATATTATATATGTATTTTTATAATTCTTACTGCTTTAGTTGGTTAGATCTTCCTTGGCCCTAACTAAAAACCTGATATAAGGCAACAAGTGTGTGTGTTTGTAGCTAAAGCGCCAAGGGTGGTCTGTAGGTATTCTGTTGTGTTCTGAACATGGATTTTTTTTTTTTTTTCCCCCCCCTTTTTTTTCCCCCCCGCCTGTCAAACCTTGAGCTTCAGCAAGCTGCTTCTAACTACTAACATATGCCTGGGGGTGGGGAAAGAGATGCAGGAAGGAATACTCCAAGGAGTACAGTAGCATTTCTGCATTCAGTAACTTAGTCATCAGCTACTTCAGTTGTAATGCAAAAAAAGAAAATGAATGATCTGTAAAGGAGCTGTAAATCTGAGAGAGCAAACTCACACTCTTCGTGTAGTGATTGCCCAGAGGACCATAACTGTAGTTTTTACCTGGTGTTTTCATTACGAGGATCTCAAAGCACTTCAGCGCTTTGAAGTAGCGAGATGTTTATTGCCTTTACAAAAGAAAACATGAAGAGCCAGACAAAATGAGATCTTGATTTTCTTGATTCACAACAGCCATTTACTGTTTTCAGTGTGAGATGCTGTATGGAAGGAGTTTTGAAAATTCGGCAAGGAGTGATCGAGTGGGAGATGAAACCATGTCTGAGGTGGAGGAGAAGACCGAGATCTCTTGCTTCTTAATATGTACTTTGAAACCCAATATCATCTTAACTTTTGTCTTCAAAGTCAAACTCCTGTCTGTCCACCATCAGCACTTCCCCGCTCTAACTGGGCAGGGCCTGTTCTCACTTGAACTTTTTGAAATCTCTCCATTGACCCTGCCCTGACGGTGATCCCAGTCGAATATCGCAGTTCTTGTTATAATGCTTTGGTCTTTTATTCTACAAACCACAACCTGAAGGCCATCTCACCACCTAATTTTTCCACCTCTACTTTTGAACCTTTGAGAACGTTCTTTCTATCTCTACCCCTCCCAAAAATAATACTTTTTTCCCCTGTTTTAAATATGACAGACGTATGCCTATTTACTTTCAGTCCTTAAGGAGCATAAAGTTGCGATTTAATTGCTGTCTCCTGAGTATTTCTTGGGAAGGCAGGTGGCTGTAGAAATAAGAGCACTAACGGCGGTCTTTTAAATCAAATTACTATAATGTACGGTACGTGTGTGGTCAGTATCCCCATTGATTTTTGGTCTCATCTTATATTTGAGTTGCCCATAAAACCTCTCTGACTCTTGCTGGGAGTGAGCCAAGTGCTATGAGGAGTAGAAGCACATCTTCCACGTAATTGCCATCAGGTTTGAGGCCCACTCGTACTACAGAAGGTAGCTTTTTGCTTCTGTGCCTTCCTTCATTGCTGTCACCTGGGTTTCAGCTCTGGGCTGAGGCTTTGGTTCAAGTCTCGTCTTGAACACATGCTCTGTCTGTTTTCTTTTTTATCCTTTGTGTTTGCTCAGACTAAAAACCTCGGTTACAAATCTCAGCGAACAAGTCCTTTGAGCTATGCCGATTGTTTGTGGAAGCTAATTACTGTGTGTTAGTAAATGAACCGGGTAGAAAGAATGTTAAATGTATCAGACTTGCAGCAACAAGTCTCCTGTCAAAAGGAAAGATCCTAACCTCTCCCTAAACTGGTGCGATACCAGCAGTTCCAGCCACCGGCTGGGAGGAAGGTGAGAAACAGAATAAACCGGGAACAGAGTTGTCAGTGTTATACAATGAGCTTCTTCAGGTAGAAGAAAGTTTCTGAAAAGCAGAGACCGAGGCTGTTTCCCATCCCACACACGTGGTTCTGTACTTCTGGTACTGTAAGAAAAACCTCTTGTCTTTTTTCCTTTCCCCTCACCCTTTCCAGACTCGGTAAATGCTGGAGAGGAACAGACATTTGAATGCTGACTCAGAGGCATCAGCATGTATTCTGTCCTGCTTGGTTTGATTCCTGCTTTTCCAGCTATAGCAGGATTTCTACGAGTGAAGTTTCAGGTTCTCAAATGCATCCACTTGCCCAGAGGGGGATAATGAAATCCAGAACGTAGCAATTCAAAACATTCCCGATTCCAAACCGATCCCCTGAGTCACTCGGTGCGAGGGACGCAATTTAAGAGTGAGCTCAGTTCAAAACAAACCTGGAGCTCATTATCAATTTGGACTGATTTAATCTCGCAGCCTTTTTTATTATGCCTTTCTGGGGCTCGCTGAGGTGAAAGTTGTTGGATCTTCCGCCGCGGAGAGAAAGTGCCTCAGGCCAGAGCCACGCGGCGCGTCCTCCTCCTCTTCCTCTGACAAACTCCAGGGCTTCGCAGCCCAAAAAGGGAAACTCAGCCTAAAAGTAGGGCACAGTCAAAGGCTTTGCCAGGAGTCAGTGAGCTCCCTCTGCCCCGCTGTATTTTATCCATAAAATGGATGTCCTAAACTACAAAGTGCATATTTTTATATTAAATACGCGCCGTCCCCCTTATTTTCCTGCCTCTGTGAGGTGCCACGCGAGGTGGGTGCTGCCTTAAGCAGATGCTGGGACAAGGTAACAGGCGCCGGGGAAATATCAGGTGTCCGCAAAGTTCTCTCGGGATCTGGCCCCGTAAGAGTAGAGCCAAAAGTGAATCCCTCTCAGGTGTCAACGGCTGCGCTGCATAATTAATTATAACTTTATATGGCAGAGAGAGAAACAGAGTAATGCGCTCTTGTGTGTGTTAATGGTAATAAATGGATCTGTTTACTAAGGATCTATGTCACAGTTCAATTTTTTTTTTTCCAGTCTTTCCACTGGTTTATCGTTTCATCCAGACTTTTCCATTAATTAATTAGGTGGTAATTAATCCTTGTTGCTGTTCATGTATCTGTTCTATCTGAGTAAACTTGTCTTACCCGGGTGACTAAGAACAAAGGCATTTATGAACTCCTGTCTGTGCAAAACGTGACCCCAACTGAACTGTGTGTTCATCCTGTGGGTATGGGTCACTTCTGCTACTGGGAAGTATATCTACCTGGTCTGGTGGGAGGTGTCCATGGCAGGGGGTTGGAACTAGATGATCTTTAAGGTCCCTTCCAACCCAAACCATTCTATGATTCACCTCTGTTTCCCAATAATATGTATTTTTCTTTACACACGTGCTACGAATTTCTGTTCAGCTCATGCCTTACCCAGCCCGGCCGGAGTATTCTTGGTGTTGGGGAGAGGTGGGTGCTGTGGAGGTGGCGCAGTCCCTGCCCCATGGCTGGAGGTAGAGGTTCCTCCATCCACAGTATAGACTCTGGAAAAACTAGGTGGCAAAGCTCTCATTCCTGCCGGCACTGGGTGTTCTTCTGGGGTGGGAGATGGTCCCAGGTTCCCACGCGTGTGGTCACTGGTGAGATGCGATCTGCTGGTACGGTGTGGTTCTTGCACGCGAGCTGCAGGTCATGGACCTTGTTATGGGAGTGTTGTCTCTGAGCTGTGGGCCTGTGAATTTGGAGGTTGGGAGCCATCGTGGTCTTTGGATCCGGTTGGCTCTCAGGAACGTGGCTTCTCTTTGCTAAAACCTCTCCTTCCATGGACAGTGAACGCCTTTGAGATGCACTCCGTATTTCCATGAGTTGGGACAACGGCTAAAATACAAAACTGTTTTCACTTCCAGCTCCAAAACTGTCCGTGTTTTCCAGTTGTAACCTAAGGATGTTATTTAATCTCGAGACTCTCCAGCTGCACAGTAACCGTGAAAGCTCAAGTGAGAGTTCTCCTCTCGATACAGAGGGGAGGTGTATGCATTATTCATGAGGCAGAACGTAACGCAGTAAAGCAGGTATTTGCCTTTTCATTCAGGTCAGTTATTTGCCTCTCAAAAAAACCCAGCAAGTAATAGATTGGGTTTTTTTCCCCCCTCAGCTGATTACACTTTATCCTCTTTCCTCATACCCTTCTTATCTATTCTTAATTCTCTATAGAAATGCTTCACTGAACATGTCAGATGTTTAGTATTCCGGTGTTCTCTGCATGGGCTCAGACATTTTAAGCAGTTGCTTTAGAAGTCCAATAAATTGATTTATTAAATATGAATAATCTTATCTTAAACTGTTCTGCTTTATCAAAAATAAAGACAGGGGAATTGTAAAGAAAAGTTCTCGGTTAAAATTGGAGCCTGAATCGCGAATTGCTTCTAAGGATATCTGAGTTTTGATTGTTTCTAGTGCAAATGCTGCGTAGTTAGATTTTGATCTGATTTAAAACCCTGTCGAGCCTTTGATGTGGGTGAGGTTACGCAGGGCTGGCTTTGCAGCCTCTCCCCCTCTCCTCCTGCCAACACAACCCAGACTCTCCGTCTCTTCAAGGTGAGCAAATGGGTTTACTGGGAAATTCACTTGGTTTCGCCGAGATTTTCCCCAGTTGTGATGTGTAAGGAAGGCAGAAATGAGTATCGGCCATCAAAAGCAAGTCGGATGTGTTGACCTGACCCGGAAGGTGGGGATGTACAGGGATACTCCTGTTTCCCTGTTAAACAGCGAGGTAGGGAAGATTCTCTCAGTTTCCAGAGGAAAGAACAGTGCAAGCTTAACTTACCCCTATTTTATCTGGCCAGCGGCAATTACCAAACTGCGCTGCACGTTATTACTGTTGTTTCTTTAAGGTAAGAGATCTGGAAGCTGCTGGAGCTTTTAATAAGCATGTCTGCAGATAATGGCATGTACCGCAGAGCTCAACTACCGCCTGTGCTCTTTTGCGAAGCCTTTCATCTGCCAGAACAGTGTCTGAGTCTTGCTCTCTTTTAGCTCATACTGGTGTCGGTACAGAAGTTGCACAAGTCAGTGGCGTCGCAGCATCCCGGTGTACGCAAGAGGAGAAACAAGTCTTTGATTCCTGTTTATGTATAGGAGTCTTCTCAGCACCTCCGCCTCGGTAGTCCTGTTGCAGTGGGCTAGTTTCAGTGCAATTAATAGGGCTAATTAAATATGTCCATGGTTCCATTTGGTTCCATCCATGGTTGTGGATGCCTGGAAGTGTTCAAGGCCAGGCTGGATGGGGCTTTGAGCAACCTGGTCTGGTGGGAGGTGTCCCTGCCCATGGCAGGGGGGTTGGAACTCGATGATCTTTAAGGTCCCTTCCAACCCAAAGCATTCTATGATTCAGGGTAGTTTAGGCAGAATATTGAATAGTCCAGTGTGCTCTGTCGTTCCAGTGGAGAAAGGACTGTGGGTGGTTTAGCTACATATGGCAGCAGCTGTTCAGAAGGTTCAAAAGCTGTTCAATTGTTAGGTGCTGTAAGCAGGACCAGCCTGTCATAAGCTTTCTGCCGGATCCAAAGCTCTCTCTGGGCACTGTTTCTCTACATCATGACCCCCGGTGCAAGGCATATTCTGTCCGAAAGAGCTTTTGCTCTGAGATGAGCTCTGATGAGCACCTATGACAACCTTCAAAGAAGAAATAGGTAAAAAAGGTGGATGGACATGGCCTAAGGAGAGGAGAAGAGGGGCTGCATGGACAGAGAAGTGGAATTGTGGCCGCTCGGTTTGGCAGAACCACTCAGGTAACTTATCGGAATTGGTCCTGCCTTCTCCCTGGCTGTGCCATATCCCTTGACTTGCCAGTGCTCGTAGTGACAATGTGTGGTCAGTACCACGAATCCAACTCCAGCTTGTGCCACAACCCCTCATAGGGAAAGCTAGGATTGCTAGAAAGAGCATAACAGTTTGGAATTTGCTGTTGTAGCTTCTGGACATGGCCTTTCCTGTAGATCTCCCATGACTCTCGAATGCTCAGATAAGAGAGCCTAAAGCCCCGGGGGCTGCTGATCACACTGGCCTTATAGCAGGGGCTACCAGGGGTTAGTGTGTGTATGTGGTTTTGCTTGGAAAAAGAAGTGGAGCATGTTTTTAAGGAACGTATTTCCTTTCGGCCTCCCCTTGGTGCCTACAGATGTTATTTTGGAGAAAGCTGTGCAACTCCACTGGTTTCTAGAAATCGTAGACTCCTAAAACCCACTTCTGTCTCCTACATCTGAGTGTGTATACACTCTTGTAACTCAGAAGGGCTGTTCTTATAGGTAACACAATGAGATTTATTTTCTGGGACTCACTGGAAACATTATCAGAGAAGACACATAGCTAGTGACCCAACTACACTGTGTTTTTCTGTCTGTTTTCTATTATGCTTGTGGTTTTCACTAGATTTGTTTCAGCTGTGATTTATTTTAATCTTCTGCTTTGGCATTTACTGTTTAAGCTTGCGTATTCCTTGCATTTTGTTGAGTGTCACTTCTTTTCTCTTCTCTGAGTTGTGGGATTATTTGGAGATGACATCCAGGCCTTTCTCCTGAGTGCATGGCACCGGTTGTCCAGCTTTCGGGCAGAGACGGATTCCAAGTTGTCTAAAAAGAAATTGGGAGAGAGAATGTCTTTAGAGGCTGTTGAAAGGATTAGCCAGAGCAAAGGCTGGAAGCAACAAATACTTTGGCCTAAAGCTGCACCATAAATGCTTAATTTATGTGATGTGTCTGTTTTAATTCTCACGTACGTATGCTGTATCTGGGTGCCCTCAGTGGAATCTGTACCTTCTGCAGGGGCTTTTACAGGTTTTGGCTGAAAGGTCAACCCGCACAGAGCGGGGTGGAAATGGCTCGAGCTTCCGAAGAGCAAAGGGCTGAGCCAGTTGGGCTGACAAAAGACTCTGCCGTTCTGGGGAGCTGGAAGTCCTACTTTGAAGATGGGTTCTACGCAGAAAATAGGAAGCCAAATCCTCAGACCTGTCTTCTCCAGGGACTTTTGTTTGTTTGGTGAAAAATAGGTAGAAAACTAGTAATTTTAGTTAGAGTGTTTGGGGATTTACTTAATGTAGTAAATAAGAGTTTGGTGGTGTTCAAAGGCGTCTGAGAAGATCTTTAAATCTTTTTTATTTAATTCATCGTGTACAAGTTCCGGGGTGAGTTTTCAGCAGACTGTGGGGTGAAGTAGGAGCTGAAGTTTTCTCTGTAGATTTGCAGCCGTTCTGTTGTCCAAGAGAAAATGTGATGTTACAGAACCCACGATGTCTTTCATTTTTCTCCATTCAGTATATCTGTTGGGGGCTTCCCTTTAGTCAGCACCGTGGGCTTTTCCTGGCTCTCAGTCTGTGAGCTCAACGCTGGTGCCTACAAGACCCGCAGTCCAACACTGTGAGGATTGTTTGGGTAGGAACATGATTTCCATCTGATTCGCAGTCTTGCTGTGATACCAGCTTATGTCATCCATGTGTCCAGCTCCCACGCCCACAGAGCTCGCATAAATCCTCTACTTTGCTTATACTTGTTTTGTTTCTTTTGTAGTAAAAAGAGTGGCTGGAAGCCTCAATTGTGGAAACCAAGCGTGGTCAATGATGACAAGGTTTTCTGGCTTTCCCTCCTCTCTCCCTCCGTGTAGGTCTTTCCTTCCTAAGCCGGGATCCAATTACACTTATATCCCCACTCTCTTCCCTGGCTACTGACACAAACCCGGTTATTAATACAAGCCTCGTGTGTTCTGTGCCTTCCTGCAGTCTCCTCTACAAAACTTGCACAAAAGATGCCATCCCTTTTGCCAGCTCTTCAGAAGAAACCCGGCCAGCGCTGCCGTGCTCAGCGGGCTGATGTCACCAGAGCGACTTAGCCTGGCTCTTCGTTTAAACAGCCCATGCCACTCTTGGTGGCATAAAAAGCTTAACAGTTTTATCCTTGGTCATTCCCGTGCAGCAGGGAAGGGGTAATTAAACATTCAGTTTGTCTGCTATGGCCTCTTATCTTGGGGCTTCAGCTTGTGCATGTTGCCTGCTTATAGAATCGTTTTGGTTGGAAGGGACCTTGAAGACCATCGAGTCCAACCATCAACCCAACACTGCCAAAACCACCACTAACCCATGTCCCTCAGCGCCACATCTACACGTCTTTTAAATACCTCCAGGGATGGTGACTCCACCACTTTCCTGGGCAGCCTGTTCCAATGCTTGATAACCCTTCTGGTGAAGAATTTTTTCCTAATATCCAATCTAAACCTCCCCTCCTTGTTGGATAGGATCCTGCTGCTTCTCTTCACTGAGCCAGCTAGCAGTCATTGAGGGCAACTTTGAACCGAAGCTGTAGCCCTGGGGATGATGGTACGGGTGCAACGGGCCCAAGCCATTTGGCCAGGGACTGTGCTCTGGGTATGGCCAATGTCACCTCTCAAAGGTCCAAGGGGACACTAATCTCTACGTCCAATTGCTATTTTTCAGCTGAGTGTCAAATGTAAAGAAACGAACCCAAACCCTTGGCAAACAGCAGGATGCCACGTCAGTAGCCCGTGCCCAGGATGGACTAGTGTCTGCCTCGTCAACCAGAGAGCTGGAACCCATAAGGAGATCCAGATTTAGATAATAGTCTGGTAATAGACTTCAGGATAGGGCCCAAGTACAGATATACTGGTGGCCCCCCGTGAATTCCCATTGAAAATTTGGTGGGTTTATTATTTCAAATGAAACTGTGTAACCATTTAAACCATTTCATTGTTTGCAAGGCTCCGTCCTGAGCAGAAGAGCAGAGAAGCGAAGTGTTAGGCAGAAAAATGTGACTGGTAAACCACAAAAACTGGAAAAAGAATTTAGAGTGTGAATAACCCTTTCCCTCCCCTTTCCATGAGGCTTCAGTTTGACGCAATCTAAGTGATTTTTTTAGTAGGAGGGTTTTTACCCGGATTCTTTGGTAGCTGTAATACTTTATTTTAGCCCTTTAATTTGGTATTACCAGGCTGTAGGCTTTTGGCACCTTAAGAAATTTGAAGGGAACCGCTCTCACGTGGGGTTAATTTTTCAGAAGATGTGGGGAGATCTTTGAGAAACTGTTTCACTTCTAGCTGCTGCCTTAATGGTCCTGAACCACTCGACCCCGTAGGGTTTCGTTGGGGAGAAGCTGTACGATAAGGTGATTTGGATTTCCTTGGCCGGTACGAAGCAGTTGATTGTCCAGTGAAGCCGATGTGAAACCGCTTTGAGTTGTGAGCGGTATCAAGCGGAATGAATTCCGCTTAGGGACCTGGACAGGCTGGAGAGGCGGGCCCAGTTGAACCTCATGAGGTTCAACAAAAGCAAGTGCAGGATTCTGCACCTGGGAAGAAACAATCCTCAGTATAAATACAGACTGGGGGATGAGGTATTAGAAAGCAGCCCTGAGGAAAGGGACTTGGGGGTGCTGATGGACGAGAAGCTGGACATGAGCAGGCAATGTGCTCTCGCAGCCCAAAAGGCCAATCACATCCTGGGCTGCATCAAAAGAAGTGTTGCCAGCAGATCCAGAGAGGTGATTCTGCCACTTTCCTCTGCTCTGGTGAGACCTCACCTGGAGCACTGTGTGCAGGTCTGGAGCCCTCAATATAGAAAGGACATGGACCTGATGGAGCGGATCCAGAGGAGGGCCACCAAAATTATCAGGGGGCTGGAGCACCTCTGCTACGAGGACAGACTGAGGGAGCTGGGGTTGTTCAGCTTGGAGAAAAGGAGGCTCCGGGGAGACCTCATAGCGGCCTTCCAGTACCTGAGGGGGGCCTACAGGAAGGCTGGGGAGGGTCTGTTTACAAAGGCCTGCAGCGACAGGACGAGGGGCAATGGTTTTAAGTTGGAGAAGGGGAGATTTAGATTGGATATTAGGAAAAAATTCTTTACCGTGAGGGTGGTGGAACACTGGAACAGGTTGCCCAGGGAGGTGGTTGAGGCCCCTTCCCTGGAGATATTCAAGGTGAAGCTCGACGAGGCCCTGGGCAGCCTGGTCTAGTTGGGGGTGTCCCTGCTGACTGCGGGGAGGTCGGACTAGATGACCTTTGGAGGTCCCTTCCGGCCTGGACCAATCTATGAATCTATGAATATAGTGCTGTGCCGCTCGCGCTGCTGCTGGCTGGCGTCCTGGGAAGGCAGCAGGTTAAAAGCAAAGCCTCCGAAATAAAAGCATCGGGAGAGACGGGAATTCCCGGTGCCAGGCAGAGCAAGTTTGGCATCCCCTCTCCTAGATGTTTGCTGGGACAGGAACGGTGTGAAGCTGCAGGATGTCAGAGTTAACAGTTTCGTAAGTAGCTCTGATTTTTTTATCATTTCACATAAAATTGTTCTCTTTCTGCTATATAGTATGGCAAAGGATCTTTAAAATATTACTGTTATTATTATTTTGGAGCGCTGCAAATGCTGAAATCACAGCATGGGCTGTCTCCTTCCCGCTCCCGTATGAGCTGTACGAGCTACAGCTCGTGCCTTGGGTCTTCTGTTGTTTGGGTTTGTTTTTTAAACAGAGCTATCCAGGCTTTATACGTGGCAGGATAAGCTGGTTGCAATGACAGGCTGTAAAACAAATTAATAATAATAATAATAATAATAAAAAAAAAAGAAGTTATTTCAGGTTAGTTTATGTGGTGTGATTTATGGGTGTTCCAAAATCACTCCGCTTCCATGGTGCAGGGTCAGACAGATGATGTTGAATAATAAAATGAACAAGGAATGTTTATTTAAATTAAAAAAAAAAAAAATTAAAAAAAATAGACTGTGCAGCAGCAATTGCATTCTAGTTGGTCGGGAGAATGTATGAATGTTGAAAAGGAGATTAAAGAGGCATTAGGGTGAGCCAAGATGTTACGCTTTTTAAACGAGCGGGGAGGGGAAATTCATGCGTTTGGGAGTCTGGCTGTGAGCCTGCCAGCCCTTAGTCACGGCCTTGGGAGAGGGAGCGGAGAACCTCAACTGACCATCTACTCGCCTTTTATTTTTGGAAGGAGTTGGTTTGGAATTAAAAAAAAAATAAAATAAAATAATAAAACCAGTTCTCTTTTTACATGACGAAATACGGCGTTTTTCTTTGGATAGCGTTTGAGAAAGGACGGCTCTGCCCGTCGCAGACTTGGATGCAGTTCAGGCTCGCTCTGCCAGAGCCCCCCGAGGGGATGGAGCGATGGCCCCAACGGGGGCGATGGCGTTAACGTCAGCTGACGTTGGAGTTGCTCCGAACCAGGCAGGGAATGTGGGAAGAAATCACTTCCATTTAAAGATGACAACTGAAGTCACGAACAAGGTAAGGCAGAGAATGAGCGCAGTTTCGGTAGGGGTTGGCTCCATGCAAGAGGTGACGGTGGAGCACGTGAGCGGAGCTCAGTTTTCCGAACGGCTGTTGATACATCCCAGTCGGGCGACGGTGGGGAAAGACTTTTTCCTCCCCTCAGAAGTTAAATGGATCACATGCTCCGTCTGGAAGCCGTGTGGATTCATTACTCGTTGCAGAATTATGGTAAACCATCCTCTCTGGAGCCTCTCCTCTCCACAGGAACCTGTTCTCCTGTGGGACACTCTCTGGCTCCTTCCTCATCCACCTGAGGCCCTTCTTCCAGGACACTCCTTTCCCTATTTTGCCTGGCTCATCTGGTGTTTGAAACCAGTATAAATAGGAAACAGAAAAAGGTTTTGGACAGAGAGAAGCTGTGCAGCAGAAATGAGCCATATGTGGGAAGAATATATTCTCCCATATGCAAATATGTAATGAAAATGCCCATATTAGAACTACAAAGATGATTAGGAGCATCTCTCTCACGAGGAAAGGCTGAGGGACTTGGGCCTTTTTAGTCTGCAGAAGAGAAGACTGAGGGGGGATCTGATCAACGCCTATAAATACTTCAAGGGTGGGTGTCAGGAGGATGGGGCCAGTCTTTTTTCAGTGGTGCCCAGTGACAGGACAAGAGGGAATGGGCACAAACTTGAACAGAAGAAGTTCCACCTAAAAATAAGGAGGAACTTCTTTACTCTGAGGGTGGCAGAGCCCTGGAAGAGGCTGCCCAGAGAGGTGGTGGAGTCTCCATCTCTGGAGACATTCCAAACCCACCTGGACACGTTCCTGTGGGACCTGCTCTGGGTGGACCTGCTTTGGCAGGGGGTTGGAGTAGGTGATCTCCAGAGGTCCCTTCCAACCCCATATCGTTCTGTGATTCTGTGATATTATTCCCCAGTTCCTAGATGTGGAAAAGGGGGCGTGGAGTAAAATGTCCCAAAGACCCTGAACAAAAGACCCATGTGGGGATATAGTCCAAGAAGTGTAATGTCCTATTTCTGTGTCTGGAAGAACATCCTTTTGTAGCCTTCCTTGTGTCAGACCAAGCCTTGCGCTCACCTCTCGCCACAAGACTCGGAGTTTCAAACAAAGTGAAGCTTTGTATAAAGCCCAAAGGGAAGGTGGCTGGTGAAGCTGTGCGTCTTTGAGCCTGACCACAACAGATTGATTTATTTGTTATCCTCCCTAGTCAGATACTGGCAATAAAGAGAATTTCCTGTGTGTGTAACCGGTGATATTAGAAGTCATTTGCCTGCTCCCACTGGCATGCCCGGGCTTGCCTTTTATCTCCATTCAGCCTTTTAAAGGCCCAGGAGAGAGCAGACTGACTTTTAACCTTATCTCATAATTTGTTGTAAAAGAGAGATTTTTGCTGAATTAATTGGTTTGGAAACTGTTTTCTATCCATATAAAAAAAGACGGCGTTTTCATCCGGCCACAGCTATTGCCACAAACGCCGAGGCACCTCTCAGCCCCTGGGCTGACCTGGTGGGTCTGGACAGAACGTTTCTGGGCTGTTCCCTTGCATAGGCTGAGAATTAGGGGGTTAATTGTGAATAAATCTGTAATTGCAGCAATGCCTGCCTTGCCACAGACAACGAACTTCTTGCTTTTCAGGTTAATTGTATTGAAAAAGCTGCTGACTTTGTCATGACTGGATCTGTTTGGGTTTTTTTTCCCCTCAAGAGTACTCTGGAGGAAAAAAAGAACTACGAAGTAGCCTTGCTTTGAGGCTGATATATTCTGTTTTTATAGAGAGCAATCTGTTTTATATAAAGCAGCAAACTAGCGCTTGGCCTTTTGTCTCGGTGGATCGTGGATTTAGTGTTCGCAGCGATAGGATCTGGTGAAGACTGAGAGCTTTTTGTCTGCCGTACCACTTCCTTCCTCCGCATCTCGGAGCCTTTTCCAAGCATCTCTGAGGCATCGTAAGTGGGAAGCAGGATTGTTAACTGTTTAACAGATGAGAAAACTGAGGGAAATGCCTCGGTCACATGATTTAGTGGCAGACTGGAATAAATTCAATGTTTCTGCTGCTGGGTCCCATGAGCTATGTACTAAACCTTCTGTTGCCTTTACAGCCTACTAAGTCTTTTCCCACCATAACCTCCGTTTCGGCACAATCTTATGGTTTGTAGTGCTGCCTCAAAATAGTTTTCCTTCTGAGAATAGAGAAGTTTTTCTTCAAAATACCTACCCTCCCCCAGATTTTTATTTTTAATCATCCCCTGCTGAAAAACTCCACATCAATTTGATCTCGGCTTGTCCTTCCAGCAGGAGAGAGGGGTTTGCATCGGCCCCATCCAGAGCTGGGAATGTCAGCGCCTCTCTGGGTTATTTAAGATACGTCCACGATGCAATAAATCTGATGTTGTCATTCTAATGGTACAATAACTTGGAAATGAAAGAAGTCAGCTGGGGGAATATGTGTGCGCTGGAAAAATCATCCAGAATACTGTGCTGGAACAGGGCTTTGGATATTGTTGTGGAAAAATCTTGGAAGCTGTTAGTCTGGTGCACAGAAGCATGAAGCAAAACAGTGAGGCTTGTTTAACGAAGGGGGAGAATATGAGAGGTGGCAGAGTCAGTGTATCCGTTCCTTCTAAACTCTCTTTTTATTCTTTTTTTTTTTTTTTTTTTTTCTGTGGTGTTGCAGGTCTTGTTGGCACTAATCCTTTAGGAGAAAGTGACCCTAAAGAAAGCAAGCCAGAGGGTAACCAAAACAATACTGAAGTAGACTCTAGCATTGAAATGATTTATTTTTTTGCTGTACCTCCCAGCTGAAGACACTGAATAAACTCTCTGTCCATGTGGAAATGCCTTGAGCTTTTAGGCTGTCAACCAGGTCTCGTGTCCTGCGTTGCATAAAACTGCTCGGTGGAGATGTATTTCCCTTGGAGACTGCCCTGTGTTCACCAGTAACTACGCAAACAGGAGAAGAATTATTGATAACCACTTCTCTTCTCCCACCCTTTTCCCTGGAGCGTGTCTGAACTCCAGAGCACTGGGTTTCTTGCTTCAGCACAGAACTGGGGAGAGATGCTGGGCAAGGGCTGGGATATGCCCCTGCCTCCATTTCTCCAGCTGAAAACCAAATAGGGTGATAGCAATCTTTCCTTTGTGCAGGAGCTGGAGGGGGGAAGACTAGGGGTCACGTAGGTATTGTTTAAAACTTCCACTCCAGTTGCTGACCTGCTTTAAAAGGAGGAAGGGCTAAGTTGACTGAAATACCTATCAGTGTTCCTCCAAAGAGTGGGTTAGGTCTATTCATTACATCCCAGAAGAAAGGGTAGGAGGAATTCTTGGTTTGGTTTTTCAGTCTATTACACGAGAAGAGATTCAGAGAGATCTCTTCCTTCTTACCTAAGAAATGCAGAGTGGGAAGCAGTTCCTAAAGGTCCCGGTTACACCTGAACCTCAGAGCTTTAACCGTGTTTGAAAAAGGAGTTGATGATGATGCCTTCAGTGAAGCCTAAATCTGAACCAAAATTTGACAAATACTCTGGATGCAGTCCTGAGTAATGTGCTCTAGGCAATCCTGCTTCAGCAGGGGAGTTGGACTAGATGATCTCTAGAGGTCCCTTCCAACTCTGACAATTCCGTGATTCCGTGGTTCTCTGTGTGTATAGTGGGCCCACGTGCTCCGTCACAGGCTTTCACGATGGTTTGAAACCCCATCCTCAGGTTTCAGGCAGTGAATAGGTGTGAGTCAAAAAACATTTTCCTTCTCAGTGCTTGGTGAGGAAAAGAGAAATGCCGATATAGCTAAAGTGCACTTCCTTTCATTATAAAACACAAAAGATGAAATTGGGAGTAAAACCTGATGCAACAAATGCACTTAACTTTTATTTGTGGAGAAGACGTTTGGCAGCAGAAATCAAAAAGGCAACGCAGCCTCTTTGAGATCGATGACCTTTGTTTGCCCTGTAAAATGTTCTGCTTTTCATTAGCTATTTGCCTATGAGATGTATATATACTGTATAGACAAAAAGATATATAAAATACAGGCTGTGGTATGATTTAGACCCAACGCAGACCTGAGGGATGACGTGATCAAGCTTGTAAGAGCTGGACTCTTTGTGGTTTGATGCAACATAGTTCTTACTCATGTCCCTGCATGAGATGATGAGATCACTTTGCTGAAGTCAGTGAAGGCACAACAGTTTCTGTAATTAGGGCTGAAATCCTCTGTCACGCATACTTAGGAGTCGTATTTTTCCACCTGGGGATGCCCTTGGTATCGATGGAGGCATCTGATAGGGAGGAAACTTACTGATAACTTGGAGGGAGCCTCTTCAGCCTGGGCAGATATTTGATGATTTAATGAAACCTTTAGCTCAAATACTAAATGCTTTTGGTTCAGTGTTGTATCCTGGAACTTCCCCCAGCCCAAAAGGATTAAGAGATTATTATATTATTTTTTTTCCCAGAACGTTAGCTCTGGTGGGAGATTAATGGGAGATTACTGGTGCTGTTTAAGAGGATTCACCATTGTAAAAACTGAATATTCAGAAGCTGAACCTCATTTCAGGTCTTCTTTCATCAGAAAGCTCCCGTGTGTGCAGGGCGGGGAGAGATGGAGAAGGTAGAAAACGTTTTTCAAAAAAAAAATCCCTTTTGCATTTGCCTAAAGATCTTCTTTATGAAGAGGTAACATATTACCGAATAGAATTTGTGTATAGAGAGAAAGAAATCCTAAAGGAAAAAAAAACTTGCACAGAGGGTGTCAACAAGCTTCATGGAAACCTGTGTCCCCACGTCCTGACGTTTGCACTGCGTTAGGGAACAGAAGTTTCATGTGGCTGAGCACGGAATTTCCTGCTTTCTTTTCCTCAATTGCAGAAGTTTTTTTCTTTTTCTGTAACGTAACGCTAATGTTTGGCTTCCCCAGCATTAACCCAGAATTGCAACACGTTTTAAGATGACCAATTAGTCAACGCATCGGGGTGAGTAATGGCAGGGATACTCTGAGATCACATTTTCCCAGACTGCCCTGTGACAGCAGCCTTCGGGGCGGGATACGGTGGTTATTAAAAAAGCACAACAGGTTAGGCCAGGAAATGGAGAAAACTTTAAACTACCCGTGTCACAAGTTAAAGCAGTTGGGAAGGCATTGTTGACGTTAAACCGTATCAGGATGTTTCTTTAAAATTTCAGCTTTCAGGAAACAAGTGACATGAGCTTTGAACGGTTGTACCTCTGAGAATGTGGTGTGCAAAGTCACCACCTCAGTAAATAAAGTAATCCTTCAACGTTGGGAGAAAGCAGCCTGTGGGTTATGTGCGGTTCTGTAGCGCTTGTCTCCTCGGCAGGCACCGCCAGGCTGAGCCACAGGCACGAAAACTCACTTGTGAACCCTGTGTCTGCACAGTTCCATGGAAGTTTTGACTTTCATTTGAAAAGGGATGGCACAAGAATAAGCTTCAGGTTGTGTCCTTGGACTGAAACTCTACAGGAACATAGAATCATAGAATGGACCTTAAAGATCATCCAGTCCCACCCCCTGCCATGGGTAGGGAACCCCTCCAGGGATGGAGCAGCCACAGCTTCTCTGGGCAACCTGGGCCAGGGTGTCTCACCACCCTCACAGGAAACAATTTCTGACTAATCTCTCATCTCAATCTCCCCCCTTTCAGTTTAAAACTGTTCCCCCTCATTCTGTGTTTCACCTCCCTGATCAAGAGTCCCCCCCCAGCTTTCCTGGAGCCCCTTTAGGGACTGGAAGGGTCTATAAGCTCTCCCTGGAGCCTTCTCTTCTCCAGGCTAAACCCCCCCAACTCTCTCAGCCTGTCCTCACAGCAGAGGAGATCCAGCCTTCGGAGCATCTGTGGCCTCCTCTGGCCTTTTTCCAACATGTCCATGTCCTTCCCGTGCTGAAGCCCCAGAGCTGGAACCCCCACTACAGGTGGGGTCTCCCCAGAGCAGAGCAGAGGGTTAGAATCATCTGCCTTGCCCTGCTGGTCACACTTCTTTTGATGCAGCTCAGGATGCAGTTGACTTTCTGGGCTGCCAGTGCACATTGCCAGCTCATGTTGAGCTTCTCAACATCTGCCTGGCTGAGGAGGGTCTGTAATGACTGCTCTTTCCTACGGTTTTTAGGCCAATGCTAAGACCTTCAGAGCATCACTGACACACTTTGGTGGTAGGGATGGAGCACACATGGCGGCCAAACCTCTGAACTTGTCAGTAGAAGCGCTGGCTGGGCCAGCACGGGCACTGTGGCAATGAGCATAGGCTCTTCCATGCTTCCCACCTCTCTCTGAGCATTTCTGTGGGGAAGGAGAGAGGAAGGATCCCGAGCCGGCCAGGGCTGTGATGGGCTGTGGCACTGGGAGGTCCTTTGGACTTGCCAAATGCACAAGTCCAGCCACGATGGGTTCATTAGAGCAACCCAACACTTTGTATGGCTGCGGGATAGTAGTTTTCCTTTCTTAACTGGTAGGACAGCATTGCTGTGTGTGGGCAGCTGCTGAGTTCTGGTTTCCTTCCACCCCAGCAGTGGCTGTATTTCCTTTTTCCAGGAAGCACTGCCTATGAACTACCTTGTTTAACACATAAGAAAGCTCTTTTAGATGCTTTAAGATAAAAGGCATGTATAACACTGCTTCAGAATTAATGGTGTCACGCCAGCTCCATCAGAGAGTTTATGAGTCTTGGCTTCTCAGACTCTCATAAAATAGGTAATTTATCAGTTGTGCTAAATGAGAGAAATCACCCTCCAGGTGAAGTCGGGAGCAGGCACGCTTTGATTGCAGCAGGAGAGGAGGAGAACATAGTTAGAGGAGCTGTCATTGTAACTAGGTCAGGGCTGTATTTTATTTTGGAGTGAAATTGTCTAAATGTTGAAAAAGTGTTCTCTAATTATGAGCTTTAAAAATAATTAAGCATCAACTGACCTTTTTGCATGTGTTGTGTTTTCCTTTTCTAAACACACGACGAATCCCTTGGCACGCTGGCACTATACTTAAGTCTTAACTCGTCATCAGCCCCGGTGGCTCGATGGCTTTTGGATTGGAGCCACCTTGCATTTGTCCTTCTCTAAGCGTGAACCAAGAAAGCTCAGGTCTGAGAACGGCAAATTCTAGAAGTGTTAAGGAGAGATGCTCACTGTCCCTAGAATCTTAAGATGTTTTAAAAACAAACACACATCACTTCCCCCCCAACCAAAACAAACCAAAAACCAACCTGAGGAGTAAAAAGGAAGAAATGTCTTTATTTCTGGTTATGGGTGGGAAGTTTAGTGGCTTAAGGTCCCGTGGTCCTTAGCAGAGTCAGGGAGAGAACCCAGACCTCCTGCAAAACCATTTCTCCCGGCCTGTTGTACCAAGCAGCTTGCTAATTTGAGGGTAACATTGTTCCAGTTCTCAGGCTATCTCGGCTGATGTAAGATTTTGGCTGCAATCAGGTGGATCATAATAAATTTTCTGGAACTATTTCCAGTTCTCTGTTTCTTTTCTTATAAACAACTTCTTGCACTTGGCAATTTCGATTTGTCTCAGAAAGCCAAAACCGTGGATAAATTTTCTACTAATTTCTAAAAAGTAAGTCTTTTACTATTTTCTCTAAAAGCAGATGAGAGAAATTGAAGGAATCTTACTTAATTTATGATTTTCAGTATTTCAGCAGTTTCTATTATTTCTACAAGACGTGCTGGCAATGTGTGGGTTTGTGGCAGCTTAAGCTGAACTGAATTGGGGTTGTCGCAGTCTCACCCATCCCCTTTTGCCCTCAAACGGGTTCCCGCTGCCCCTTTTATACCTGCGCTTGCATTTCTGTGTTCATACAGGGCTGATGCTGGGGGAAGGAGTTGACGTGACCAGAGCTAAGCCTACTGAGAGAGAA
Organism: Numenius arquata; assembly: GCF_964106895.1. Lineage (NCBI taxonomy): Eukaryota > Metazoa > Chordata > Aves > Charadriiformes > Scolopacidae > Numenius > Numenius arquata. The sequence continues at coordinate 2,663,878 of NC_133581.1, forward strand.
GGGATAACCAAAAAAAAAAAAACCTCCAAAAAGAAAGAGAGAGAGACATCCCTCTGTTTCCCGAAGCATCTTATGATACAACAGCACAAATGCCAATTCTGACAAAAGCAGAAGCCAAGGACACAAAGCTCAGGGTCACAGCAGAGAGGCAGGAATGCGGCTGCTCTAATACTGGAGTTAGTTCAGTGGGAGTTTAAAATGATGTGGGCGGTTTAATGGGAGCATGAAGCCTTTAGCTCATTTTTAATGCTCTAGGTCTCTTTGAGATGCTACCTCTTATCTGTGTCGGTCTGCGTGGAAGGGGTAATGTGGAGACAGAGGGGTGCAATCTGGCCTGAAGCATGTTACAAGGACTATCTTTCATCAGGTCAGCTCTTTAGAGAGAACGAGAGGTGATGATTCAGTCTCCAGACAAAGGCAACAGGTTCGACAAGTGCCAGTCGCTCACCTGCGGGGAGGTTGACACAGAGCTGTGATTTGAGTGTCCCGTGCTGTTTGCGCCGCAGATCCAGAGCGAGCTGTGAGCACCGCCAAGGGGTAAAAACCTTGGTTTTACCAGCTCAAGTGTCCAGGCACCTCATCTAAGACACAAACACAGGGGAAACGTTGCTCTTTGCTTTTTTTTTGATAATTTTGGACAAGTAATAGACAACTCTCTTGCATCTGGGGAATGAGAACAGTAGAGGCTACAAGAGCTGGAGGACTTTGATGTATTTCCTGCTCTCAAAAGCTGCAGCTTTTGCCACCTGTCAGTGCCACTGTGGATTTTTAAACACTATATAATATAGCTCTTGCTGTGTATATAGGGGGTTGGACTAGATGATCTCTAGAGGTCCCTTCCAACCCCATATCATTCTGTGATTCTGTGATACGGCCAAAACTGAGAGGTTTGGGCTTGACTCCCACTGAGGTTTTCTCTGTGTGAACCAACTTTTTTGCTGTCTTCTGGTTTTGGTAAAAGTGCAGTTGCCAGATTTCATCCAAACATCTGCTTTTTGCTGCTGGCTTCGTATAATTTTATACTCCAGCAACATCACCAGGTGCTGAGAAAGCTTTTCCGTCTGGTCCTTGGCGAGGCGAGTGCTATCTGTGACCTGCTGGTTTACTGGTAAAAATGGGATTACAGGGAGAAACTCAAAGAGGAGATTGCTAAAAAATCTCTCTCCTATACTCTGGAGAGAGTTTGATGGACACTGCAGTGACGTTTCTCAAGGTGGGATGAAGGAGATGGGTTGCTTACACCTGAGTGAGACACCTAGAAAATATAAATAGAGTAATAGTGCGGCTGGGGATCAGGATTCCTCCTGGCTTTACACAGCACAGAGATTTCCACGTTAGTTGTTGTCAGCATGGAGACCCCTTGACATTATTAGGTCAAAGAAGGGTGCTAATCCATCACAGAAAATGGCTCAGCGCTTGATTTATATTCATTTATCTTTGCTCTGCACAAACGCTTTGTTCCTTATCCTTCTTTGAATCGGGCCAGCCTAATATATTGGCATCTCAATCATCATTTGGCTCCTGCTGAGATGAAGAAGCAGTGGTGGGGCCTGCGGGGCCGTAGCAGTAAATCAATGATTTATTAGTAAGGGTAGGGCAGGAAGGTGAAGAGGATCTGGAAGAAAATAGGTAGTTAGGAGACTGTAGCGTTTTTCTTTTCGTGTTTGGTTATTCAGCCCTGAAGAATGGTGAAAGAGCAAAACCTATACAAAACCAAGTATCTTCAGGTTTCAAAGCACAGTATTAAAAAATTGATTCTTTTATCTTTGTATCTCATTATGGTGATCTTGCAATTAGCCCGTGAAGGTACATGTGGAAATGGAATGACTGTGCCCAGGCAGCTACAGTGGGTATCGGGTTCCATCGGGATTGGGAAGCGGAACGTCCAGCTCTGTTGGATCACCCATCGCGTGTGATATTTGCAGGGAAGGAGGTGAGGGGTGACAAATGGCGTTGGGGGTTAAAGGATATAGAGCGTTATGAGTTCCTCCAGATCCTGAATATTTTTAGGAAAAATAAAATATTTCCAGGATAAGAAAGCAGAAGTGGCTCTTACTTATTGGACTGTTTTCCAGCGCTCTCCCATTATTTCACAAATTCCTTCAACAGAGAATGTTTGGGGATTTTTAACTCTTCCTTTCCCACCATCCTTCTCCCATCTATCTATTTCCAGCCTCTCTGTGTCTCCTCTCTGCTCCTTTCCTTTCCTTGTTACACCCCTGTGGTATTTCTTTTTGGGGAAAAAGATGGGTCTAAAGTAAAATTTCAACTCCAAATTTCAACTCTGAGGGTTTCAGATCCGAATGATGTGTCCTGTCTCCTATCCCAATCTTTACTCCTATCTGCATTTTGAAATTCCCTAAATGAAGCTGTAATGCAGTCGCGTTTTAGCCTTTACCAGCTTGTCTTTGTTTTAACAGAACAGTCTCTTATTCAAACTGTTGCTTCAATAATTTGGTGAAAGGAATGGAGTTCTGTTTGAGGAGAAAGGTATTCTTAGATAGTTGAGCCTCCCCCAACCTGCATCTGCCGTGGTTCTGGCTTTTGCTTTCCTCCATGACAAATTTAAAAAGCCTTCTAAGACATTTTTTTTTCTTGGCAATAGTCAAAGCTATTAATGTTACTAGGATATAGCGGTTGCATACAAACAGCTGGATCCAAAAAGTGATTACTGATGTGGGATGGGATTATTTCTGTGGTACGGACCCAGGCTTTAAAGTACTTCCATGCTGTGCATCTCTGCCACGCAGCAGTGGGGATACTGCACGTTGCCATCGGAGAGAAAATCCCAACGTAAAGCAACATGGTCTGGGTTCAGCAGAGAACCAACAACATAAAAATATGAGTTTTATCTTACAGCCTAATGAATATGGAAGTTTTACAGACAGAAGTAATGCTATGATTGTTTATTAAAAAAAAAAAAAGTTTTTCTAGCTACGTTATTTTGTGAATAAAAGGATTTTCCTCTGAGAGCCAGTTTTCCATTATTTTCCAAAGAACTGTAGGATAGATCCCTGTAATCTTGATCTTTGCCACCAGTGTTTGAGATGCATTTATATTTTATCTATTTTATATTTTTATGCCTGCTTTTTTGTTCGCAGTCAGCTTGTGTCCTTCCTCAGATCATCTCCTCCAGTGAGTGGGTTTCCAGGTCCTGCTGTTTGAATAGCCCCTGACTAATGACCACATGGGCAAGTTATTTTAGCACAGTGTCATTCAGGATTAGAATCACAGAATGGTTAGAATTGGAAGCGACCTTAAAGATCATCAAGTTCCAACCCCCCCGCCATGGGCAGGGACACCTCCACTAGACCAGGTTGCTCAAAGCCCCATCCAGCCTGGTCTTGAACCCCTCCAGGGATGGGGCAGCCACAGCTTCTCTGGGCAACCTGGGCCAGGGTCTCACCACCCTCACAGGAAAGAATTTCTTTCTAGTATCTAATCTAAATCTCCCCTCTTCCAATTTAAAACCATTACCCCTGATCCTATCACTCCACTCCCTGATCAAGAGTCCCTCCCCACCTCTCCTGGAGGCTCCCTTCAGGTACTGGAAGCCCGTTATAAGGTCTCCCCGGAGCCTTCTCTTCTCCAGGCTGAACAACCCCAGCTCTCTCAGCCTGTCTTTATAGGAGAGGTGCTCCAGCCCCCCGATCATCTTCATGGTCCTCCGCTGGACCCGTTCCAACAGGTCCATGTCCTTCCTGTGCTGAGGACTCCAAAGCTGGACGCTTTGATGTGTGTTGATACTTGATTACTTTAAAGTTAACTTCCTTGCTGATTTTGACAGGTATTTAGAAGGCCACACAGTTGTAGACAAGCAGGTGGGCACCCCAGAGTTAGTGTCCTACACCTCAGGTCCTGCAGAATTTGCCAGCGGTGATGGGGATGGGGCTGAGCTAAAGCGCAAGAAATGCCACTTTATTTTGCAGTTAGCAGCGAGGGTTCCATAGCATTTAAAGAAAATTATTTTGGGTCTCTCTCTGGTCAAAATTGTGGGCACAAAATCAGGACGTTATTTTTGCTTATTGTCTGTGAGAACAACCACTTCTGTATTTGGAGCTGTTGTGGCACAAGTGTGTTCCCTCTCCGAGCTGCACAGTATTATTCCTCCTGGGGACACTGGCAGTGTCCCCGTGTTTGCACCATATCGTAAAGCAATGAGAACCTGTCTTGCTTTAAAAAAATACTCTCCTTTTTACTTCTGCCATAAGGCAATTTTTCGCATTTTTTCATCATCTCACCTCTACAAATAATTATGTTCCAAGTGTCAAGAAAATAATTGCGTGCTATGAAATGGTGTAATTGACTCTCGCATGCAAGAAAGCTTTCAGAAGATTGCACACTGGCAAAATGAATTGGGTTGAGTGGTTGAACCCATTACAGATACGGTGCACGGTGTGATAAAGATATCAAAATGTATTTTCTCTGTTTAAAAAAAACCAAACTAATATAAGATTGAGGTTCTAATTTTCATCCTCTACGCGGATGCCACGTGAAAAAAGTGAAACATGTGGAAGTGTTTGGAGATTCTTCAAAGAACCACGGCCATCCAGTCTCAGCACTGTAAACATCACTGCCTTTTATGCTTCTGCAAAAAAAAAAAGATGCCGTTCTAGAATAAAAATATGGGCAACCTGTTTTTTCTTTTGAGCTATTTAGAATTATAAAACAATGCCGGGGATCCCTTAATCTGAGTGGTTTCCTGACAAGTATTTAGATCTTAATGTAAACGTCTATAAATAATATAGTGGCAACAGCATTCTTTTGAAAACAAAATTCAAAGAGGTACTGTTCGAGAAGTGAATACTTGCTGAGGGCAGTTATATTTAGGGCTCTGATGGAAGTGTACAAGTTATGCTTTTTATACAAACTATAAATGGCTACAGCCAAGAGCCTTAGACTTTGAAATGCGTTTGGCTCTTAAGCAATGAGAGAGACAGGCCAGAGCCGTTGCCTGGAGTTGTTGGGGTGTTTTTTTCTGCTAGTTTGTTGAATATTGCCAAATTCTTACGGCGTCGCTACCCCTAGAGGGTAACATTCAAAAATAGATATTGTATCTCCTCTTGTTTGTATCTTGTGTTGAGCCTTGAAAGGCTGAATCCTGGAAAGAGCACAAGGGGGGTGGTGGTGATGATGATGATGATGATGATGATGATGATGATGATGAGTAGGTGATGGGGGGGGGTAAGAAAGAAGAATGCAGATGTGAAAATAGGGAGTAAAATAGGTGCTAGAAGCCAGAGCAAGTGTCATATGTCATGGAAAAAATCCAAGCATGAATATAGATGGTTTGAGATGGTCCTTCGGTACCACACAGAATGGGAGAAACAGGCCAAGGTGTTGCAAAGATTCAGGCGTTGGTGAATAAGCGGAATTCCTCAACTCCACTTCGGAGTCTTTAAACAAATTGCTCGTTATTGAAAAGCTCTCCAGGAGGCTTTGGTGTGAGGAACCAGCAAGTTGCAAAATGCTATCATTAGTAAGAGAATGATTTGTTGTATTATGGGGGGGAAAAACCTGCCAGATGCTTCAAGTATTTGTTTCAGAAAAGAAAAATTAAAAGAGAGAGAGCTTCTGTTCTGAGAGAGAATTGTTCCTGGTCTTTAGTGCTGTCAAAATACTCCTGGAGAGTAAACCCTGTCTAAGGGCACGTGTCAAACACAAACCTTGTTATCTGTGTGGTGGAGGCTTGTGTTTATCCTCATCCCAAAAACTTGAGCTCCCTAAAGCGAATATTGGGCTCCAGGCAGTTTTGGGGTAAGAATGACAGAGTTTGTGATTCAGGAGCTACTCGCTCATGCCAGGGTTGGTGTGAGCAATTTACTGGAGCTACGCTGACAACAATATTGGAGATTAAACTCTAGGTAGCAAATCTACAAATATACTGTGGTTTTTTTTCTCATGAGCTACTCACGATACACCCGCCCCGAGCTTTGTGTTGTCTGGCCAGTGACTCAGGACCTGAATCATCTCTGTCTGCAGGTGTGGTCTGCCTGGGATCGTCCCAGCGAGGCTCCAGGCATTGCCCTCTTGAGGTCAGACTTTATGGTCCCAGGGCCGGGCCGTGCTTCACTTAGATAAAATTGAAATTTTATCTTAAGTGACAGATGTGTATTTATAGAATCATAGAATCATCCAGGTTGGAAGAGACCCTTGGGATCATCGAGTCCAACCATCTACCCTACACTACAAAGTTCTTCCCTATACCATCTCCCCCAACACCACATCTAAACAGCTCTTAAACACATCCAGGGATGGTGACTCAACCCCCTCCCTGGGCAGCCTGTTCCAATGCCCGACCACTCTTTCTGTGAAAAATTCTTTCCTAATGTTCAGTCTAAACCTACCCTGCTGGAGTTTGAAGCCATTCCCCCCCGTTCTGTCATTAATTACCTGTGAGAAGAGACCAGCACCAACCTCTCTACGATGTGCTTTCAAGTAGTTATAGAGAGTGATGAGGTCTCCCCTCAGCCTCCTCTTCCTCATACTAAACAGTCCCAGCTCCTTCAACCGCTCTTCATAGGATTTGTTTTCCAGGCCCTTCCCCAGCTTCGTTGCCCTTCTCTGCACTCGCTTCAGCACCTCGATATCTCTCTGGTATTGAGGTGCCCAAAACTGGACACAATACTCGAGATGTGGCCTCACCAGTGCTGAGTACAGGGGGACAATCACCTCCCTACTTCTGCTGGTCACGCTAAACCGGACAAAATCACAACTGTGCGGCTGGGCATCAGAAGGCTGGTGTTAGCAGAGCATGGCTCTTATGATGCTCTGATATTTTAAGTCATTAACTGATGTGACTCCGGTCTTGATGTTTGTTATTAAGTCACCGCAGTTTCTAAAATTTTACCTTAATGACATGTTAACTACAGCCAGGAGAGTCTAACTGGGGCAGATTTTATCTGCTCACCTGTATAAGGAAGCCAATGAGGGGGGTCATGGAGAGCAAGCTCTTTCAGAAGATTACGCTGGACCATCTGAGAAGGGATTTCATGGGATTATTCTGGAGCACTTCCCTGGTCAGATTCTCCATCTAGGCATTCCTTAAGAAAAGGAACTGTGAGTGACAGAGGATATAAATTTACTATCCTCTTTTTGTGTTTGGCAAGCGTACAGATCATGGGATGTATAAATAGAAGAATTGAACGCAAGTAAAGAGAGGTCATTATGGCATGTACAAAGAGCTCAGTCAGACCACATCTGGAGAACTGGGCATGAGTCAAAGACCATATTTCAGGAAGGACAGTGAACAATAAGGACCGGATTAGAAGAGGGTATTGTAGAGGGTACGAGGGCTCTAGCTGGTGCCTGCAGTTGCTGCAGTCCCGCTGGTTACTCCAAATGAAGCTATTTTTACTGTAAAAGCACCTAAATCAGAGACTTCTAAAGAATTCCAGTGGAATGGAGAAAGTGATATAAACCTCTTCTCCCTAAGCTTTGTAATCCCCACAGTAATGCTGCTAAAGGACTCCGTGTTTCTGGAGTTGCCGTTGTTTACCTGTCGTATCTCTCTTTTTTTTAAAATAAGGTTTGTTTTTTAGCTTTTATATTTTGTTTCTTGTATATATTTATAGTTTCTTCTTTATAATTTCTTATAATACTTTTGCCATGTTTGTCAGAATAACTGTCCCGATATTGTATCCACATCAGAACCTCTATTAGACTTAAATCCATCTTGCCTTTCTTAACCCTCTCAGCTGGGTAAAGCTTCTCTTCTTGTATCATAAGCTCCATTGAGGTGGAATTGTACCTTGTGACAATATTGTGTCCTTTCACCTCAGAAGCTGTGGCTGTGTCTCAGAGAGCTTTGGGATTGCTGAAGGTAAAAAGGGCTATGAAAATGAAAGATGGACGGTGGCTAAGGGACAAAAAATGTACTAGTGATACATACTGGAAATGGGGAGTCTGCTGAAATGGTGGGTAGCATGAAGGGGTAAGATAAGAATAAGAAATGAAGCAAGAACACTGCTGCTGTCATACCACCCTTAGCAGGAATCAAGCAATATCCCCGTTTTCCAGATAAGTAAACTGGGACACTGAGATTGAGTCAACTGGTCGGGGTTTACGCAACTAGTTAATGCTAAGTTTTCCGCCTGTTGGACCACAGTCGTTTTTTGGCACAGGATTCTGGCTTTGTATTTCTTTCACAGTGTTCATAATCTATTTATACCATGCCTCATAAAACTTTCTCTCTGTTTTTTTTCATTGATATTTATAGCCCAATATGGGGTTTTCTCTTTAATGCGCCTTACTGGATCCTAAAAATAAGAGTCCTGGAAACGTAGGTGGTTTTATTTTCTTTCTCAGACTAACAGTACAGTCTCGTCTGGGTCTGTGCCTGTCCTCAGACCCTGCGTAGAAGATCCAATGCCTGGAAAACCACATGTGCAAAATTGTAATGGATGGGCCTAGTTTTGGGGATGTACTCGTTGAAATACTAGCACACACGCTCCTTCTCAAAAGCGGTTGTAATTATAGTACTAGGAAGCATTCACGTTTATATTTACAGATCATATTCTTCGGTCTTCTATTCTGACATATAAAATAAGTAGCGTAGTTCTACAAGCCTAGACTAAAGCCTCACGGTCATGCCATTTATCTCAAATCTCCTGATCCAGGTTGTGAGAGCGATGGCTCTCACAACACTATCAAAGTGTTGGCCACTTTCATACAGGCGAGGTCTGGTGGCCCAGGGATTCTGAACTGGGAGAACTGGACTTTGCAAAGAGCTGGTTCTGATGCGTGAGCTTTTGGTAGTTGCTGCTTCTCCTTTGGTCTCTGTTTCTCCATCTAAGAAATGGAAACGAGGACAATCACCATCTCATAAAAGCGCTGATACCTTTTATCTTGCAAAGTACGCTGCTGCTGCTAAAGATAAAATTTGCTATGCTTTTTGGCAGTCATTAAAATCTAAGCCAAGGATACGTTCCCTTGAGCTGATGTTCAATTAAGCGCTTGGGGCCAAGCCAGGTTAGTGGTTGTCCAGAAGACCACAGGGATATGGAAGTGGATTAATGACTCAATAAATAGTGACTCGGTACTAAACCAAGGCCTTTCTCCTACGTTTATAGTCATTTGCGATCCTGTACATCACGGCTGCGTTCAACTATAATAGTTCTTACAGAAGAACTCTGTTGCTTTCACTGCTTTTGGACCACGAGGTGCTGCAGTGACCTGCGCCCCCAGAAAGGGGTAGTGGATTTTGAGAGTGCATTAAAATTCCATTTTGGAGTATTTTGATACCCCAAAGTGTCCAGAAGTGTCCGATTAGGACAGCAGCTCGATGGGGAGATTCAGCTGAGCGCTTGCAGAAGATTTTAAAGATCTCTCTTCTCTTGAAGCTCCTCCCTCTTCTGCTTTTCCTCCTGGTTTCAATTACAGAATTACTGTTTAATGTGGATGCAGATACAAGCAACTGTGTTTGATTTTTCTTACTGCTGACAGAGACAAACTGCAAGAGGTGCCTGCCTGCTTTATAGCAGAAGCCACAGTATTTCCCTGTATGTTAGCAATTATATGCATTGTTTCCTGATCACAAGTCTTTTCTCACAATCTATAGCATGACTATGGTTGATTATAGGCCCTGATGTGTTTAGATTTGAGTCAGTTCTATCAGGAAGACTTTGGTTCCCTGGGTTTTTTTTGGGGGTGGGAAGTCTTTGTTTGTATTCTGTCCGAATGATTCTGTCTCACTTGAGAAAATAAAGGAGAGTTGAGCTTTTTCTAGCGGCGGTAGTTCGGCAAGAGGAAAACAGAGCTCCAGGAATTGGCAGTAATTCTAGGTGGTGTCCTGTCCTCTGAACTGGTTGGCAAGAGGGAGCCGCAGGGCATTGTGTTGCTCGGTGAAATGGGAAACAAAGAACAAGGAGAGCCTTGAATGCTCCTTGCCATGAAGAATTACAGGACTTTGTGTAAGGTGACAGCCATCCCCATGTCCCGGCCAAATCCCAATGTGGGAACTGCAATTGCAATTGGATGAGGTTTTTACCGGGTCCATTGACATCGGTGGGATTTGGCTGCTCGCTGCAGCCGAGTCAGGTCATCCCTATCTGCCTTCAGAACGTTGGCCTTCCAAATCACAGCTCCGGTCACTGGGACCAGCTCTTGTTCTCACCTCCCAGAATGTCTCTTACGGAATTTATCACAAGCCAAACATTGCAAAACTTCACTCGTGCTGGAGACCAAACCCAATTTTTCTTACTTCTACATTTCTGTAGCATGTTCACAGCAGTTCTGACTTCACATATATGTGTTTTTGTGGTATTAGGGGCTTTTAGAAACAATTTTTCTCTTATAAATACAATCCTGAATTTTCTGAGGCTTTCCTTTGTGGTTGTTTTGGCCAAATAGACACTTCTTTCCTGTCGTTCTAATTTGTATTATGGTTGTGTTCAGTAACGATTGCCACTGGTTTAGGTGGGATGCAAACACAATGCACAGAGAGAATCCTTACCCAGAAAACCTGTTTTTATTCTGGCTGAAGGGAGGAATCAATACACGTTGTACTGTCTCATAGGTTTATCCAAAAAAAAAAAAAAAAAAGGGCATTTTTTCTGTGTCAGTAGTTTATAGTGTATGTCCTTATTCCTAATTATATTCCCGATTCTTTGCCTAACCTGTCATGAATAAAGGCAAGTGCGTTTCTGAAATAAGGGAATTAGTATCCTGGGCAATATTTGTGAGGAATCCCAGACACAGAATTCGAGTGCTATCCAGACAAGTCCCTTTGGCCCTTTGCCACTTGTGAGTGGCCCCATCGTAACCTCCAGCCATCATGCAAGTGTTGGAAAGTCATCAAATGGCTGATGAGTTAATCACTAGGAAGTTGTCTCCCAACGTGAAGGATTTAGATTAAAGTAGAGAAAGCGCAGAGAAAAATCATTTACAGCAAGGAGTGTGAAGCAAGAAAGCTGGAGAGGGACTTTGTACAAGGGCATGTAGTGATAGGATGAGGGTAATGGCTTCAAACCAAAAGAGGGGAGATTTAGATGAGGTCTCAGGAAGAAATTCTTTCCCGTGAGGGTGGTGAGACCCTGGCCCAGGTTGCCCAGAGAAGCTGTGGATGCCCCATCCCTGGAGGGGTTCAAGGCCAGGCTGGAGGGGGCTTTGAGCAACCTGGTCTGGTGGGAGGTGTCCCTGCCCAGGGCAGGGGGGTGGGACTGGATGATCTTTAAGGTCCCTTCCAACCCAAACCATTCTACAATTCTATGATAACATGGGTACTTCAAAAATTACTTGAAATAAGCTTTTTAAACATTCGAATCTTAAAAAAGAATTCAGGTGAAGGTCTTAATTTGCTTGTATTGTGATACCAAAAGAGCAGAACTTGATGCCAGCCTCTGAGTTATCTCCTTCCCTGGAGGGGTTCAAGGCCAGGCTGGATGGAGCTTTGAGCAACCTGGTCTGGTGGGAGGTGTCCCTGCCCACGGCAGGGGGTTGGAACTAGATGATCTTGAAGGTCCCTTCCAACGCAAACCTTTCTATGATTCTATGAATTATCACGGGACATTCGGGGTTCCTTGAAGAACTTGCCTTGCTTGAAGACCAGACTGATTGCCCAGCTTGAGGAAAGCTCTGCACAGCCCTGCTGCTCCTGGGAGCAATCATGGCATGGCCAAAGCTCTCAGCAGAGCTGCTGCACCTCTCACAGCAGAAAGATGTCCAAGAGTGTGAACAGACTTTTCCTTGGACCTAACTGAGGCCCTGGAAACATTTTCAGTTGCTATGAAAAAGCATCAAGTTACAGACAACAATTTCAAAATCTTTTGGCAAGCAGAATAATTTGAGTTTAAGGAACTGCTTAACTGGAATTTCACCCAGTCGTGACTGCCTTTTAAGATCGTTGGCAGCAAGTGCCCACAAACAGGTTTCGTGTATTAACTGAGGTGGAATAAATACGCCTTTATTTCCAGCTGCTATTTCAAAGGCTATGGAAATATCAGAAACAAATTGTTATCCAGCCGTGCCTTAATGGCAGCGCTACGAACCTGCTTTCAATCGGGCTGCTACAGGGTGTTGCCTCGTGCCATTCCAGAGGTGACTTCTTAGCTCCTCGTGCTCTTGAGGTTTGATCCAAGCCACGCTCAAATTAATAGGTTCTCGCTAACTTCACCTGGGCTCAGATCCCATACTTGAAACCCTGGTTAATTAAAAAAAAAAAAAAAAAAGAAAAATTGGGACCAGAATGCCAGGATACAGCCAGGGATGTTGTAGGAAACACAACGGAGCCCACATCAGAGAAAATACTGTAAGAACAGTGGTGTGCATGCCTGAATGGTTCGTTCCTGCACGGCAATTACGTGCTGTTTCACATTGTTGTTTTGTGGGGAAAACACATTCTTGAACGTCAGGAAACAAATCGGCAGTTTTAACCTTGATTTCAAACAGAGAGAGTGTTTTGACGTGAATTGATTCACTTCAATTAGGGTTTTGCTTATTTAGCTAGCCGTGATTAAAACCAGCCTTGCCACAAATATAAAAATACAGAAATGGGAATGCCAGATAGAAAATAGAAATTGCCCGTATGGTTTGTACCAGTGTGACGCCTTTTGGCTGCAGGCTTCTCCGTTGGGGTGGGAGGAGAACAGGTAGCGCCATTTGGGGCACAAGTAGTCATCGCGATGCATCTGTCTCTGTATTTAAACAACGTGTTTTTAATTGGTATTAAGTCCTGTTCCTAATTATAGTATCAGTGGGCAGAGCTTGACCGCAGATGTCCCTGTGCCTGAATTTCTGATCTGAAGAGCAAAAGATGATGGGTTTCTATCTCCGCGCGGCTACTGGAAACATATCGAAGAAGAAATCCCAGGGCATAGTAATGCTGGGGTATGTCCACTTTGCTGCCCGTTCCGTCACTGCTGTCCGTCTGTCTCAAAAACAGTGTCAAAAGGGGTGTTCCCTCATTCCCAGGCCTTGCTCCGACCTAATTAGGACCTGCCAGAGGTGGGGAGCCTTTTTGAAATCCTACGTGTATGTAACGAGGGCCTGAGTCATCCCAGGGAAATGCCACCCCAGGGAAAATCCCCAGTGGCATCATCGGGCTTTGGCACCCGGCCAGAGTCTGGGAAACTTCCTTATTTCTCTCTCCTACACAGGGGATGTTCCCCAGCTCTGCCGAGGCAGATGAGAACATAAATCTTGTCCGCAGCTATCTGGTATGAGTAATTTTTCCAAAAGTAAATAAATCATCCCCGTTTCCTCTTACCCACAGCACCTGGCAAACTGCTAACTGAAAAACTGAGAAAACGTTGTCTCATTTGTGAGCCAACTTAAACCCTGCTACAAATCTTTCTTTTTAATTCCTTGTTAGAAAACAGAACCAACTGAAACTGGCTGGCAGAGGAAATGTCCCCCACCCCCCCTTTATTTCCACCCCCACCCCCCCACCTGGCTTAGTACTGTAACTGCCAGTTTCTGTTTTCGCCTCTGTAGAATTATATGCCTTTATTTGAAACTTTTGACAAATCAGTCTATTTTCATTCTCCCTCTGCCATAAATTCAATCCATATGTCTTAAAACGTCCTTTCATAGCTTTAACAGGGAAAAGGAAGTGGCTCCGGCTCTGTGTCGGGAGGCTAGAGTGTATTTAGAGCGAGCTCTTCTCGTTTGCATGCGTCGCTTCTGTTAGCCCTTAAAGCCTCGACTTCCTAATTATTCAGGTTACAGAGGGCATTGGCAGAGTTTTCCCCGGGAACTAACAGTGATGTACAGTGAAGAAGCGCAACGGGGATAAATCGTTCCCTTATCCTCCAAAATATCCGGGAAGTTTTTGATGCAGCCCTCGGCGTTACCACCAAGCAGGATGCGAAGCGGATGTGAGAAGGGTTAGGAGAGATCAAATTCGGCGTAAAATTTCAAAAGAAAACCTCAAGACAAAAGCAACAAAGCTCTCGCACGACGCGCCGCCGTTCAGCTGGCAGGGGTTTGTTTGCCAAGAAGCCACAGCACCTACGTGACAGGAGGTCACTGCAACGGGAGTAAAGCGTCTCCACATCTGAGGCTGAACCGGGGTCAGAAGGTGAGGCTGGGAAGGAAACGCGGGTCTAAGCTGGAAGATACTGGTCTGGCTGCACGTGGATCAAAGCTGGAAAATCAAAAATACAGGATGCAGCAGGGTAAAAGCACGGGCAGTCGTGGCTGTGAGTGTCCTCGTCTGAAATCACAGAAAATTTGGGGCTAGGGCACGCTCAGATTGTGGGATAGACCAGTAATTAAAAAAATGGTAGCGACTGAACACAGCTGGGCTTCCCGGTTCAAGAAAGACAGGGAACTGCTGGAGAGGGCACCGCAAAGGGCTACAAAGATGCTGAGGGGACTAGAACATCTCTCTTACGAGGAAAGGCTGAGGGACTTGGGTCTTTTTAGTCTGGAGAAGAGAAGACCGAGGGGGGATCTGATCAACACCTATAAATACTTAAAGGGTGGGTGTCAGGAGGATGGGGCCAGTCTTTTTTCAGTGGTGCCCAGTGACAGGACAAGAGGAAATGGGCACAAACTTGAACATTGGAAGCTCCATCTAAACATGAGGAGGAACTTCTTCACTTTGAGGGTGGCAGAGCCCTGGAAGAGGCTGCCCAGGGAAGTGGTGGAGTCACCATCCCTTGGAAGTATTTAGAAGACGGGTAGACGTGGTGCTGAGGGACATGGTTTAGTGGTGGTTTGGGTAGTGTTAGGTTGGTGGTTGGACTCGATGATCTTAAAGGTCCCTTCCAACCAAAACGATTCTATTCACCTAATGGATTTCTGGGAGAATGCAGGGGAGGGGATTTGGTTTTGGCTCTGTGTTGCGCTGACTTACATTGCGGCTGCAGATCGGCCAAGCTCGACCAAAGATAACGGGTGAAAAGGCTGCCTGGGGGGGGTGAATGCTCCCCTTTTAGAGACCACCTGCATCTTAATGTGAGACAGTATGTCGAGTTTTTTATAGCATCCCTGGTCTTTGCTGCAATTCCCAGCCAATTCACCCAAATGGTCTCTAATTTGCCGGCAATGGAAATGAGTTGTCGGGATACGTGAAAAAGAGGATGGGGCTCCGATTAACAGCTCCTCAAAACTGCTTGCAAATCCGTCGTCCTGCTCAGTTACTGCGAATTAATGTCCCTGTGTGCAAGAAGAGAAAATGGAAGGAGTGTGTCTGTGTGGTGACTGCGCGTGTGCGATGTGATTATCTTTTCTAATCTCTCTGTCTCACAGAGGGGTGATTTATGGAGATGAAAATATCGCCAACCTTAAAACGTGTGGGCGTCGTTTGGCGTATCCAGAGGTTCGCGCATGTAGAAACCACCGTCTGTGCGTGCGGGTTCAAAGCCCTGGCACAGCCCCCTGGTTTTGTTTTCAGAGTTGCAGAGGTTTGCAGCTCCCGTTTACCTTAGATGGAGACTTTGAGGTTGATCTTCCACACCTCCGAAAATTAGGCCTTTCCAGCCAGCAATCTGCAGACAGCTGTTCCAGAGCGAGCTGCCTGTGCGCAGCCGCCTTGTTGTATAAACAACATTAGAGACTTCGCTAAAGCTTTTCATGTAGTTTTATCTCAACTGCAATTTGTTTCTAGTTTTTCAAGGCTGTGGAAACATCCAGCCTCACCCCCTGGAGCCTGGTTTCACCGTTTCATCCATTCCAATGATATTTAAAGTACTGTTTGACTTTATTTGAACTGTTCAAAAGACCTCAAGTGCCCCAAGAAAGGTACAAATGTGTTCAAATTCTCTCTCTCTCCTATCAGTAGAAATTTGCTTTTCGGCTCCTGTGACTTCAGGTGTAAGAGGACTGTTCCTTGCTCTCTTCCCCAGGTGTCCTGTCCCTGCCTGCCTACTTCAGCCCCTACAACGACGGCTCCGTGAGCAGCGATGGACGGGCTGATGCTTACGCCCAGCTGGAACTCCGAACTTTAGAGCAATCTCTGTTGGCGACTTGCGTTGGAAGCATCTCCGAACTGAGTAAGTTTTGGGTATAAGCGACCGTGGGGTTCTCTTAGGGAAGCAGGAGAGCCAGGCCCGTTGCCGTTGTTGACAGTTGTGTAAGATTTAATTGTCTCGTGGTGCTGTTTATGAAAATCGGGTTGTTTCATTAGGCTACTTTATATTTAATTCCCCTTGGAGATGTATAAGATGTGGCTTTTCTTGCCTTTTGGTAGTGGTGTTAGTGCCAACAGAAGGTGGGTGCTTTTGCTTAGATGCCGCTGGAGGTTTTCTCGTACTTTTGTGGAACACAGCGGAGGCACCTCCCTCAGATGGCAAAGAGGGTTCTCTTTGTTAGGGTTTGTGCGGTGGAAGTGTCAAGGGTGCAGGATATTCAAGGAAAAGCTTTTTGGTTACTTAAAAAACAAAAAGCGGCAACAAAAAAAAATATCCGAGAGCACTTTGGTAACAAAAACGTGTTCAAACCCTTCTTTTTTAATGCTAACCAAATGAAATGTTCCATTCCTAGACTACTCAAAAGCCCCTTTAAAGTAAACAAAAATGATTTGTGTTTTCCCGGTCTACTTTTCCCTTGCAACATTTCTGCTGGCATCGCTTTCTTAGTCTCCACCATCCGAATGCTAATGAATGTCAGGGCCAGCGAGGAGTTTGTGGGTTTCGCCATTTATTTTGCAACCTGCCTTAATTTGAGGTTTTCAAATTCCTTTAACACACCTCTATTTATCCTGGAACACAAGAGAACATTTGTAGCATGGGCCCAAGGTTGAATACAGCTTCCTCTCTCTCTTCCCCCGTCCCTGCTTTGGCCAACTTGGTCATTACATCTAGTGAATAAATCTCCTGATACAGATGCCTACTATTTTTTTTTTTTTTAAATAAATAAAAAAAAATGTTGCTGCATGTTGCCAGAAAAATAAAGAGAGTGAGTGTGCAAAGGAGAAGGAACGTTATTCTGAGCTGAAAATTTGAATTCCAGCTGCATTTCTGCTATAACTGTGCAGATTTCTGTGTTAGTACCAGCGCTGGAGGATTCATGATGCTCTCGTAAAACGTTGGGATCCTGGAGAGTCGGGAGCTACTGAAGTGGGAAGGCAGAGATGTTAGAAGGGTTTTCTGTTCTGAAGTGGATCCTTAAATTGAACGTACACCAAACGAGTGGCACAGCATCACATTGCAAACTGAGATATTTTTAATCCTCTTATCGATCTGAACCACTAATAATATTGTCATATTTAGACATAGAGTAGCTTTGTGGGGGATTCTCCCCCGCAGGTTTAGCTGCAGGTTATTTGGCAAATTCAGCGTATTGCTGTTAGATAGAAATGAACAAATAATAACTTCCTAAGAACCTCAGAGAGAGGTGTGGCTAACTGATACGTGGCACGGCAAAGTTCAGGTCGCTTTCTCAGGAACCAGCTTTGCGATGGGGCGACTGTTTCAGTTCCATCCTTTCCCAGTATTGTAACTGTGGGACACAATAGAGTAGCATTTCCTCTGAGAGTTTTAGGGGACTGTAAAACATAAAGCAACAGAGGATTCTCCCAAGGAAAAAATAGATTTCAGCTATGTATAGTAATCTTTAGTAATCGTTCAGCTCAAGTTGTCCCAGTACTCAAAGAAGTAGTGTCTGAAATCTTCATGACCAAGCTCTTGAGAGTTTGTAACGCACCACAATAAAAGAAGAGTAAACTTCTTTTTACACAAAGACCAGCTTTGTGTGCCTGAAGCGCTGCTGTCCTGGGGTCATTGCGCTGTCAACTTTTTAAAAATCTGCAGTCTCAAAATCCTTTCCGAGTAGGAACTGTGTAATACAGGTCACCTTCTTCCAGGCCCCCTCAAGTCCACCAGTGCCCTGACACAGAGGCAGGTTGGCTCCAGTTCAAAGACCACGAGGACTGAGCAGCCCAGAAAGCTCCTGGATTGAGCTTCTTACAAGGCTCAGGGGCAAATTTCTGGCAAGTTGTGTCAGTCGGCGTGATAAAGATTGGCTTTTTAATAGGAGAATCAGGTCTTGTTATCCTGGAGAAACCTGCAGCTAGGGAGAGAATGAGAGAAGCAGACCCCTAAGAGAAGGGATTTCTCTGTTGAACATAACCTCATTAAACCTCATTAATTTGTCGCAAGTGCCTGGGTGGGAGGGTAGAAAGTCATCGCCCACTTGAAAGAAATGGGAACAATCTCTTAACGTAAAATAGTGATGCTGTAAAGTATTTGTACTGGTGTTACTGGCCTTGCCTTGTAAAATCTATGCTCCCAGCTTGGGCTGCGAACATTTTACAAAGATATCAGTAGTTTTTATAGGCGGGAAAGAAACTGGTACACGTGATTGGAAAGAAGAGAAAGCCAGCATTAAAACAGGGTAGAAAAATCACTGTAAAGCTGTGGTTCTGAATATATGGTGACTGAGAGAAGTTTCATTCTCTATTTTCTAACTAAAACTTGTCGTTGGAAAGAAAGTTAAATTTCCCATGCAACAACCTGCAAAGTGGCAGCTTGAGGACAGTTTATGCCTTTGTGGAGGAATAAGAATATGTGCACACAAGAGACATTTCTCTGAGCTGCGAGAGATTTTATTTAGTTCCAAAGGTGTACTCAAGAGGGCTGTGGATGAATAATAAAGAGATGCTTTTCCGTTCTTCCTCTTTGTGCAGGTGATTTGGTATCCCGAGCAATGCACCACATGCAGTGCCTGAACACCATCCGCCCAGGAATGAGCCCCATCCGGCAAACCCGGCAGCAGCAGCCCATCTCCTGGTCCCCCGATGCTCTCCACACCCTCTACTACTTCTTACGCTGCCCTCAGATGGAGTCCATGGAGAACCCCAACCTCGACCCTCCAAGAATGACCCTGAACAATGAACGGTACGTAGGGGTTGGCCAACTGTTAGTAGGCAGGGAGTTGGGCTGAGAAGGTCTCCTTTTGTAGAGTCACTGCGTGTGCGTGGGCAGCTCAGGCTGCTTTGTGGGATGCTACCTATCAGGCATCAGTTATTCCTGCAGTCACGCCAGGTTACGTTGTCAGCCCTGCCAAATTTACGAAGCCTTGGAATTGGAACTGGAAAGTGAGCTGTTTTTTCATGCAATCTTTCCGAGCGAGGCATATACTCTGTGCTGCCAACAAGGCTTGTCTAGAGACGCTGCCAAAAGTACGTGTGGTTGCCTAAAGCAGTAAAGACCTCACCAAAGAAAATGTTACCTTCTGAATGGCGCCAATTAACAATTGTCATCATTCTCGGGAAAAGCAGTGTGGAGAGGTTCGAAGGGATTTATGAACATCCTTCTTAAGGATTACTTCAGCTGATGCTGTGTGTCTGGTATAGAAAGAAATTTATACAGGAAGCCAGTAACTAAACAGAAAATGCAGTGGGTCTCCCTACCTTCTGCCAGCATCATAACTGACTCTGAAAGTAGGCCCATTATTAGAGTGGGTCAGAAATTTTCCAGCGGGATGTTTTTTCTGTTAGAAACCTCCCTGGTTTCCTTCCTGCCCAGCTCCTTGGCCGTCTGCCTGACAGGCTGGTGGCAGCGGAGTGCTGAGGAGCCCTCGGAGCTCTGGCCACAAGTTGAGTTCCTTGACGGGTCAGCAGCTCCTGCTCCTCAGCTCAAAGGCAGACCGATAGCTGCCCGCCTTCCACTTGCATCCTGCGGGGAGACCCAGACCTCTCTGGCCTTGTGAGGTTTCCCCAGTTTGAAATGCATATCCAGTTGTGTAATTATTTCAGAATAAATGGGAAATTCTGGTTTCTGATTAACTCTTTCTAGTATTTGTAATTGCTTGCTTTTTGGACGTCGTTGAGCTTGCTGGACATCAGACCAGCAGGAGAGTCAGGTCTTGTTATCCTGGAGAAACCTACAGCTAGAGAGAGAACGAGAGATTCTCTCTCTCTATCCTGGCCCTTCCCAAAAGCAGCCCGTGGTTGGGAAGCTTTGTAGTGTAGTGAGGTGTGGAAGCCTGGGGTGGAGGCCACATTCACAAACCAAAAAAAAAGTAAGGTGCTTGTTGGACAGATAAGCAGGGAGAGAAGAACATCTCTGTAAATAGTGTGGTTTCTTCTTGCCACCTTGGGTTTTACTGCACTGAGCTCCAGCTTCTAAATTTGATATGAAATCATGGTAACGTACAAATAATCAATTCTTAAAATTCATTCTAAAAAAACCTACAAAAGTTAGCCCTGTCCCTCTCTTTCCTTTCTTCTTTTGCATATGTGGGGATTATGGTGTTTTTTCCTCTGCTCCATGCTGGATGGCATGTTTTGGGTTATTTTTTATTGAGACACTTCCTGATTGCTCTCTGAAGACCACACTGTCTTCAGCCTGTGCATTTCTGATGCTGCGGGTCAACCTTTGCTGGCTGACTTCAGCAGCCCTAAAAAGCTTCTTGTAGCTGCCTTCACCACCATGGGAGCTGTGGCTGATGGCTTCATGGCCAGAGCTTGGCTGGCCAGGAGTGAGAGGACCACTTGATAGATTGAACTGTCTCCTCCTAAAGCTCTGAATTTTCAGGCCAGGGTGCAGAAAAACATACTGGACAGAAGGTAGCCTCTATAATCTCAGTGCTGGTAAGTTACTTTAAAGGAAACTTCAAATAAGAAGAAAAAGATAAAGTTATCAGTTCTAAGGTGCCTGTTCTGCCACAATATTTTGCATGTGGCTGGTCTGTGTAGCTGCCTCCACCTGTCACTTGTTTGCATTTTCTCTTGGTTCCAGAACCATCTTTCTGCACTTTACTGTAGTTTGTACTGGACCGACTCCTTTGAGGTCTCAATAAAAAAGGTTGTCTTTCTGTTTGTCTGATCCTCCCCCAAAATCCTTTTGAAAAGAACAATCTGTGAGCAGAACTGTAGCATCAGAGAGAACTGATGAACGTGTGTGGAGAACCAAGAGGAATTAAGTGAAGTTGAATAAAATAGCAATAGGAAGAGGCACGGCTGCACAACTCGGAGCCCGATGGTAGCTCTGGGCTCGCTAATCTTAATCGAATTCCCTACCCAGTGCAAGATGGTTTATTTTGCATTTCATGTTTGCACACTGTGCAAAAAACCAAGTTTTTATGGGGCCAGGTTCTGTAAAGTTGTACCACTAGTTCCCACCCTCGTGCAGCTGAAGCTGCTAAACAGCTTGTATCAGAAACGTAGATGAAGCTATTTTGTGTTGTGCTCTTTTCAGTACTTTCAGTGTAATGATGTTACTGCAGCTACTTGTTTTGTAAACCGGGGATAATAAATGAGTTAAATCAGGAGGGCAGTTATCTCTCCAATTGCTCCCAAACAATGCTCTTCACGTGGTTCACTGGAGGGTTTTTGGAATGCAGGCTGAAACTCTATTCTGTTTTAAAATCCGCACTAGATCCTGTAACAGCTGGTGTAAGGGAAATTTCTGCCATTTTTTTCTGACCAGTACTTAGCTGTAAAGGAAATTAAAGAGGATATATTAAAATGGAGCAAAAACTGACATTAGGGGGGGAAAAAAAAACAAACCAAACAAAAACAGAACTGGAGGACTATCAGTTTAACTAATTGGCTTTGAAAAGTTTATGAAACCTGGAAATAAAATTAATAGTGCCCGGTGTACCAGAAATGAACGCCCAGCCCTACCTTTCATTTGTTCCAAGATGTATTTGTGTGTGTCTTACTGCACTGACCTGTGCACACATTATTTAGCATAACCAGGGGGATAAACAGAATCATAGAATGAATCATAGAATGGTTAGAGTTGGAAGGGAGCTTAAAGATCATCTAGTTCCAACCCCCCCTGCCACGGGCAGGGACACAAATATTGCTAGGAGCGTTTTTTAGAGGAGATAGTTTACTCTTTCTTCGCTGAACAGGAGAGATGGTCGAGCGTGTGCGATGCCAGACTCATGACGTGATCGATGAGGGCGCTGATTCACCTGATGTGACTTGGCAAAGCTGTGCAGCCCAGGTTTCTTTTCATTCTCTCCTGAGCTGTGCTAAATCAGCTGCAAACTCTGCACTGATCTTTGGTGCATTTATGCTCCATCTCTGGAATATACCTGTTACGTGCACTGGGATCCCAGTTTGTTGTCTACTGCAAAAAAAAACAACCCTCGGTCACAAACAAGGGCAATAACTCCGACCTGTTCTGCATTTGCTGTGCTTTAGTTTCTAGGCTGCGGTGTAAACCTGTCGGTGTTGAACACCAATCTGAAAATTAGCAAAAAGAGGCTGTTAGAGCTGCAGACATGGGAAACCATAACCTTGGGAAGATCTGTGAGTCGCGTTGATTCAGTGGAAGGCACCGCAGTTGTTGAGTACATCTGGAGACCTGACAACCTACTGTCCATCTTGCTTGGCTTTCTCTTGGCTGTGAGCTTTCTGTGTGTCACACTGCCGTGCAAAGTGCTCTGAAAATCACAACGCTCTAGGGTCTGGAAGGTCTTTACTTGCTTCACTTCAGCACGAAGGCAAGCATGGAATTCAGGTTCTGAAACCCAGAATTCAGGTTCTGAAACCATGTCTGGTGGAGGGTGTCATATGCCATAAAGGGCTTTAAAAAAACACAAGCCGAGCTTCTGAACGTACCCTGCAGCAAGGTATGAAAACGTACACGCGTGCAGTTAGGTGTGTGAGGCACCCCAATGACCAGAGAGAGCTTAAACTCATATAAACTACGTGCCTTATCCACACTAAACACTTTGGCAACTAAAGAACTGGGGTGGGTAAACTGTAGAGTCCTGCAGGAACGGGGTGGATGTCGGCATCTCTCTAGAGGGGCAGATAGAGGAGCTTTCTGTTCTGGCCTCCAGAATGAATGATCTGTGAATGTGGGTGATGGAATGTGAATGATTCAATAGATTGAAACTCTGGAAAGTTTGTGGGTTGGTTATACCTGGTTCTGATGTCAGGTAAAGGCACTGAAGCAGAAGAAGGAGAGGAGGCAGAATTAGAGAGAAAGCACCCAGGTAGCGTAAGCAAAACATCTGAAACAGAATGATAGAATTGTCTAGGTTGGAAGGGACCTTTAAGATCATCTAGTCCAGCCATCAACCTAACTCTGATAAAAACCATCACTAAACCATGTCTCTAAGCACTAGGTCAACCTGTCTTTTAAATACCTCCAGGGATGGTGCCTCAACCACTTCCCTGGACAGCCCATCCCAATGCTTGATAACCCTCCCAGTGTAAACATTTTTCCTAATATCCAATCTGAACCTCCCCTGATGCAACTTGAGGCCATTTCCTCTTGTCCCATCACCTGTGACTTGGGAGAAGAGACCGGCTCCCACCTCTCTACACCCTCCTTTCGGGGAGTTGTAGAGAGCGAGAAGATCTCCCCTCAGCCTCCTTGTCTCCAGGCTGAACACCCCCAGCTCCCTCAGCCTCTCCTCATAAGGCTTACTCTCCAGCCCCCTCACCAGCTTCATTGCCCTTCTCTAGACCTGCTCCAGCCCCTCAATGTCTTTTTTGTGGGAAGGGGCCCAAAACTGGGCACAGCACTCGAGGTGGGGCCTCACCAGTGCCCAGTACAGGGGGACTCCTGTACTCCACAGGCAAATGCAGCTGCTTCTGTGTGACTGAGCCGTGACCCAGTTGGAACCCCAAAATGACCGTATTTGCTGCACGGACAGTAAACCATCTACCGTTTGGTGTCAAATAGGCCACCTGAGGAAGTGTTTTGCAAATAGAAAGTGCCGCTTGTGCGATACTTCGGCAAACTAATTAGCCCCTGAGGTGAGAACAAGCTGCTTCTCTCCGTACCGATACACCTGCCCGCCCCGAAGGCTGAGAGCTCAGCTGGGGCATCAGAGAGCGCATCTGGCTTCGGTGCTGCAAAAAAACTGTCTCTGCTGGGCAGTAAGATTTTTAGAGCTTCTCGGAGATCACAGCCTGCGTTGTGTCAGAGGTCAGACAGTGTAGTTTTGGCCCATGAAGCGTGAGCAGACACGTGGAACTCCCTCTCTCGCTGCTCTGGGTTTTTTCCCATCGCTTATGTCAGGCTGGCTGAGCTCGGGAGCACTCCACGGTGTGAGATCATGTCCTGGAGTAACAGAGCATATTTGCCGGGATTGTTTGGGATACAGTGACTTGAGAAGGGCCATCCAAAGGTAAACGAAGATTCTTTCTCCCTTCTTCGCTTTTTCCCAAGTGGAATATAAAGCATTTGTCTTATTTTTAATGGTGTGTCAAGGCGAGAATGCTCTCTCTGAGATACTTATCTTAGGGAGTATTTATCTGCTCCCTATAGAGCACAAATCAAGGTCAATATTATAGTCTCATTTTACAGCTGGGTGGACTAGTCTACCCTTGGCCAGGATAGTGGTCTGGCCTCAAAGCTAGGAAAAGGCACCATTGACTGCCCTCGTTCTATCTCTTTGGTTATGATGTGTGTCCAGTGTTTGCTGTAGGAAAGTTAACATGATCTAATACCTAAGAATAGGCAAAAAAATTGGATCCTGCTTCCTCGTGTGGCTGAGTGTGTATCTTTGGTAGGGTGAGCTTCCTCCTCTTCCAGCTACCCTATTCAACAAAACCTCTATAAATTACCCTTGCCTGTTGTTGATCTTGTTGACCTGTAGAACGTTCTAAAAGCTATTCCGAGCTCATTCATCAGAGCCCGCGGATCCAGCCCTGTCAGACCTTTCTGAGCTATCCATGTTGCAGACGTGCCAAGTTTTACACATTGTCTGAGTTTGCTGGTGCGGTATTTTATTCCAAATGTCAATGAGTATGAAACAATTTACATCAGCAGAAGCACTCAGACTGTACCCATCTGACTCTGCCGGTGAAAATCCAGTAAAAAGGCTCGTGAAATTCCAGAGCTGATGTAGGATTTGTTGGCTGCCAACAGTAAAATCTGGGGCTTGCCAATTTGTTGGAAATTCGCAGCTCTTCGGCTGGAAAAGCTGCGGACACTGCAAGAAGCCGACTGCAATCATGCAGCGGGTCACCTCATAAGGAAAGAGAGAGCTTCATTCTGTTTTCCACATGCAGGCATCTAGAAGGCTTCTCTCAGATTTGCTCCTTCTCCAGAGGAGTCTGTTTTGTGCTGCGATTGTAAACCTGGGGTCACTCAGTCTCCCCCTTGACGCATGAAATCCTTTGGAAAGGCTGCAGCTCCTTCTGCTTTCAGCTGGATGGCAGCTTTTATCTCCAAGGTTCAAAAGGGACCTAAGATTTTTTTCTTCTTCTAACAGTTCTCCCGTTACATCTGTCACCTCCCGTGACCCAGGGCCCACGGATAAGTGTGCAAACTATATTTTTCAATAGGGTCAAGGAAGAGAAATGGTGTAGTCCCTGCCCTCCTGTGCCACGTTAGCTGGGCAGCAGGAAGGAGCTGAGCTATCTACTTGGGGTTTCTCTCTGCGGAGTGTTTCCAGCAACGCCTGCTCTGAAACATTATTTATTGGGAAAGGATGAGAAATGCATCTCATGCTGCCAGAAGAAAAGGTTGTAGCCCTTTCATGCTATTTTTGAGTGCTGTTTGCTCAAATGCTGTATTCTTCCAATATTTGAGCTATTGATTCAAATGGTCATTAGCTAGAACACTCAATTATTAATTTTTTTGTCTTGTGGCATATAATCCAAATTTACTCTGGCTAGCATGGAAACCACAGATGGGTCTAAATCAATAGTTCCTGATACAGCGTCAAAATCCTGTCCAAGCATCCCGTGATTCAATTGTGATCAAGTTTGCATCTTGACTCTTAGACTTAAATGCTCATGCTCAGACCAGACTGAGTAGAACAATGGCCTCATGACCTTCTTTTATCTTATATACTTTGTAAAATTCACTCTGTCCTCAGATACATCCGAGATGTGCCAGTGACTTGTACTGAGAGAAGAATCATCTCCGAGTAGTGTGCGCATCCGCTTCGCTACAGCGCTCCTTCCAGGAGCCTTCTGGCGTGGTTCCCCTATCGAGAGTCTTGCAGTGATTGATGCAGGGACCCCCGTGCTGTGGCTATTTCTAAATCCCCAGTGACCACCTGATGAAGATGAGCCTCCTCATCACATTTTCTAAATTTCATGTTTGGAAAAAGCATTACTTTGATCTTACTGAGTGCTTTTTAACTTGATGATCTCTAGGGTGCATCGTTAGAAATAATTGGAGCCTCCAGCTCTTTCCCTCACGGTTAGCTGCTTCCTTCCCCTGTGTTCAAAAACACAGGCACAACTAAATCTTCATTCTGAAATTGCTTGAGACGGGAGTGATTTGGTCAGGTGGGTGCAACGATACCAATTCGTATTAAAGAGAATATTAATGTTGCAGTTACTAGCGTGAGTTGTCTCCAGAAAGTCTTGTTCTGTGTTCATGGGCATCCAACCAGCAGAAAAGGAAGGAAAACCAGGACTAATCTGCAGAGCCTTCTGTTGAGGCCTGTGTTTGCTTGAGCTGCATCCTCAGCGTCACTGAGAAGTATCGCTGCTTTCAGAGCTGGTTAAAGCTCTTCAGAACAAATCTTTTCTCCAGATGGATGTTTCCAGACTCTCACTGCTCTGTCATGAGGCTTTTTTCCCCTCTACTCTTTTTAACTGCAGGTTTATGGAATTTTATTAAGTGTGATAGCTACATCATTGTCTGTCTTTTAGATTTATCTGTGGCCTAGCCTTTCCTAATTCAAATTTAATATATTTATGTCTGAATTCTTCTATTTTACAGCCATATCCCATTGTTACCATGCTGCATCGGGAACAGAACTTGATACACTTAGTTGAGTGAGCTGTGTCTTTGAAAAGGTCTGCAGTAAAATAAGCTCTGGGATCTCGTCTGAGAGATCTCAATATCTTCCTATTCTGTCTACAGCTGCCTCACCAATCAAGAATAGGTATATAGGAATAGTAAAAGTAGACCTAATTCATTTACTTGAGAAAGAATGGTGCTGCAGTTGTACATTCATGTTTAACAGTACTTAAATCCATGGAGAGTATCCCTGAAGCCAGGGGGGTGATTATAGGAACACGTATCAGTGAGCATATTCCAGTCCCACCCCCATGCAATAGCCTCATTTATTTGTATATTTATTTCATTCCCAGAGCTAGTTTGATATAAATATACTGATTAAATACAGGGAAACAGAAGGAAGCTTTACATTGAACTGTGCCATTATGGCATTGCTTGTTCAGGGTGGACATAAAAATGTGCCCCTCTTTATTTTAAAGAAGAAAAAGCTATTTTGCTATTGATGAAAGATTAGTTTGGTAGATTTATTAGAAGAATAAGGCAGCTATAAACATTAAGATCAGCTTCCTTCACCAACACTAAGGAGAAGAGGCTGTTACCATGTATTTTTGCCTGCTTCAGACTTTGACCGGTTAATGTCAGACTTAATTGTGACTTTGAGATATTCATTCACAAGGAAGATGGAGCGAATGGCCCTTGTTTCAGAGGCCAATAAGCTACAATCAACATGTACCTATTGATTAAAATTAACCGTTCATCGGCAGTGCTCTTCCTGACCTTGGACAGGATTTTGTATTTGAGCCCATACTAAGTAGTTGCGATATATTGAATATCTTCTGCGGTTTTGAGAGTTGAGAATGTATATTATTGAACAGGAGGAGTCAATAGCTTTATCACGCTTACGGTGAGCAACGTTCACCTTCCTGCTCTTTATGGTGACATCTCATCACTTATGACAGCAGTAGCGTCTAGCCAAAAAACCCCAGAACTGCTTAGAAACAGAGTCAGGTCCCTGCTAGTGGGACTCCTTCCACATAGTGCTCCTGGTATCCTCACTGCTAGACTCAAGAGAGATCCAGGATGAAATGTTTATTTATTACTCCATGTCTGTGTGTCCACGCACACTCTGAGCCCCATAGCACTGGGTATGGGAAGTGAATTAAAAAGAAGTTACATTAAAGGTGACAGACAGGAGTTCTCTTTGGGTTCCTGGAAATAATCCTGCCTTCGCCTGGCATCATCTACTGAAGTATTTTTGAGTCTCGTAATTTTTTTAAATTGTTCATTTCTTTACAGTTCAAAGATTGCAAAATCGGAATGTGAGGGGCGACCTTGGCAGTGGCGAAGGGAATTAATTGCAAACCCTGAGGATCGAATTCATCCGAGTGTAACTGCTGAAACTGGCAATGCAGACTGCTCTGAATTAGATTCCCCTTTTCCCCCCTATCTTTTATGTTGTTTGTATCAACAAACACTGCTCAATTATTTTTTAACTCCCTGTCTCTCGCACCTGGGACAGACTGGCCTTTCTCCCACGTTACTGGCTGTCAGCAATGTGTAGTTGTTGGAGCGGTTCCAAAGCAGCCTGCATCTTCTGATCTTTCTGTAGGGGAACGGGGGTGCGGTACAAACAGAGATGATTTAAATTCTCTGCAAAATGGCGAGGAGGGGGAATCTCGCCGTACACGAGATGGAGCAGCACAGAGCGGAGTTCATGGAGAGTAGAGAGACCGCCTTCCTGTGCCAACCTTGGCACGTGGGGAAAAGCCTTACAGGTAAAAAAGAGCATACACAGTGAAACAAAAATTTGATTCTAATGGCTGTATATGAAGCTATGGGGCAAAAAGTCAAGTTCTTAGGCTTTCTTGAAACCTTCCTGCTGCTTATACACTGGTTTCCACGGACAGTGGTCTGAGAAGTCTCTGATGTCACAGACAGAAGCACACAGGGGGACAGGTCACCTGAAAAACTACCAATTTCACCTGGTCCTGGGCCACCTGCTCTGGATGAAACTGTCTCCAGGAGCATCACAGAATCACTGAATGCTCTGGGGTTGGAAGGGGCCTCTGGAGATATCTAGTCCAACCCCCTGCCAGAGCAGGGTCACCCAGAGCAGGTTGCACAGGAACGTGTTCGGGTGGGTTTGGAATGTCTCCAGAGACAGAGACTCCACCACCTCTCTGGGCAGCCTGTTCCAGGGCTCTGTCACCCTCAAAGTGAAGAAGTTCCTCCTCATGTTTAGATGGAGCTTCTTATGTTCAAGTTTGTGCCCATTTCCTCTTGTCCTGTCACTGGCCACCACTGAAAAAAGACTGGCCTCTTGACACCCACCCTTTAAGTAGCCTATCTATAGGTGTCCTCCAACCTCAGCTCTTCTGTGCTTCTGTGCTTCTAATTACAGTGTTTGTCCCTTAAAGTTGTTTCACATGTGTCAGCCCGGTAATGTCCCTATCATCGATAGGCGTCAACACCTTGTGTCCTAGAACTGGCTGTTGAGGGAGCCAGCAGGCAGCAGCTGATCCTACCTAGAGAGAAGTAAGAAGGCATTTGACAGCCCTCATCCTGTCAGTTACAAAACATCCGTTTGAAAAAACACTATTTTCTGCTTTCCCAGGCATTTTACAGTAGACCCCAGGGCTCGCTGGCAATCCCCAGAAAGAGTCTTCCACCTGAGCCGTTTCTGGCGAATGTCCCTTATTTGTAAAAGTGTTTGAAAACGAGATAGGTGATCTTTGGATCTCTTGTTTAGCAATGAAGAGATGATAGCCAGTGTGTGTGTGTGTGTCCTACCACCCTGCAATTACTGTAACTACAGCTACAGTAATGACTGTAACTACTGTAAAGATATCCACGGGAAGTTCTTGGCTTCTGCTCTTGAGTTTCCATCTGTTCAGATAAAAAAGAAGGTGCAAGAAAAGAAGAGCTTGGCAGCTTGGGTGCCTGGATTCCCAGGGCTGGAACAAACAGCGATGGTGGGTGCCTGTAGGCACCCCGTGCTGTGTATTGTTTATTGTTTGCTGTTTGCTAGCATCAAAAAATGAAGGAAAAATAATCCAGGGAAACTTAAAACAAAACTGTTACAGCTTGTATTACTAAAAAGGCATTATAGAAACAGAGAAAGGGATAAGACAAGGTCTCCTGGTGTCTTTTGCCACGTTTTGGACAGTCAGTAGAGGACTGACTGAGAGTCTAAATTTCTCTACTTGACTCTGGCTGCTTTGTTGTCATTCAGTATCAGCCTGTCTCCGTTTTTCCTAGGCGGAGATCCTTAAAGACAGTCTTGTGATACCAACGTAGTGCTCGTGTAACTAATATAAGTAAAAAGCAGTAACTCTGTGGATGAAAGCTTCTGAGCATATCGCAAAGAACGATGATGGTAACGAGCCAACAAAGTTTATTCTTTTTTCAGTAATTGCTGCTTCCAATTGAAGTTAGTATTATTTCCTATTGGACTAAATTGCGGAACTTCACTTGCAGAACTTGCCTGTTTCCTGGGGAAGGAGTTCGCTGGGGCTTTAACAAAGGCCACCCTAAATAAAGACTCAATTCTGAGCTCTTGCTGTGCAGCAGCCAGGGCTGGACGGCTGCTGGGGGTTCGCTCTTATAGTTCTTGACATCTTTGTAACAGAGAGCTAGAAGAGTACATGTTTCTGGGTATAATTTATGATAATAGCAACAATCATTGTTTCTCTTTGACCTTGTGGAGATTAGAAACTAAGCTTTCCCTGGGGTGATCCTAGATTGGTCTCTGCTTTGTTTCCTTTTCGAAGGAGACCCTGGCACTTTGCGTTTCTTCCTCCTCCACCTTCGAGTGCACGTACTGCCATGACCCGGTGGTCACTCGGGGACCTAAACTGAGCTGTTTTCATCACGTGTTTTTACGCCAAATGCTGAACTGACTGTTTCCACGAGTGTGTCTGCTCTGCAAGACAAGTCCCATTCAAATGAGGTACATGTCTGAACTGATTCAGCTCTGGTTCCTGGGTTCTTCTGGGGCTGAACACCCTTGTGGTGACCCAACACGTGCTGGTGTAACGTGTTTGCTTAGAGAGGGAAGAGAGTGAGCACTGTTTTGCTCTTACAGCTTATCAGTGTAATGGGGTGATGCTGCTGAAAAGGGGTAGTTTCAGGCTGGAGTCAAACTACTGGGCACTCCAGTGCCACTGAAGAGTCTGGACCTGAAGTTCTTCCTTCCATGGACTAGGAAGTATAGCATAATGGCTAGAGAAGAGAGGGGGGAGACAGAAGCTCTAAGTTTTTATTCCTAGGCATGCTGGAAAACTCTCTGCTCCTGTAAGAAATTCTCTTAGCCGTTCCTCACCTCTTTGGTTTCCTTCAGAAAGGCAGAAGATCCTTCCAGAGAAACATGAGGTCCTTCTGAGACAGGTGCTTCAGAAGGAAAGGATGAGTTGTCCATGATGCAGGATAATTAAGCTGGTTGAGGGGAATATAAGCACATTAGCATGAAATTACAACAGGTCTAATATAACCTGCTCAGAACGTATCTTGGTGTAATTATATTGCTTCCAGCCTCCAGACTGTGTGATTACGAGGTGCCTCTGCAGCATTGTGCCGTGCCAGGTCATCAGCGCTCCCTTCCCTGCTGGGGCTGCCAAGTTCTCCAGGAAAGATCCCTCTGAAGAGTTGATGCGTTAGAACATCACAGAAACATATGTTCCTTAAATAATTTTCCAGCTGGGCATCCCATTCTTCCTTATACGAGTTACCAGAGTTTAATTAACTCACTTTGGAACCTCTTTTAGTCTGCTAAACTCTTGGTGTTGAGACACTCAATAAGATTAAGGGGAAGTGGCCAAACTAACTTAACCTAACTCTACGTGTAGATTATTCACATAGGGCTCGGAGGTACCTGCCATGAAGAAAGGCAAATAAAAACTAGTTTAATTCTCAGAGAATTTAGTTTCTTCGCTTTTCCTTGAGGTAAAAACTCGGGGAAGGGAGATACCTGGTTCCCATGTTTCATATTCATTTTAATGATTACTCTTCCTTTGTGTTTGGAATGCAGAGCTCTGGGTGTTGATGGAAAGGTTTATTCAAGCAACAGGTAATGAAGAGTAGAGCAGATTAAGATTTTTGAATGTAATTTTTTTCTCAATGAGCTGAAAAAAGCAATTGTGCACATTGTGCGTGGTGTTAGAATTGGTGCGTGTTTAACTTTGGCATGTTTAACATCATTCATGGATGCTTCTGTGGTTTTAGATCTGCTTTCTGGCAGCAGAATTTTAATGGCGGTTAAAAGAAAAAAAAATTATCCTTATAGTGTGGTATTAGAAACAAAAATTATTGTTTTGTCATGCTGGTCATCAGCCGAGTGGGAGCTGGAACACGTTCCTCCGTGTTCCTGCGGTAACACCGCACCCTCGGCGATGGTCAAAGGGAAGCAGGTTGGACCTGTTGCAAGAACAGGTTTTAGCTGTGTGTAAAAAGACTCCGTTCTCTTTCCCCCCCCAGTAGAATGTTTATCTCATTTATTAATATAAGTCTATTTAAGTGTGCCTTTTTAGAGAGAGAGAGAGAGATGGGGTGAGAGATAACCTTGATATGGAGGGTTGTACGACAGCTGGGGTTTTAATCTGCCTCCTCGCCTGTGCTGCAGATGTCGTGGGTATAAACAAACGTCGCTGGTGTCTTAACTCACTCATTTGCAAACTCAGCATAAAATCTGCAACTCCCGTGGTTCAGAGCAGACGAGATAGAAAACTTTTGACAAGTTGCTTTGTAGGGAAGCGTTTGTGCCGCTGTGCGTGCTGCTGGCCTCCTCTTTGCGCTCGTTGTGGTGGCAACTGCCCTGTCGAGATTTGAAGGTGGGCGTCTTGACATCTCTCATTTGCAAGATTGTCGTTTCATGACAATTCTCCCTAATTCTGATGTAGAAGTACGGGTGTTTTGAGGAATGATTGACATTACCTGCCAGGTTCTGCGATGCTGATATGGACAACGTTGTCCTTCTGGAGAAGCTGGGAGAGCAGTTAAGTGAGTTTTATGGGCTGACGGTGTTTGACAGACTTGAGCCCAGGCCACATCTGGAGCACTGTGTCCAGTTCTGGGCTCCCCGGGTCAAGAAGGACAGGGAACTGCTGGAGAGGGTACAGCAAAGGGCTACAAAGATGATGAGCTCCATGGCTCCAAATGTTGAAATTTAATGCATGCGTACTCTAAATTTAGGATATTTGGAAACCGAAAGAATTTGAGCTTTACAATTAAGTCCGCCTCTCAGAATCCCATAGTTAAGCAGTTACATCTGCCATTTGTAGTGCTGCTTAAGTTCATTGACATCCATGGATATGACCATAAAAATCACGGTGATAGAAGCATAAAAAGAGTTTGAAACTGGGAGATTTCACAATATTAAACACAAAGTGGAAGAGCTGAGGGGATTTCTAGTAGAAATTTCCAGTCCTTCTTCCACAGAAGGAATGACTTTATTGCAGTGTCTGTTTTCTCTAAATTCAGGACACATCTGTTTATATTTCTCATATCTATACACTTACATGGCAGTATTTATTTAATTATCTAAGGCAAAATGCAAATATATGATTGATTATGCTTTCCAGTAAAAAACAGAAACACGTTCATTCACCACTGGTACCAAACATCTTTGGATGAAACAGAGCTCTCTCTTCATTTCTGCACAGCAACCCTTTGATATTTTAAGACAAGAACTGAAGAACAAATCAGAAGCTCCTTGAAGATGATGGTGAAATATGTTCATCGAGCAGCTTGCCATTGGGACAGGGTGATGTTCTCTTGCAAAAGAGTAATTAAAAAAACGCCACGCTGGCATCTGTTTCATCCAGCAGTGATGTGGCTCCTCCTTCTAATCTTTCGTTAATGACAGATCTTACATGTCTTACCTGGCACTGACTTAGAGAGAAGTCTCCTGCCTTTTCGTTCATAAATGCTACGACCTGTCGGATTTCACTGAATTATTTTTTTTTTAGAGTTGGAAGGGACCATAGAGATCATCTAGTCCAACTCCCCTGCTGAAGCAGGATTGCCCAGAGCATGTCAGAGCATGTTACTCAGGACTGCATCCAGGCGGGTCTTGAAAATCTCCAGAGACGGGGACTCCACGACCTCCCTGGGCAGCCTGTTCCAGGGCTCTGGCACCCTCACCGGAAAGAAGTTTCTTCTCATATTTGAGCGGAACCTCCTATGTTCCAGCTTGTGCCCGTTGCCCCTCGTCCTGTCACTGGGAACCACTGAAAGAGTCTGGCTCCCTCCTCCTTCAACCCACCCTTCAGATACTTACAGGCATTGATAAGGTCTCCCCTCAGCCTTCTCTTCTCCAGGCTAAAGAGTCCCAGCTCTCTCAGCCTTTCTTCATAAGGGAGATGCTCCAATCCTTGAATCATCCTCGTTGCCCTTCGCTGGACTCTTTCCAGCAGTTCCCTATCCCTCTTGAATTGGGGAGCCCAGAACTGGATGCAGTATTCCAGTTGTGGCCTCACCAGTGCAGAGCAGAGGGGGAGAATGACTTCCCTCGACCTACTGGCCACACTCTTCCCTATGCAGCCCAGGATTCCGTTGGCCTTCCTGGCCACAAGAGCACACTGCTTGCTCATTGTCATTTGATTGATTTGATTTGATTGATTTGTCATTTTTGATTGATTTGATTGATTGCCTCTTATTCAAGAAAACAGACTCTTAAACGTTGGCTGTTTTGTGAGACCTTCTATGGTTGTAATACATCAGCCAGAACCCGGATTGTATAATTGCACTACGGGCTGGAGCGGGTACCTGACTTGAGTGCACACGTTACACGATTGTACCTACGAGAGCTCCAAAACCACTTCTTTTCATCCGCATGTATTGGTGTGTTCCTCATGCCTTCACGCTAAATTAGTTTCTGGAACTTCTCAGGTTCCAGGAATGTGAAAAGCCAAAAGATTACTTCGATTTTCATTAAGAAAACACTGACGTCAGCATCAGGTGAGACTGGCATTCCGAGGAGGCCGCGCTCACAGCAACGTGACATGGCACGGAAGTGTGACATCAGTCGAGCCATTAGAAAAATAGAAGTTTCATCAACTTTTTCTCAGTCCTGAAAATGAAAGAATCGGCTTTTGACCTTGAAACGTTTAGCCTCTAGAAACCATTATTTTGTGCTTGAAAATTTCTCTTTTGAGATATTAATTAGGTTTTGGCTTGTGCTGTAAGGTACGTGGGAAACCTTCCCTTATTTATTGTGAGAACCCTTTGCTGTGCTGAGGACTCTCTTTGTTTAGCTGAACGAACTTTTTGCAGTTATAATTAATTAAACAGTTTTCCGTATTCCAGAACTTGCACAAAAATATTTATCTTTCTGGCTCTTTGCTCACACAGTTGTAGCTGGGGAGCTTCAGGCAGTTTTTGTCAGCGTGGCAACGCTCCGCCGTCGGGATTTTACAGCCGGGCCCTGAAAATTAGCTGTGTGATTGAATCTGGCAGATTGGTTTTGGCTCGAGAATCGGCATATGTTTTTAACATATGCACGTTGGCAAATCAGGTTGAAGTCGTAACTAAAAGGCCTGTTATCTCAATCCTACTAGTGCTTTTGGGAATTAAGGATAATGGGCAAAAAAAAAATGATGGAGGAGGAGTCTCGGCACTGAATAGTGAAGAACCACAGTGACCCCGGATAAATCTGCCTGCAGATAGAAATGTTTTCTTAAGTTTGCTGGAATGAACCACAGGAGTTACCTCTTGGATTTTCTGCCCGCAGGATCAAGGCTAATCCAAGAAGAGCAGAGAGCCCGTCCTGGCTCCCTGCCCACCTTCATCTCTGCCTGTCACACAGCGTGCTGTCACGGGCTCCTTTCTTCAGTGCGTGCAGTTTGTGCTCGTGTCCTGCTCCAAAGTCAGAGAATCACAGACTGGTTCGGGTTGGAAGGGACCTCCCTGATGCAACCATTTCCTTTCATCTTACCACTTGTTCCGTGGGAGAAGAGACCGACCCCCCCTGGCTTACACCCTCCTTTCAGGGAGTTGTAGAGAGCGAGAAGGTCTCCCCTCAGCCCCCTTTTTTCCAGGCTGAACACCCCCAGCTCCCTCAGCCACTCCTCATAAGACTTGTGTTCCAGACCCCTCACCAGCTTCGTTGCCCTTCTCTGGACCCACTCCAGCACCTCAATGTCTGTCTTGTCATGGGGGGCCCAGAACCGGACACAGTGGGCAGAGCCTCTACTCTGTGGTGGGAAGAGCCCGAGTCTCAGTGGTGATGTGAGGATGCTCTTGACCGGTCAGAGATGGGATTTGAGAGCGAGGTCCTTGAGAGGAGATCTGTAGGACTGACCTCTGCAGATCGGGTGGTACAAGCTGACAGACGCAGGTCACTGGCAGGAGAAGTTTTCTATGTCTGGTTCAGCAGATGTAATGGCAAAGCCAGTCCTCATGGTTCCATCTGATCTTGCAAGTGATTTAAACATCCAGCTGTGTATTAATTGAGGTCAGAAGGTTAGGCTGACTCACACGAGAACAGCTCATCTCCCGGATTGTCTGCAGTAGTTTTCAGCTTCTGGAGAGTTTTAGGAGGTTGAGGAGCACGATCTCGGTGGTTTCCCTTCCTCGGCATTCCCTCTGTTGAGGTGGGTGCTCGCAGTGCCTGGGGGAGGCAGATGGAAGTCGCTCACATCCTTGACCACAGAACTGGGACCATATTGTTGTATTTAAAACTATCGTGTATATCTATCTGACTCTTATCATCAACTATATGTAATTTAAGTTGGTTTTAATTATTTTCTATCTGTCTAGAAACCAAGAGCTCCTTCTGCCACAGCTTACAGATGTTGCAAATGTGTTTTTCTAATGAGACACATGGCACATTCCAGAGCAGCACAAGTACTTGTTTTCAGCCTGAAAATGGAATCTTTTCCCTGGTGTTAAAGCAAAGTTTGTAAAATGTGATTATAATAAATAAACCACAGACTTTTTTTTTTTTAAGGATCTTTTTTGAGACACATAGTGAGTTCCTAATGATTACTTCATGGTTTTTTTAGTGACCTTGAATTTAATTTTTACTTTGATTTGCAGTTAACATGAATTAAAACCTGTCTGATGCCGCACCTTATTTCTAAGCGTGGTTTGCAGAAAAGGGTGGAAAAAGTGGTATTTCTGTCTGTGGTCACTGGGATTGCTAAGAAAGATCAGAGCTGCCAGTTCTAGATTTAAACTATCCTTGTTCCATTTTATATTCTCTAAGCAGAGGAAACCGTGAAGGCAGAGTCAGCGGAGAAAGAATCCCAATAAATGTAATATTATCCACATGTTTTTTATTCTGTTAGTGTCTGAAGGATAACTCGCTAAACTGTGGAAGTTCATGTCATGGCACATCCAAGCCAAGACCTTAGTAACTTGATAATGATCCACTAAAATTTGAGAACTCTTATCTTCTCAGATGGGAGCCAGTCACTGTTTCAGGGGAATTCAGAAGAAAACATTCTTTTGGGGCCAGTTGGCTGTGGTTAAATTTCTTCTTCCTTTTCTGTGAAGCTCTGGGACTTTCTGCTTTGAAAGACGTGGCATTTATTGAGATGATCCGTGAATCAGATCCAGCGTGGTAATTCCTACCTTTTCTCTGTAAACACGGGAGGCTTTTGCAAGTTTAGTAAAAACTTTTGAATCTGAAAGGAATGGCTCCTGACTTAAGCTGGTTGTGTTTTGGAGCAAAGATTTTGTGTTTTTTCTAAATCATCATTTCTGTTGTTATTTTATTCACGTATAATTACATACTCAGAGACTTTTACTTTTTCGCCTGCAGCTTGAAGAGGGGTTTAGTGTTTGAGAATCCAGACTGTAAATATGCCACTGTTTTCCACGTTGACATGTCATGGTTTAGGTTTTGGATACTCTGTCTTGCCTCAGAGTCCTTGCCCTTCTCCAAATAAGACGACTTCACTCTGTTTTCTTTTTGACTCTGTTGCCATCCTTGGGGTTTTTCCATCTTGGTGTAAAGTTTAAACACCGCATCTTCTGCTACCCACCCTCCTACACGGTTATTCGCCATTTTGTTGAGGATTAGTCTTATTCCCACTGGTTTTCCCCTACGTAGTTCTGCTCCTTGCTTCTGGGTCTCCCAGAACCCCTAACGAGGAGCCTTGAAAAGCTGTGAAGAAGCCTGTGTGGCTTCCTTGGCGGTCTGGTGGCCACTCTTGCTATCTCTTCTACTCATGTTCCTCCCTTCTCTGCGTGCACATGCACAATGTGACTTTTAAGCTTATTCCTTTAAAGAAAAACCCAAAGAGAACAGCTGAGACTGAGCTATGGCTTTTTCTAGCTGTTCTTAACTGGCTTTGTGTTAGCAACTTTGAGCTGTGTCATTTTAGGGTAAAATGGGGCTGAACCATAGAGTTGGGTTCCAGCATTAAACCCAAACTGCACTGAAAAGCCTTTAACACACAACGACGTCTAAAGATTTGGGCTTCTTCTCTGCATGCAGCCTCTGTATCCTTTCAGTAAATCAAATATGGGGGAGTTATCGTGGCCTACCCTGCTCTGACCATAAGCATTCTGATATTTACAGGTGTTTTGCGATGCTAAAGTTCACATGTGTTTGAAGTGTTGGCAGATGAAGGGAAGAGAAAGCTTGTTCAGTCAAACCATTGAGAAAAACGTGGGAGAGACTGTCCCTTGGTGTGTGTTTCGGGACCAGCTCAGGCTGCCAAGAGGGACACAAATTTTGCCATTCTCAGCTGCTGCCATTAGGACAGTATTTTCTTTCCTCCTTTAGAAGAAGGAGGTTCTTGTTTAGAAGAACAAGGTTTTTCTTTCTTGATGTTGCTGTCACTGTTGGCTCCCTCTTTATTTTGCTGTAGCAAAAAGGGAGGTGACCAAAAATAGCACAGGAGAAGAGAGGTGGCTGCAGGGAAAATATCTCCTCCTTCCCTTGCTCCTCCTTTCTCCAGGAAATCTTGTCGCCGGGAGGGAAGAATTTGATAGAATGGCTGTTTCTCCTGGAAAGACCTGCTGTTTTCATGGGAGATAGCAGGTCTTCCTCACCTCTGGAAGTCAAGCTCCAAGTGCATTGTCCAAGCATTCAACGCAGAAGAGGCATGACATAATTTTCTGACTCCTCTGGAGCTCTTTCCTTTTTGCATACAATTAATTTCCCTCTGCCAAAAATGTCTTGGCCCCAGGGTTCTTAAAAATGCTCGGAAGAGCCCACTTTGGGGACTAGTTTCTTTGTGATGCACAAGTTAACACTGAAAGTCTGTGATCCCACAGCACATCCTCAAGATCCACACGTGATCTCCACGTGCTGGTCACATCCTGGGCCCTTCTAATCAAATGAGTGTAGAACATTTTCCAGGAAAAAATTACAACTTGCTGCCGGTTCTCTGCCAAGTGCTGTTGCCACCATCCTTCTTGGTTATGTCTGAAAAAAACCAACGTGGTTTAGTTAAAATGAAGGGGGAAAAGTCCACAATAGAGTCCCTTCTTTCTCAGAGCACATCTCGCCCAGCTCCAGCCTGATCCCCTTGGGAACGGAGCAGCTCTGTTATTCTAAATGGAGAAAAATTCCAAGAGCCTATGGACAAAATATTGACGGCACATGATGACAACAGACGTTACTGAGATTCTTTACAAGGTGTACAGTAGACGAGCAGTGTCCGTGTTACTTTCCACTGCTTTGTACTTCCCCGCTTTACACTCAAAGACAACTTCATGGCAAGGAACTGAACAAAGCACTGGTGGCATCCTTCTTCATGGACACCAGAGAGTGCGTGTCCCCGGTGAACTACTGCGGTGAGTGTGATAGTTTCCCAGGGCTGGGTCACTTCATGTGCAGAATTTAATGAGCTGCCAAGTGCTTCTGAATGTTGGAAAGTCCAGAGAAAAATGCACAGTACAGAAATGGCACAGACAGAAGTGCAGAGACAGAAATCAATTCTTTAGCTTGCAGCATCTCCCAGTTAATTTTCCATGAAGGTTTCTCTCCTTCCCCTCCTCCAGTGTTTTTCAGACTGTGAAATGATCAGTGTTCCCCTGGAGGCAGATAAACACCCAGGTTAAGGGCCAGAGGGATGATAATTGCATTTATTCTCTAGAAAACAAATAATTGCATTTATTTTCTTAGTGCGACGCAACCCAACGTTGGCATTTCATTCAGTTGAACTGAATATCTTTCTTTTTTCCTTGGATCATGCCATAATACTGCATATCTGATGTCGTGTCCGTGAGCAAAGTAACACAGGGCTGTTCCCGTGAGCACGGCCGGGTGGAATTGGGTTAAAGAGAGGATTGCGTGTGTCAGGGAAGAAAATAGAAAGCCCATCCTCAAGCTAGACATTTTCAAGAGAAA
This sequence comes from Numenius arquata, assembly GCF_964106895.1. Classification (NCBI taxonomy): domain Eukaryota; kingdom Metazoa; phylum Chordata; class Aves; order Charadriiformes; family Scolopacidae; genus Numenius; species Numenius arquata. Next base: position 2,703,736 of record NC_133581.1, read on the forward strand.
TAAAGCTTCTGCAGCAAAATAGAAATTGAAGTCATTATCATCATTGCTGATAGAAATATGATTTATCCAACTTGCACAGCGATGCGAGTGATGGGGTTGGGACAAATTAGGAGGAAAACATCCTTCCTGACATTTCTTCTTGCAATCCAAAGCCTGCTCTCCTTTGGGCACAGGGTAACCGGGCAGTCTGTTGAGCTGTGGGTTTTAAAGCCTTTGGAAAAAATCTGTTGAGATTAAAAAAAATAAATAAGCAAAAGATGTTCTTTTTGCTTCCCATGCCTCCCAAACCAGGTTTTCCACGTTCAAGGTCTGTTTGTTCCCGCGAGCCGTTTATAACCCTAGCACATGTGAATTTTTAACAGAATGGGAATTTCTTCACCCTACCTGTTATTTCTGGTGCAGATTCAGTGGTGGTTTCTGTTGGTGACCACAGGCTCTCGCTGCCCGGTGCCGCGTGTAACCGTCACCAAGGTTTGGCTCATTACCTGACAGGATGATCAGGACTGTGCTGGATCAACCAGTGCTGCCACCCTGACAGCGTCAAGGAAGCTGTGATGTGGCCTGAATAGCTTATCTACCGTAAAAGGTGATAGATATAATCACTTGTAAGATGAGTTTTCCAATTGCTCTGGAAATGTTCACTCCATCTAACTTTGCATATTTAATTCTGGTGCTTTAAGCTTACCCTTCTGTCCTCACCACCTCTCAGGAGCTTTGAATCCTATACTACAGGTTCTGCTGAGTAATTATAAAGTCTAAATAATGAATTTAGGCTCCTCCCTTAAGTACTTGAATTTAAGAGGTGTAAATGCTTCTTTTGTAGGACAGATAATGGTTGAAGTTCTCTGGAACAGACTGCGGAGGGGCATCTCCCAAACGCCTGTTTCAGATTGCTGTCCTTCCCTTGGGGGAGTCAGGCATAGAATGAATCACAGAATCATGGGGTGATTTGGGTTGGAAGGAACCTTAAAGATCATCCAGTCCCACCCCACTGCCCTGGGCAGGGACACCTCCCACCAGACCAGGTTGCTTAAAGCCCCATCCAGCCTGGCCTTGAACCCCTCCAGGGATGGGGCAGCCACAGCTTCTCTGGGCAACCTGGGCCAGGCTCTCACCACCCTCATAGCAAAGAATTTCTTCCCCAGATCTCAGCTCAATCTCCCCTCTTTTAGTTTAAAACCCTTCCCCCTCCTCCTATGGCTCCCCTCCCTCATCCAGAGTCCCTCCCCAGCTTTCCTGGAGCCCCTTTAGGGACTGGAAGGGGCTCGAAGGTCTCCCCGGAGCCTTCTCTTCTCCGGGCTGAACCCCCCCAACTCTCTCAGCCTGTCCTCACAGCAGAGGGGCTCCAGCCCTCCCAGCATCTCTGTGGCCTCCTCTGGCCTCACTCCAACAGCTCCATGTCCTTTTTACCTTATGTCAACTCCAAATTGGCTGTGCTGGAGGGATTCATCCCATCCCATGGCTCTGGGACAAGTTAGAAAGCCTGAACGGGTTGGGGGATTCAAGCTGGACTTCAAGAAAAAGTCTTTCAGCTAATGAGCTACTGGGTGATTTTCAAAGTGATGAATGAAGCAGCCCTGATATTTTTATTGTTTGACTTAGAAGTACTACTGGTAAAAGCAGTAGGTAGATGTTTGGTTAAAAACAGCCTTGTATTGGCAACCCAGGATCGATCAGATGCTTAAAAGGACCTCTGGTTTTGGGGATGCCGCAGGAGAAGAGAAGGAGCAGAGGGAAACAGAGTGCACTTGTTTGTAAAGAGATAACGGCAGCGTTTTAGAGCGCACCTTGCAACTGGAAAAATGGAAGCAGATGGCACGTATTTTACAGAGTGGAGTTATTCCACCCTGAAGGATGTTCAAAGTCATACAAAGGGAGTTCTGCTGGCCAATCCCATTATTGATTAATGGTTTCTAACGAGATTGGTGCTGCTTGCTCTGACTGTGCTCACACACATAGACGTGCACCGCTTTGAAAATGCCTTTTGTGGGTTCAGCTCCTTTCATAAATGCCAGAATCATTTTGTGTTTTCTGGTATGTATCTTTTTTTTTCTCTGAACTTTGTAAAGGACTTGGTACCTTCTCCCCTCAGTTATTTTCTTTGGAATGCTTAAATGAAAAGGGCTTTTTTTCCCCAGTGTTATTAAATTTGTTACCGGAAATGGAAAAGATATTTTCAATTACAGCTGGCGTTCCTGAGCCTTCCACCAGGGTGGCAGGCATCCTCGGGGAAAAAAAATCAAGCAAATAATCGATCAGTCTGGCTGTATATTGCGAGGATGGATGAGATGCGTGGTGTATGAGAGTATCGTGGTACCCATATATTAACGTGTAATCTCAGTAGTGTGTTCATTTTTATTGCAGGAGTAAGGGGGGGGCTGTTTATAGAATAGTCCAGATTGGCTGTTGTTGCTATTATTATTACCGTATCTATATTCCTTTATTGCCTTCATATCGAGTAAAACCTCACTGTGTGGGATGTTCTGTACAAATTAGGAACAGATGGATTGCTTTTCCCCAAATTGCTTACAATTTAAGTAACGGTGTACATTTATTCTTACCCGGAGACGTCTCCACGTTAGTTGTTACGGTTTTGATTCTACCCCTTCCTCCCTAGCGAACCGGTTCACGCTAAAACCCAGCTGCATCGGTTCTGCTGTGATTTAAAGGGTCAGTTGTGCAAGAACAGAGGCCTGAGCTCTGCATGTGAGAAATGGAGGATGTGAAAAGCCACCGGAGAGTGATAATGTAATGTAAATACCGGTGGAGGTAGTACAGAATTAGCCTGGTTTAACTGAAGTTTCAAACAATCAAGAATATTTTCAGTGTTACTAAGTGAGTGGTGGAGCAGCCTGTACATATGGATTATTTAGAACAACAGACACAATGACGATATAAACTGCACCCCTGAGATGAAGAGCCCTTCTGATCCAGACCACTGGCTACTGGAGCTGGGGGACCTGACCTAGAGCTAATAACAGTAGAGTCATAGAATCATAGAAAGGTTTGGGTTGGAAGGGACCTTAAAGATCATCCAGTTCCACCCCTGCTCTGGGCAGGGACACCTCCCACCAGACCAGGTTGCTCCAAGCCCCCTCCAGCCTGGCCTTGAACCCCTCCAGGGATGGGGCAGCCACAGCTTCTCTGGGCAACCTGGGCCAGGCTCTCACCACCCTCACAGCAAAGAATTTCTTCCCCAGATCTCATCTCAATCTCCCCTCTTTCAGTTTAAAACCCTTCCCCCTCCTCCTATGGCTCCCCTCCCTCATCAAGAGTCCCTCCCCAGCTTTCCTGGAGCCCCTTGAGGGACTGGAAAGGGCTCGAAGGTCTCCGTGGACCCTTCTCTTCTCCAGGCTGAACACCCCCAACTCTCTCAGCCTGTCCTCCCAGCAGAGGGGCTCCAGCCCTCCCAGCATCTTTGTGGCCTCCTCTGGCCCCGCTCCAACAGGTCCATGTCCTTCTGATGTTGGTGGCCCCAAAGCTGGAGGCAGCACTGGGGGGGGATCTCCTGAGAGTGAGGCAGAGGGGCAGAATTCCGCCCCCCAGCCCTGCTGGCCACGCTGCTGGGGATGCAGCCCGGGATGCGGGGGGGCTTTCTGGGCTACCAGCGTACGTTGCCAGCTCACACCTACATGGCAGAAGTAGGTCTCTTATATTCAATCTGATCCTATTTCCCACAGGGCGGAATGTGTTGCACAGAAGCAGCATGTCCCGGCATGACCCCGTTTTGGGTGAGAATCAGTTCAGATAACCAAGGCCGAGCAGTTCCAGTTCCTTCCACCCGCTGTGACCTGCCAGCCTTGCTGAGCCCAGGGACAGAGTTTACCTCTGGGGGGGGGGAGGCGTTATCCGTGCCACCCCCAGGAAGCGACAGAGTGTGCTTTCGCCATACAAGACAACAGGCCAACCTTAACTATGATGGATTTTTTTCCTTGTTTGCACAGACCCTTCATGCTTCTGCCGCCGCTGATGGAGTGGATGCGAGTGGCCATCACCTACGCTGAGCACCGGCGCAGTTTGACTGTGGACAGTGACGATATCAGGCAGACGGCCAGACTGCTCTTACCCGGACTGGACTGCGAGCCCCGGCAGCTAAAGTACGTGGACTGAGCTTTATAAGCAGCTAAAAATAATCGTAACTTCTTACTATATTTCACGAAAGCCAGATCTCAAGATACTTTACGGGTGACACGTGTGTAACCTTGTAGTATTTCAAGAGATAAAGAAGTGTTTGGCCAAACACTGCAGCTGGGGTAGAAAAATCTTCGTCTTGCCAAAAATTCTGTAGGAGGAACGAGACAGAGAAGGATTGAAATACAAGTATTTGGAGGTTTTTATGCCTCAGCCTTAATTACAAGATTATTCCTTGCTTTTTGAGATACCTTGATGAAAAGTATTGGTACCTTTTAAAGTCTTCCCCTCACATATGTATTGAATGGGGATTTATAATTAGCGTGGTTCATTAGCACATCATAGGGATTCTATTCAGGTTTGTAGTCCTTTAAGTTGCTGTCATTAGCACTGGGTTTGGTATCAGTGTTATATCTTGAACTTTAGTACAAGGTAAATTCTTGTTTCTTGAGGGAATTTTGTTCCCCATCTACCTTTGGGTTAAATGAGTGGGCGGGACACATTAATAACAATAAATAATACTTTTATCATGCTCTGAAGTGATGAAATGATCACCTGAAAAGATAAAAATATACCTTTACTCTTAGAATCATTTTTCATGAACAAGAAAAGCAACGAAAGGCTTTTAATCAGGCGTTTTGCATCTGGTTTTGTTGCTTTTTACCTTTTCCTTCTGGCAGCCAAAAAGGCTCTTGCTTTTTTGCTACGTCTCTGTCTCCCCGCTTGTGAATTGAAGGGTAGTGCTCATTACCCACAAAACCTAACGCGGAGCTTAATTAGTTGGCGAGTACGGTGCTGCAATTAGATGAGTGAATGTTTTGCTGCCTGCAGCTGGATCCTGGTCTCATTCTCAGCTCTCGGTTCCGGGAGCCGGGTACCGGCTCTTTACAAAGGGGGGTTAACCAGGTGATGCTCAGCAGGTATTTAAACTCCTTGGCTTCAGACTGGGAGGGAGCAGCTGGGCTTGGACTTGGCGGCCACAAAGCAGGAGTTGGACATTTATTCCTGGAAGGCTTTTCTTCTCCCTTTTCTTTGCCAGTCCACGTGTGCTCTGGGTCAATTAAAGCAGGAGCTACTCTGGCTTACGTGTGGATGGGAGGTGCTAGAGTAGGCAACTTAATACAAGCTAAATTAATTTTACCTAGGTGCCTAATGCTTGCAAAAACCTGAAATTCTTTGATGAACAGTACCGCAGAAGACTGACCTAATCACAGCTACTTCCAGTCAGCTTCATGGGTTTTCTTTCACTCTCTCCTTTAGAAAGACTTTTGATTTCAAAACTGAATCCGAACCTTCTACTTCAAAGGCATCCCGCTCCATCTCTCCACTGATTTTTTTTTATGCACATTAACATACAAAGCACAGGTTGTCCCTTACTTGATAGATAGTATATCTTGGTTAAAAAACTAACCAAAAAGAGGGCAGGGATTCAGGTGTTTGACTTTGCTGCTGCTGGGAGCTAAAAGGAAACCCTTAGAGACAGCCTTGGTGAAAATGGGGTTCATCTCAGTAATTTCAGTCTGAAGCAGTGATGACACAGCTGTGAAGTGAAGGATAGAAACCCAGGAAGCCCAAAATAATGTAGGCAATAAATAAATATGTGAAGTGGGTATAAAGGGCCTGAGGCACACTATGTGGGATACTCAGGCATAAGATAATTCACCTGCTGGGTTGTTAAGGGTTAGCAGGACTGGCCCAAGGAAGGAGTATCTTCAAGGTTTCTATCCAGTTTGTTGTTAGTACATAAAAAATGGTTAATTTTGTAAGAAAACTGAGATCCTTTCACACTTTTTACTTCACAGACTGTTCCTCCATAGGGACATATGCAGCGTGCATTCCCTGCAGGTGAATCAGCCTCTGCTTTAAAGTAACGCGCATCATCTTTGTAGTAGAGGGCAAAAATCAAAGTTAAGCTTTATCAGGTCTTTGTTCTGAACTGTCTGTTTTATTTTCAGAGGTCTAAGGATGTTCTGTGATGTGTCGTGTCACAAAGAGCATTGGTTGCCTTTTTGCTGCATGAAAGATATAAACTAACAGAAAAAATACCCGAGGAGAGAGCAGTGCCTTGTTTTCAGCGCCCATTATATCATCCTTTAAAGCTGTCGTTTGTATCTGGCCATTACAGCACGTTGAGGGGAAAAGGAGATCTTGGAACTGAAGCCAGGTTCCCCCCTGGCTGTCTCTGTGACTGTAGGCAAATTGCAACTGGCTTTTCCTCATGGTGCACAGGCTAAAAGTCACATAATGATAGTTCCCTGCAGCGGTGATGCATCAGGTAGGGTGTGTGGAAATCCCTGAAAGAGAAGTTGTGCAGAAGAAGAACGTATAATTAGTACAACCTGAAATTCAGACCTCTAATATCCGTTCTCTGACACCGACTGCTTGGGCAGTCCAGTCTTCCACAACAACTGTGTGTGTCTTCAGGGGTGAAACCTTCTAACAGGATGCTCACAGTTTTTATTTGCCAGACAATTTATAAACATCTTCAGTACTCACCTGTTACTGGTTAAATGGTAATATAAGTGGGGAAGTGCTGGATTGCAGAATCATAGAATCATAGAATGGTTTGGGTTGGAAGGAACCTTAAAGATCATCTAGTTCCATCCCCTGCCCTGGGCAGGGACACCTCCCACCAGACCAGGTTGCTCCAAGCCCCATCCTGCCTGGCCTTGAACCCCTCCAGGGATGGGGCAGCCACAGCTTCTCTGGGCAACCTGGGCCAGGGTCTCACCACCCTCACAGCAAAGAAGTTCTTCCTAATCTCTCATCTCAATCTCCCCTCTTTTAGTTTAAAACTGTTCCCCCTCCTCCTATGGCTCCCCTCCCTCATCAAGAGTCCCTCCCCAGCTTTCCTGGAGCCCCTTGAGGGACTGGAAGGGGCTCGAAGATCTCCGTGGACCCTTCTCTTCTCCAGGCTGAACCCCCCAACTCTCTCAGCCTGTCCTCCCAGCAGAGGGGCTCCAGCCCTCCCAGCATCTCCGTTGCCCTGTTGGACAGCATCATGATACTGTAATAATTACCACAGTAGAAGATGATGATTAATTGACTAGCCTAGCTCTAGGATTTATGTCTATGTGTGGCATTAAGCCTGTTACCTCACTGTCCTCTCTGTGCCGTGGCTGTCCTCATCTCGTATCAGGGTGCTTCAGAGATCTTGTCTTCTGATCAAATATTTGTACTCAGCTGCCTGGGAGACACACGTCATTTGCAGATGTATCTCCAAAGAGCTCGGGACTCCAAGACCGTCGTTTTGCTTCCCAGCTGACTGTTCCCCGGTCATAGTTCCTTTCTGAAAGCAGCTGCGGCGAGATGCTGGTTTCCCCGGTACAACGTGACCGGTCACCAGGTCGGGGGGGGGGGGTAATCTTTGTTGACTCAGCACATCGGTCATAGCGTCTGCTCACCATTTGTCACCGACCATCCATGCAAGTTCAGAAGCATTAAAAAATGACCAGCTGAATTAAAACGTGAATAAGGTTCATCTGGAATCTTCTGTGTGAAGCGATGAGTAGCGTATGTATCCGACAGGCCGTGCAAAGTTTCCAGAAGAGGTTAAGCTTGTTGAAATAATCTCATTTTTCAAAGGAACTTGGCAGGCTGGTATCTCGCTCGCTGAGGGTTTGCACAAGAGCCTGTGCTGGAAACCAGACAAGCAGCAGAGGAGGAGTTCACCCCGAAATAACATCAAAGGGCTGACCGTATCGGTGCCCAGCTCTGATAGGAAACTCCTCCAGTTTGGCGGTGTTTCTTCAGTGAAGGAGATATGCTTTCAGGTCTGGAATTCAGAAGTCTCAGAGCAGATAACCAGAGGATTTTCAGTAATCCCTGGGCTCCTTCCAAATGAGATAAAGGTCGTTTGATAGTCATCTACAGGATAAGGGTTTCACAGAGCCTCACAGATATGTTAAGACACTTCCTTTCATTGAGGCGTTGGAAAAGAGTTAAGAATGTTCCACTACCTAAATTTGATTTTGATGTCATATTATTTATTACTTCTGATTATTTTTTTTTTTCCCAGAAAAGAATAAATAAGGATCATTATCTTCTTTCAGAAATGCCTTTTATTTTTAAATAATAGCTATTCTGGTAGACAGACAGCATAATTGTTTCAACCTAGAACCACACTGGTATTTTACTAGATACACTTTCTCTCCATCTCTTTCTCCTCTGTGCAATATGTTTTTCTATATGTTTGATGGACTACCCTATAACAGGCAGGAAAATATAAATATGATATCCAAAATATATACAGCTCATTATTTAAAGTTACTGGCTTTTGGTGGGGTTTTTTTTGTGAGAGGCAGAACTAAGGAGACCTGGCTGCTGCCGTAATCCGGTTATCCCGACATCCCCTTCCCTTTCTGCTGGGTAGGATGTAGCAGAAGCGGTCCCTGATCCAGGGCTACCCAGGGAATGAGGGGCCAGGTGGAAACTACCACTCCTGAGCAGGAATAAGGATTTCTTCCTTCCTTTCCCTCAGAGAAGGGCACTGATGAGGTTTCTTTACTTGGAAACCTTTTTTTTTACATTTTTTTTGCAGTGTTTCCATGAACTTACTGGCTTTCTCTAAGAACTAGAACTTCTATCTCCAGTACGAGTGAGGTCAGCCAGATTTCTCAGGCATGATTAAGCAGTGGGGAAGGTATACGATAGGGAAAATCATGAAAATTAACGAGCCTGATTTCTAAGGAGACAGGGCTAAAAAAATAAACAGAAAAAAAAAAATAATCCAGAAATTATTTTGTTCTTCACAGACCTGAATGCTGCTTCAGTTCCTTCCGGAGACTGGATGCTAAGGCTGCTACTGAAAAATTCCAGCAGGATCTGGGTTTCCGAATGCTCAACTGTGGAAGGACAGATCTGATCAACCAAGCAATCGATGCACTGGGCCCTGACGGGGTTAACACCATGGATGATCAGGTAACACTGCCGTGTAACCACACACACAAAATCTCTTTGCATGAACAAACTGCATCTTCCTTTCCGTGTGGCAAATCGATAGACGAGGTCGTTAAGTGCTGGTTGCCTCTCCGAGGCTTTTCTAATTTTAACTTGTGTTTTAGTCTGAAAATGTAGCCCTTAAAAAAATCAAAAGAATACACCTCTAGGTCAAAGCCTGGAGTGAATTGTTTCTTTATCAGCTGGAATGTAGGTCTGTTCCTTGGATGGCCGCTCTCAGGCACTGATGGAAAAGAGGTTAATCCTGGCTGTGAAGGGAAAGCCCGATGTTGGCTTAATGCTAAGACAATGTCAAAACAAGGTGGGTTTTTGCCAGCGACACTCTCTTCTGGTTCAACAGCCCAAATGCAGACTGGGTCAGTGAGGAGCGACCAAAAGGTGTTGCTGTCTGGTGGCTTCCAGGCGTGAAGTGAGTTACATGTTCTCAGCACAGTCTGGCTTATAAGAAACAGCCCCGAGAGCCCCAGTGGCATCAAAACCTGATATTAGCATTGTTGAAAGTCCATCATGCTCTGTATTTTTTCATTTTTACCTGTTCCCTGCTCAGCTACGCTGAGCCGTAGGGATTCGTTAGTCTGGGGAGTCTTCAGCTGCTTCTGCTTGTGCTGTCAGTCCTATCAAGTAACAGCACTCTCTTCTCTGGGGCATCATTCCATGCACTGAATTAGCTTTTAATTAAAAAAAAAAAAAAAGCCACCAACAAAACTCCTCCAAATAAACACTCATTATAGCTGTCACAGCAATGAGAGTGAGCTGTCGTGTCTGGGAAACAATAGGATATTTATCAGGAGGAAGGATTCACGTTCCAGTAGAGAGGTTTTCTCGTAGGCAGCATTTTACTGCAGTAGCATTTCAAGCCAAAGCCTGAAACGTGGTTCTTTCCACCGTCCCACGATTTTAAAGGAAGTGTGAGTGTGTACACAAATAAGGAGCAGAAACTGCTCCTGCACAAACTTATATCTGGGTATAGTGAAGCACTGGAACAGGTTGCCCAGGGAAGCTGTGGATGCCCCATCCCTGGAAGGGTTCAAGGCCAGGCTGGATGGGGCTTTGAGCAACCTGGTCTGGTGGGAGGTGTCCCTGCCCATGGCAGGGGGTTGGAACTTGATGATCTTTAAGGTCCCTTCCAACTCTAACCATTCTGTGATTCTATGTGGCTGCCTTATTTACATACCCAATACAAGGAGCTTTGTGGTCACAGAGGTGAGGTATCACGTCATAAGTCCCCTTGATACTGCCTTTATTAAAGTGACAAAGGTGGCAGGTTTATATAGCGAAGGTCTGCCGCTTACTTCCTGTATTTATTTTTTTTCATAAGTTTTTTGCAGCTCTTGTTTATGTAGCCCTGAGGCTTTTTGTTCTCTCAAAGCAGATTATTTTGCATCGTGAACTTTACTGTCCTAACACCAAAGAGGCTGGTGCCAAGACTGTCATTTGTCACTGTGGGATGGTTTTTAGCTCTCTTAGGCAGCCAGCAAACTGGGAGCTGCTTGGCTTTTTTTATGTGTAAAGACCTTGCGTTCTGTAGGCAACTCGTTGGAAAGTTTGAGGAGTTTCTGCTGTCACTTATTTATGGTCTCATTGTCATCCTGTCGATGTCACCCTCCGGCCAGTCCCGCTGTGAACAGGGGGACCACGGCGTGCTGGCGGCTCTGTTGGCTTTGCAGAAAGCTGCTCCCACATCTCCCAGCGGTGTTTTGGCAGAGGAGGGCGAGACAGGCTCCCTCTGGAGCTGTTGCTGCTCTGGAATTCTCCGCTTTAGGGATTCTGGAGCAACTTGTCTCTGCAGCTGAGCAAGTGTCCTCTGCCACGCTCCCCGTCACAGGCAAAGTTACATCCAGACTCCAGCAGTGACTCTGCCAGAACTGGAATATACACACTGAGGAGCGCGCAGGGAATGCCAGGCTGGTATTAAAAATAAAATAAATTAAAAAAATAAAGAAAGAAAGGTAATGCTATACAAACTTGGCAGTTTTAGAACCCTGACTGTGGCAGTAAATACAGGCTTGTGCCTGCAGACCCCAGTTTTGAGTTATTTGTCTATAATGAGTTGATCCTCCCAAGCCACCTAAAAGTCAAACCCACGGAGTCCCCCCCGGCCCCCGAAACCTCTTTGCGAATGTCACCGCCTCGAAGGCAGGAAGATTGGAATTGCGGCTGTTTTGAAAAGATGCCTTTGCAGATACAAGGTCAGCACTCCTCAGCGTGAGACGTAATTCTGTTTTATGATACATATCCATCTCTAAAGCTGGAGCCGTATTATTGCCCAGCGAGCAGCAGAGATGCTGCCTGGGAAAATTCAAACGCTCGCAATAATTAGCGGGGGGAGCGGTAGGATGTGAACAGGAATGGATTTTACTAGGACATTTCCTTTCTGTCCTTGGCTACGTCTGGAAGGAACTCCGTTAAGTGAGGCTCATTTCTCTCATAATTCATCTCTGAGCCGTCACGGTTTGCTGGTTAAGTAGAGAGCAAGAGATTTATGGGATTGAAATGCTGAAATATTGTGGCAAATAGGATTTTAGCAATGGGGATAAGTTGCCAAATAAATTCATCTTGTGTATTTTTGTGTTGTTTTCCACTTTCGGTTCATCTGGCTACAAATGATCCAAGAAATGGTATTTCTTTTTTGGCAGCCTTGAGAAAGCTCAGGAATTGGGGACAATACACAGCTGGGATTTTCAGTGATCCCTTCTGTATTCTTGCAGTTTTGTCCCCTGATGTTTTGTCCACGTCACTTTTCCAATACTAGCGCATTGTGCCCCTCTGCAGAGAAACTAAATGTTTTGAATATATATGTATACGCTGTCCCTACACACCTGCACACGCACACACATATTCTTCTCTACCTTAAGATTCCAACTCCCCGTGTCCCTGACGGTTTCGCTGTTGATAGGTACAGAAAGATAACTTCATTTTTATTTTTTCCTTCTTCCTGCAGGGTATGACCCCACTAATGTATGCCTGCGCTGCTGGAGATGAAGCCATGGTCCAAATGCTTATAGATGCTGGAGCAAATTTAGATATACCGGTGAGTAACAGAGGTCCCTCTCCCCGTAATTATTCATCTGTAAACTAACAAGAGCAGTTATAAAAATCTCTCTCCCGGCAACTGAAGGCTTCATTTCTGGAAGCTTCTGAGCAAGCCACTTCTTGCAGAAATCATTGCTTCAGGGATTTGGGAGGGGGAAGAAAACCTTCAAAACCTCTTGGAGCACTCGGTGGCTCCAATTATGATTGGCATTGGCAAGTTTAATTGGCACGGTGGGGGTAAAGGGGCCTCCATCCTGAAGGAACTGCCACTTGGAGAAACCAATAAGCCCATTAAAAAGGCCCAGGGGACTGGACAGAGTGACTGGAGCTGGCGGCGTTCTCTAAATGGCCTAAGTTACCGTTCCCTGGGGTTGTCACTTCCAAAGAAAAAAGCCCGAAGATGATGGCAGAGGGACACGGCAGTGGTTGGTTAATGACTACCTGGTTCCTTTCCCCCAGGTCCCCAGCACGTCTCCAAGATACCCTTCCGTCCACCCCGACAGCCGCCACTGGACCGCCCTCACCTTTGCTGTCTTACACGGGCACATCTCCGTTGTTCAGGTAAGCGGAGGAAATTCCCCCTTTGGGAATCTTTACGGGAGACACGGGGGGAGCAGAGAGCAGCCCCCTCGCTGTCAGCTGTCCCGAGCACGAGGCCCCTACGGCCTCCAGGTGTTGTTTGGTGGAAGCCTTCTAAAAACCAGGGATAACATTCATGTTTTGAAAATGAGAATGCAACCGATGCTTTTCTTGCGGAACTGTGACTTGATGACATAATTCCCAGCAAGGCCTTGATAACAAAACACACGTTTCCATATTTTTCTTTGGTTTCAGTATTGGCCCATGGTTTACCACATCCCAAACAATGCTGCACCATCACTGCTCTGGCATTATAGAGAAACTAGTGCTTCATGTGGAGTGGTTACAGGCGAACTGCTGGATCAGGACGCTCTCTGACATTAGATGTTAATTGGTTTCTACATTTACATGTGCGAAAATGAAGCGTATGCTGATTTCTGCTCTAATGGCAACAAATCATCTGTAACTTCCTTTTATAATCCTCGAGAATTGCATGAACGAGACTTAAGCTGTCGGGGGAGTTGAGCCTCTCGCATCCTCCCTGCTCCCTTTTTCTTGGGGGGAATTAACGCAGGATAGGGTAGAATCCTGGAAATTCGACCTGAACTTCAAGAGGAATTCAAAACTTGATCACAGCAGATAGTCGATTGCTGGGAAATTTAACTAGCCTTCTGCTCGAAGGAGGGGAAAAAAAAAAAAAAAAAAAAAAAAGCTGCAAGCAAATGGAGGCTGCACACATTCATTTTTTATTTGTGTACATTTGTAAATAATTACAAAGATTAGATCCCAGCTGGCAAACTGCCAGGGCAGCCTCCGGTATTACAAAGGTTGGACGGGCCCTAATTTACATGGGAGATAAGAGCCCAGTTCTCCCAGGAGAATGAGGCCAAGTCTATCAAAGCTCCTGTTGGACCGCGTTACCCCCAGTGTTAGAATCAGAGAATTGTCTGGGTTGGAAGGGACCTTTCAGATCATCCAGTCCAACCATCAACCTAACTCTGATAAAAGCCATCACTAAACCATGTCTCTAAATTTCATTTCTTTTATTTTGGTTTAAACTTCCGAAGATTACTTTTTTTTTTTTTTTTTTTTTTTTCATTTGGCAACTGTTATTAAAAGAGTAGACGTCAGCTTTTGCTGAAATTGGTGTATAAAAATCGCCTTTCTGGTTAAGGCCCACCCTGCGTGGAAGAGCTGGCGTCTGAAGGGAGAAACAAACCAGCCCATGACCCAGTTGTGCTCTGCAAAAAGCTTTATAATGAAAACGCGAAGGTTTAAGCTCTTTGTGTCAGGACCAGCACTAATTGGGGATGGCTGAAAGTGTTAAATTGTGAGAGTGTTAGAGGATAGAGCCAGCTGGAGGTGATGGGGCAGGGCTGGTCCTCGCTCCATGGGAGAAGGGAAGCACCCACCGCTCTGCTCCTGCGAGCGCTGCTCTGGGTGCCCCGAGGCTGCCTGCCAGCCCTACCCCGCCATAAAAGGTCCCCATCATCTCGTAACCTTCTCCCCTTCATCTGGGAGGGGGGTAATTTCCCTTTGCTCGGGGTGTTCGGTGAAAGCAGGTTGTGTGTGTGGCAACCCAGAGACCAAGAGGCGTGTTTGGCCTCCAGGGCTAATTCCCTGGAGGAACCCTGTTTCCTGTGCACAGCGTGAAACTAAATGAGATGGACTTCCTGCGCTGGAGAGAAGCTCTGATTGCAGAGCTCTTTGGAGCTGGGAAATTACAATTGCAAAACCATATTCGTAAAGGAAATTTTAAAAAGAAATTAAAAAAAAAAAAAAAATAGGCGATGTTCTCCCAGCTACCAGCTGAGCACCTCTCCAGCACAAACTCACTACAGTAAAACAAAAGAAAATAAGAAAACTCTAAATTGACATTCATGTGGAGACTTTAGCCCTGGGCTGAGCGAGGAAACGCATGAGAAATTTGCCTTGTAATAGATAGTTTGCTTTAGCCTTTGAGATGGTCCCTTTGTGTGCGTGCAATCTCCGTTACAAGTCCACTGCTCTTCCTTTCTAACACACAGCCCCTTCTGTTGGGTCCTTCTGAATTGCTCTTTTCTCAACTCCTTGTCTTTCGTGTGTCGGTTGCAGCTGCTCTTGGACGCCGGTGCCCACGTCGAGGGCTCTGCCGTTAACAGCGGAGAGGACAACTACGCTGAGACGCCGCTCCAGCTGGCCTCAGCCGCAGGTGAGCTCGGGGCAGCCTCGGCACCCTCCGTCTCTTGCTGCCAGAGAACAACCACAACCAATTCACACCTGGGTCTGGGTCTGCTGTGTAGGTCTGAGCTGGCAATGTGTGCTGGTAGCCCAGAAAGCTACCTGCATCCTGGGCTGCATCGCCAGCAGCGTGGCCAGCAGGGCGAGGGGGGTGGAATTCTGCCCCTCGGCAGTGCTGCCTCCAGCTCTGGGGCCACCAACATCAGACGGACGTGGACCTGTTGGAGTGGTGCCAGAGGAGGCCACGGAGATGCTGGGAGGGCTGGAGCCCCTCTGCTGGGAGGACAGGCTGAGAGAGTTGGGGGAGTTCAGCCTGGAGAAGAGAAGGCTCCGGGGAGACCTTATAGCAGTTTTTCAGTATCTGAAGGGGGCTCCAGGAAAGCTGGGGAGGGATTTTTTATAAGGGCACATAGTGATAGGATGAGGGGTAACGGCTTCAAACTGGAAGGGGGTAGAATTTGATCAGATCTCAGTAAGAAATTTTTTATTCTGAGGGTGGTGAGAGCCTGGCCCAGGTTGCCCAGAGAAGCTGTGGCTGCCCCATCCCTGGAGGGGTTCAAGGCCAGGCTGGAGGGGGCTTGGAGCAACCTGGTCTGGTGGGAGGTGTCCCTGCCCGGGGCAGGGGGTGGAACTGGATGATCTTTAAGGTCCCTTCCAACCCAAACCAGTCTATGGTTCTGTGGTTCCAAAACACTCGTAGGAACCCTGTCTGGGTTGGCAGCAAGTACTAGCTCTCATCACGTGGCAAGAGCCTGATGGGCACTAAAGGAGTCTTTGCTCTTGCGACAAGTCCCAGCGCTCCCCTCCTGCCCCCGGCACCCAGCGTAAATCCCACTGAGGCAGCTCCTTCGCACAGGGCACTGTCGAGAACCATAAACCAGCTCCTGTCTAGTCTAGGCATGTCTTGGATCTAAATAACTTTCAGATGCAAAAATTAACAAGCTTACTTTCAGCCTGGGGAAAAATAACTGTTATATAAAGAAATTTGTTTTATTAATTTATTAAATAGAAGTAAAATTCTGCATTTCTTCTGCTAACTGTCAGGAGGAGAGTTCAGCGTCCCGTGAACAAGCCTGTGCTAGCCTAAAAGTACCTGCTGGTTTTCAACACTTTTCATCTCTAACTGGTTTCACTTTTTTTTTTCCCCCTTCATTTCTTTCTGCTTCGTTTTTGCGTGTTTATGAAGACGAGTCTCCGCCTTGCCCTGCGCCAAGCTTTATTAAAAGGGATGAAGAAGTGGTCCCCTCCCAGTGACAGCCACCGGCTGTGTTGGGCCTCCTGCCACCCCTCCGTACCACCTCTCCTGCGAACGGTGGAAGGGAGGCCCGGCTGAACTGGGGCTGCACTGATACACCAGTCTACTTAAACTGGTTGTGTATATCTCTGCTGGTGTGCATCGAGGGCACCAGACCAGTTTAATTCTCTTTTTGTTCTAGCTGGTTGGGCGTTATTAGGCAATTTAAGTGCTTTGTGACTCAGTTTCTCTCCGAGATGTTATGAAGCCTGACATGCGCTTGCAGGATGCTCCAAAAGCCTTAGCTGGGAGCATAAACGTTGCTGGTATGGTGTCCCTTAGCAGACCCATGTTATTTGCTTTCAGAGAGGTAACAGAAATGGAATTTCAGCCTGGAGAAGAGAAGGCTCCAGGGAGACCTTATAACAGCCTTCCAGTACCTGAAGGGAGGCTACAGGAGAGATGGGGAGGGACTCTTTGTCAGGCAGTGTAGCGATAGGACGAGGGGTAATGGTTTTACATTGGAAGAGGGGAGATTTAGATTAGATACTAGAAAGAAATTCTTTCCTGTGAGGGTGGTGAGACCCTGGCCCAGGTTGCCCAGGGAAGTTGTGGATGCCCCATCCCTGGAGGGGTTCAAGGCCAGGCTGGATGGGGCTTTGAGCAACCTGGTCTGGTGGGAGGTGTCCCTGCCCAGGGCAGGGGGTTAGAACTCAATGATCATTAAGGTCCCTTCCAACTCTAACCATTCTATGATTCTATGAATAATCGATATGTTTCTGTCCATTTTTATCCCAGGGAACTACGAGCTGGTGAGCTTATTGCTCAGTAGGGGCGCTGATCCGCTCCTGAGTATGCTGGAAGTCAACGGTATGTCCTCGTCACTTCACGAAGACATGAATTGCTTCAGTCACTCAGCTGCACACGGGCACAGGTAAAGCTCCCTTCATGTTCCAAACAGGGTTTTTTTTTTTCCTAAGGCTACCACCGTAGGAATTCCCCCGTGACTTCATATTCCATGTCTTATACCCAAAGCCCTGGGGCTGCAGTTGGAAGATGTTCAGACTCTCCTGGGAGCAGCCATTGCTAGTGCAGCCCAGTGTCTCAGGACGTAGGTATTTGCCTTTTGGGGAACTGAAAGGTTCTTTAAACCAGTAGTTGTGCTCTGTTACATCCCTTTGAGAAAAAATTCACAAGATTTACACTATTCAGCAACTATAACTTTGATAATAGAAAGGGATTATATTTTAGTCAAAAGCACAAACTACAACAAAAAAGATATTTCTTTGGTTTTTTGTTTATTCTCTCACTTGCTGGTCTAGTTCTGCAGCACCGAGAGTGAGCAGGAGCCAGTTCTAGGTCGTACGTGAGCAGACTAAGCTCAGCTGGGTTCTGAGACAGTGGTTCATGTCCTGAGGCAGAATCTAAGCACGTTAAGGTGGCAAAAATAATCCGCGGCAGAATTCGGTTGATGCATCTCTGGTTTTTGGATCAAGAGATCGGTCGTTAAAGCCAGACTGGGCTTTCCAACCCTGATTTCAGGGTTATTTAGAAATCAGGCATTACTTTACAAATTCATCCAGAAATCCTTCTGTTCCCAGAAAAAATGTTGGCGTAACAAGCCAATTAAAACAGCCCCGAAACGCCCCGTGTGGCTGAGCCGCGAGGTAGCCACGGGGGCCTACAGCTGGCCCTTCTGGGAGCACGGTGAACAGCAGCTACCTTGCCTGAACACGGCTGGGCTTGAGAGCCCAGGTACGTCGCACATCTGGATACAGCCGGGGAAACAGCCCAAGCTCAACTGAGGCCCAACCTCTGCACAGCTGGAAGGGCCCGGTGCAGTTGTTTACAGCGTAAAACTGCACAGACGCTGCTCTGTTCCCAGTTCTGCTCCCCTCCCACAACATTCCGCCACATCTCACCAGGCAAACTGGGAAATTCAAGGCCGGTTTTCCAGTCGGGACAGGGCAGGGTGATCCCAAAAGCACAAAATTAACTGGTTTTAGTCCTCTCAAGTGGTGTGGGTGCAAAGGGAGCACCAGCTAGTGGCAATTCAGCGTCAGAGCTGAGCGCCGGGGTGGACTTGGTGGGCTGGGGAACCTCTGCTGCAGATGTCCCCAGCTGTCTGTAGGGACACCGATGATGCAAGCTTCCCAAAGTGGCTGGACACAAAACAAGAAAACCTCTTTTCTTGCAACCGCCGTGTGAAATTCCAACCCAAAAAGGCTCTCCCTGGGTTTAGTGATGCAGAACTATCTTTTTTTATGGTTTCTATTTACTGCTGCAGGAAGCGGGTCTGACTAAAACAACGTAACAAAGCCTGAAGATTTGGGAAAACAGCAGGAGTTCTAACAGACACGCTGCTAAATCTGACTTCAGAGCTTAAGATGTTACCACGCTCGGGGCTGGCAGAAGGAAGCGTGTTTCTATGCCAAAGTATAGACTGCAATAAAACCCAGTTTGCCCTAACTCTGAAATATGCCCTGGTACCACTATGGGAGAGGAGCGTATTCCATGGTTTTGCCTTTGCTGCCAGGGCATCCATTTCTAGCACGTGGGATAGGGAAGAAGTGGTTTAAATTATCTACATGATCTTTAAGGTCCCTTCCAACCCAAAGCATTCTGTGATCCTATGAGACGCTGCTCCGTATCTGCCAGCTCTTATTGACTAAGCCAGACCCCTAAACCCAAATCACCGCAGCCCTGTCTGAATTGTTGAGATTTCATTTATTAATAAGGGGATCTCTCTCTTCTACCTCTTCAGGAACGTTCTGCGCAAGCTCCTGACCCAGCCCCAGCAACTGAAGGGAGACGTCCTCTCCCTGGAGGAGATTTTAGCTGAGGGGGTGGAGAGTGACACCTCCAGCCAGGGCAGCTCCAGCGAGGGGCAGGTCAGGCTCTGCAAAACCAGGATGAAGGCTCTGCAGGAGGCCATGTACTACAGCGCCGAGCACGGCTACGTGGACATCACCATGGAGCTCCGGGCACTCGGTGAGGCGTTTTGCTTTAGTTTAAGCACATTTAAGGCGTGAAAAGCTTTTTCCTCTGCCCCTTTCGCTTGAAGAAGAACCTGTAACCCGAACTGCAAAGCTGTCCCAAGCTTATGGACGCTGGCTAGGTTAATTAAAACAAGTGTTTAAGGCTCCTTACAATTGTTTGTCAAATTCCCACTGATCTACGATGTCCCTTACTTTTGGCTGGATCCTCTGTTCCCAAGTATCAAAAGCATGTCTCCTTCCTCAGATACTCTGACACCTAAAATTCAGAGTTAAAGAGGCTTGGTCTCAAAACCAAAGATAACATCAGAGGTTAAATGGTTTAAGGTGAAAGAACAGATTTAAGCTACAGGTAGGAAAGAGAAGCTTTGAAGCTTGTGTGTGTAGACTGTTACAGGTAACCAGGAGAAGACACCTCACACCATGTTTGTGTGGGGTTAGGTATTCTTACAAGTTTGGTGCAAATTTAGTCTGTAGTTCTAATCATGAAGCTAAATATGCAGGGAGCATTTATCTGTATAGGGAGTCTCCAACTTATGGTCCTGGTACCAATCCTCGGCTGTTGTAGATAAATCAATCTGTCGATGACCTAGTTCAGTCATCTTTAACCATAGAATCACAGAATCCTCTGGGCCAGACGGGACCTTCAAAGGTCACCTAGTCCGACCCCCCCTGCAGTCAGCAGGGACACCCCCAACTAGACCAGGTTGCCCAGGGCCTCGTCGAGCCTCAACCTTGAATGTCTCCAGGGAAGGGGCCTCAACCACCTCCCTGGGAAACCTGTTCCAGTGTTCCACCACCCTCATGGTAAAGAACTTTTTCCTAATGTCTAATCTAAATCTGCTTTTTTCCAGTTTAAAGCCATTGCCCCTCGTCCTGTCACTGCCGGCCTTTGTAAACAGACCCTCCCCAGCCTTCCTGTAGGCCCCCCTCAGGTACTGGAAGGCCGCTATGAGGTCTCCCGGAGCCTCCTCTTCTCCAGGCTGAACAACCCCAGCTCCCTCAGCCTGTCCTCATAGCAGAGGTGCTCAAACCCCCTGATCATTTTGGTGGCCCTCCTCTGGACCCGCTCCATCAGGTCCATGTCCTTCCTATATTGAGGGCTCCAGACCTGCACACAGTGCTCCAGGTGAGGTCTCACCAGAGCAGAGGAAAGTGGCAGAATCACTTCTCTGGATCTGCTGGCAACACATCTCTTGATGCAGCCCTTGATCTCTTGATCAAGACAAAACTCTACCTGCTGTTAGGATGTAAACAAAGATCTATTTCAGCGCTGCTAAGAGTTAGTGATAGCAGCAGGAGGATCTCCTCACAGGTCCTTCAGCAAATCATCGTCACTCATTGTCCCTTTTGCTGTGGCTACAGGAGTCCCCTGGAAACTCCACGTGTGGATCGAGTCACTGCGGACAACCTTCTACCAGTCACGCTACTCGGTCGTACAGACCCTCTTACGGGAATTCGTCACCATTAAAGAAGAGGACTATAATGAAGAACTGGTTAACGAAGGGTTGCAGCTCATGTTCGACATCCTCAAAACCAGCAAAGTAATTATTAGTTTTGTAACGGTATCAAAATCAGGTGTTTGGGTTTTGCTGTTGAACAAGGCAGTGCACAAGAAGAACAAGCGAGTGCCTGTGCAAAGTCCCCAGTGAGTCATTATGGTACCAAAATGGCCCTGATATAATGCAGATAAAGGCTATACAGCCCACCAAAGCTGGCCTCACAGTAAAGACATTAACTTCTATAGAAATGAGGTCTGCTCTGCTGAAGTCCAGTTCAGCAACTGGCTTTTGAAGCCGTGTGACTGTAAGAGGAGGAGTTACCAGTACAGTACTGGGCACTTCGGGTTCTCTCAGTAGCATCTCCTGGGAGTTTTCTGAACAGTGCTTTTGTTCAGCAATGTTTTCCTTCTACTTTTTTCTTTTACCTTTTTTTCTTTCAACCTTTAGGTTGCCTATATTGTTTTTTCCTTGCTTTTCAAGCCACGTCTACAAGAGATCTGATCCGTGGTGTGTAGCTCGGCTGTCTCATTTTGCAGATAAGCTCACCCAGTCTCTACCACGTTCTCTTCAAGAGGCTGTTGCCTTCAACATTCATTACAAATGACCTTTAAATTAAAATCAAGGCTATAACTGGCTAAATAAAACCAACTGCAGACTAGGAGCCGGAACTTGGTATCTGACGATGAGCTAATACCATGAATCAAATCCCGCTGAGAACAGGCTGGTGGGGTTACCTGGTACAGATGAGCTTTTGCTGTGGGCTTTTCTTCCCTTGGCAGAGGTTGGCCCATAAACCGTTGCTGCGAGAACTCAGAGCCTATTTGCTCAGATCGTGCTCTTGTCCCTCTGTTTGGAGGTTATTCTTGTAGAGCGCACTCGCTGTAAGTCTCAAGTGAACTGTTAGAGCGGGTCTGAAAG
This sequence comes from Numenius arquata, assembly GCF_964106895.1. Taxonomy (NCBI): domain Eukaryota; kingdom Metazoa; phylum Chordata; class Aves; order Charadriiformes; family Scolopacidae; genus Numenius; species Numenius arquata. Next base: position 2,725,308 of record NC_133581.1, read on the forward strand.
CCGCTCGCTGCCAAGTGCCGATTGCTGATACCTGTTGGATCCTCCCCACAGAACGACTCCGTCAACCAGCAGCTTGCAGCCATCTTCACCCACTGCTACGGCAGCAGCCCCATTCCCAGCATCCCTGAAATCCGAAAGACGCTGCCAGCGCGGCTGGGTAAGACGCTCACCTAAACAGTGAACCTCTTGTGATTTACTTATTATTTTTTTTAAAAAGCATCCACAGTTTCAAAAATTATTCACCTTTTTTTTTGTTTGTTTTTCCCTTCATTTCCTTACCCTAACAGATCCTCACTTCCTCAACAATAAAGAAATGTCTGATGTAACTTTCTTAGTAGAAGGAAAGCTGTTCTACGCACACAAAGTCCTGCTGGTTACTGCATCCAACAGGTGAGTCGCTTCCCTCGGCCAAGCACAGATTGTTAAGGGAAGCTTTGGCCCCTTATTCTCCCATTCATTCGTGTGACGAGCTCTGGGGCACCCGTCGCAGTCAGGACACGTTCTACAGACCATAATGCAGGTCGGCAGGACCAAGCCACGTCGTCTTTGCTACTGTTAAGAACAGTAGGAGAGTAAAGATAAGTTTTTCTACCCGCTGCTGGTATGTGTTAGAGATTCCCAGAGCTCTATTGACATAAATTAACCAGTAATTATCCCTAGAAACCCATGCAGTAGTTGGAGTGTACATCTCCTTTCCATTGCCCTCTGAGTTTGCTCCTTAGAGTTACACTTGCTCCAGAGCCCCTGGGAATCTCCCCCCCCGACCCGATACACTTGCAGTTACTCCTTTCTTTCTCCATTATTGGCAAAGTAACAGGTTTTTGCAACTCTTACTGTGCAGGGTTGGCTCAGACCCAAGCGATTTACAGGTTAAGTTGTCCCTGAAGTTCTGAACTAATTGTCATCGAATGGAAACAAACGGTTTTTCCGTTTTCAACTTGTGAACAAGAGCAGGGGAGGCTCTTTCTCTTCCCCTCGCTCGGGCTGTTTGTCAGCAGGTAAATGAGGACGTGAGGCTCTAATACAGAAATCTATTAAAACCATTCTCAGGTTTAAGACGCTGATGACGAATAAAACAGAACATGACGGCCACGGCAGCAAGACGGTGGAAATCAGTGACATGAAATACAATATTTTCAAGGTACGTAACTTACTCTGCCTTTTCTTTATTCTTTTCCCACACTTGGAAGTGAAGAGGGCCACGGCTTAGTATCACAGTAATTTACAAGTAGAGCTGGAGTTCATTTCCACACACCCGTATTTCAGCAGAATTCTGATTTATGTCACAACTTTCCAGGTAGGACCAACCTTAAAACCAGAAACCTCCAGCCTAAATTCTTATTTTCCTACTACCTAGAGCAGGACAATCTAGTCTTCTACTGAAAGTAGTTTTAGACTTTTAAGGCACCGTTTTCATGCTGCGCTAAGCAAAAAAAGTAACCTCATTTACGGGAGGTGGATTGCCAGGCTTCGTAGTAATTCAGATCAGACGATCAGAAATCAGCGGCTTCCCTTTCAAGAAAGACTCAAAATTGAGAATCGCACTTTGCTTTTATGACGTTTCCGTATTTAATGGACTTAAGGGAGGTTCATTCACGATGGAGAGAAAGCAGGTTACTTACCACACACCCGAGGAGAAAGAAAACCCAGTCAGTGAAAGGCGATAGCTCGGTTATTCCAGCTTCCCAGGTCTGCGTTTCAAATTTGGAAGGGACAGAACAGGGAAATCTGAAGTGGGGAACAGGGCGAGTAACTGTTTCACTCCAGGGTTGAGGCTTTTCCTTTTTTCGCCTTTTTATAAACGGTACCGTCACCTCGCGTAGAGGGAACGGAGTTGACCATAAGAACATCTTTGTTCTACTTGACAGGGTCTGTCCAAGTTCTGTGTCAGACAGCTGACATCCAAATTTTGCAGCTCGGGCCATGAAAGAAAAAGTCTATTGAAACAAGCTTCCTTAAACAACATTTTCACATCCAAAAGCTTCTAAAAATAAACTTTTGCTTCACTGGAGAGAGCAACAAATCTAAAAGAGTTAAAACAGTGGAAATACCTCCCGGAATTAAAAAATTTGATGGTAAATACAATCAGACGAGTTAAGGAGATGATGGCATTTCTACGGTGACCTCAAGTTACGGTGCACGGAGGATGCCGAGCCACCGGAGATGTGTGTTCTCCCCGGGCTCTGCTGGAAAGCAGCTCCGCTCCCCTGTAACTCCCTGCTACAAATAAGGCAATTTTAACAGCAGCAGCCGTTAGTAACGGTGAGCACAGGATGCCATCCCCGCACCCGCTTACACAGCACCCAGGAGGCTGGAAGGACTTCTCTTCCCATCGCCAAATCTCCTCCTGCCCTGGCTAAGAGGGTACTGGTGTAGCTGGGGGTGGGTACCTGCAGATCAAAGAGCAGAAGCTGCCTCTTTCTCTCCCTGCAAACAATTAGGCCTTTTCCTCTGGCCCTGCCGGGGGGGGCTGGAAGCTGATATGAGGAGCGCAGCAGGGGGGGGGTGAGCGGCTGGGAGGTCCCCGGGACACACATGCTGCTGGTGGCAGTTTGGGGCTGGCAGCTCCGCCTGTCACCAGCCTGCCAGGCTTCACAAAACCCCATCCCAGGAACCGTTTTACAGGGACGGTTCGCGTTGCTCGGAGACACCCTCTCACCCTCGGCCTAAAATCCTCAGCGGGGCCCTTTTCAGAGCCCGAGGACGGAGAGTATTAGAAAGCAGCAGATTTGCAACACTAGGAAAAAAAAAAATCCGAGAGCGGAGGCGAGAGGCAGCCTCCGGCACAGTCCCCCTCTGCCGAGGGGAGGGGAGCGCAGCCAGTCACAGCCCCTTGTGGCTTCGGTGACAACAGCTTCAGGCCTGGCCTTCTTCCCATTTCAGATGCTGATGCAGTATTTGTATTACGGAGGAACCGAATCTATGGAAATTCCCACCGCTGATATCTTAGAGGTGAGAGCCTTTTCTTCTAAGCCTTGCCAAGCGCCCTGGGGCAGAGACACAGCTTGAAGGGAAAATCCAGGAGCTGAGAGCCAAGCTTCCAGTTCGAGAGGATGCTTCCCACTTTGAAATGAGCTTAAAGCTTCAAAACACTACGGCTGGGAAATAAGAAGGACCAGTTATGCTTTGTTATGCCCGTGAGATGCTGGCGGGGAAGAGGGTGGGGTGGTGAAATCACTACAGGGCTTTTGTGGAGGTGGGCGGAAGCCCCCCCTGCACGTCCCCGCTGTCCTGGGAGATGGAAGCGGCAGTGGGACACTCTTGTGGTGGGACAGGCTGGAGCTGGTATGGCACGGTGATGGAAGGTGGCACAAATACACCTCCTGCAGGAGGAGCAAGCCTTTGCTAAGAGGGGAAATCTGTGTGTCACTTCAGCTGGGCATCGAGCACATTGCCAGCAGTGTGCCCTCGTGGCCAAGAAGGCCAATGGCATCCTGGGGGGCACCAGGAAGAGTGTGACCAGCAGGTGGAGGGAGGTCATCCTCCCCCTCTGCTCTGCCCTGGGGAGGCCCCATCTGGAGCACTGGGACCAGTTCTGGGCTCCCCAGTTCAAGAAGGACAGGGAACTGCTGGAGAGGGTACAGCAGAGGGCTACAAAGATGATGAGGGGCCTGGAGCATCTCTCTTACGAGGAAAGGCTGAGGGACTTGGGTCTCTTTAGTCTGGAGAAGAGAAGACTGAGGGGGGATCTGATCAACGCCTATAAATACTTAAAGGGTGGGTGTCAGGAGGATGGGGCCAGTCTTTTTTCAGTGGTGCCCAGGGACAGGACAAGAGGGAATGGGCACAAACTTGAACATAAGAAGTTCCATCTAAACATGAGGAAGAACTTCTTTACTTTGAGGGTGGCAGAGCCCTGGAAGAGGCTGCCCAGAGAGGTGGTGGAGTCTCCTTCTCTGGAGACATTCAAACCCCACCTGGACACATTCCTGTGCAACCTGCTCTGGGTGGACCTGCTTTGGCAGGGGGTTGGACTAGATGATCTCCAGAGGTCCCTTCCAACCCCAGAGCATTCTGTGATTCTGAGTGGCCTTTCTGCTCTTTCCTGAGGACTTGGCCATTAAAACAGGGAGCGGGAGATGGTTCAGGGAGGAAATCATCAGTTCTGTTTGTCTTCCCGAAGCCTTTCAAGGCTCATGATCTCAAATAGCTTCTCTCTTGTCCCCGTAGCTGTTGTCGGCTGCCAGCCTGTTCCAGCTGGATGGCCTCCAGAGACACTGTGAAATCCTCTGCGCCCAGACCATCAGCTTGGAGAACTCCGTTCACATCTATAAATATGCCAAGGTAGGTGCCAAACTGCACCCCCGCTTTCGGCACTCTCCTTTTGGTCACGAAATACAGCAAGGGAGCGGGCACCCGCCACGCCGGTAACTCCACCCCAAACCCGAGCGAGGTGTTGGATTCGAGTTCCAGTCTGCAGAGTCCTGCCCAGCCCTAGGGTGTTCTCTTGTCTAAAGCAATCGTGGATGAAATCGATGCGAGATCCCCAGAGAGCAGGGGAGAGGTGTCCTCGCAGCCTGGAGCGGCACAGCCCGAGAGATTGAAATCCTCGGAGCAGCGGGGACAATCCATCACAGAACAGCAGCTAAAACTAAACCCTTTCCTCACACTCCTGCTGCTCAAAGGTATTCGTTACAGCTCCAGAACTAGCATAAACTCCTGTGCGACACAGATACTCAACTCTACAGCGAATAACCCACGTTACCGATAAAATCAGAGGGAAATACTCAGCCATTCCTGCAAGTTTGCAGGGTCGGATCCCTTAAAGTCCAGCGGAGGGCTACACAAAGGGCTGACAAGGACGCGCAGGTTTTCATCGTGGGCAGTGTCGCACTCATCCTTTTCCATTCCTGACTCTCACACTGGGCTGTTTTTTTCCAAGGAACTGAGGCTGGTTTCTTTCAGGACCTAAAATGTAACAGTGTGCAGCAGGAGAGAGGGAGCATTCCCTACGGGCCTTTAGTACTTTTCCTTAAATTACTATTTGCACAAAGTTCCCAGAAAGGGGGTGACTGAACACTGAACCCGAGTTTCGCTGTTCCATCACTGAGCTTCCCCCGCTGGCTCTGCCAAGCAGAGGGAACCAGATCCCCCACCTCACGTGTTTTACAAGCGTAACATCCCTATTTTCCAGCTCCTTTTTCCAGGAGCTGGGCTCGCATCCTGTGAAGCGTACTCTTATTGCCACGAGCTGTGCGTGCCATCTGGCAGCGCAGGGTGTTTTGCTGGGGCGCAGGCAGCCCCCGCGTGCGCAGCCGAACAGGTACGGTGGCCCCCGCGTCAGCCAGCTGCTCCGCTCCGCTCCGGGAAGGGGAAGGGACCGGAGCGCGGGGCCAGCGGCTCTGCCAGCAGCCGGCCATCAGGGCAAGGAATGAAAAACAGCCCGAATGCCTCCCTGCTCACACCTGGGCCTGCAGAAAGCACCAAAGGACATCACTAGCCGTCACCAGCGCTTTTTCCTCTCTTATTACCTTCCTTTTTCTGCCTTAGAAAACATAAAAGGAAAAAGCTTTGGTTTTTTTTAAGAAATGAACAATTAGTAAGTGAACAATCTTTACCACAGGCCATTTTTCCCGCCTCAAAGGCGCTGCCACCCATTTAGGAGCAGTAGCGACGCCCTGCAGATCTGAGCTCAACCACCTCATCTGGCAGCAGCTCTCTTTCCTCTCCTTCCCCTCACCACAAAAAAGACATTGAGGGGCTGGAGCGGGTCCAGAGAAGGGCAACGGAGCTGGTGATGGGGCTGGAGAACAAGTCTTGTGAGGAGAGGCTGAGGGAGCTGGGGATGTTCAGCCTGGAGAAAAGGAGGCTGAGGGGAGACCTTCTCGCTCTCTACAACTCCCCGAAAGGAGGGTGTAGCCGGGGGGGGGGGTCGGTCTCTTCTCCAAGTCACAGGCGATGGGACAAGAGGAAATGGCCTCAAGTTGCGTCAGGGGAGGTTTAGGATGGACGTTAGGAAAATTTTTTACCTGGAAAGGGTTCTTAAGCCTTGGAATGGGCTGCCCAGGGAAGGGGTTGAGGCACCATCCCTGGAGGTGTTCAAAAGACGGGTTGACATAGAGCTTAGAGACATGGTTTAGTGATGGTTTTTATCAGAGTTAGGTTGATGGTTGGACTGGATAATCTGGAAGGGACCTAGAAAATTCTATGATTCTATGAGAAGCGGCTCAGGTGTGTCCTTTAGGTCAGTGACACAGAGAAAAGAGCTCATTGATCTTCCTCTCTTCCGCAGATCCACAACGCGCCCGAACTCGCCTCTTTCTGTGAAGGCTTCTTCCTCAAACACATGAGCTCTCTTCTGGAGCAGGACTCGTTCAAACAGCTCATCTACAGCAGGACCAGCAAAGTGCAGGGCCTGGACCCTCTGCGGGACTTGCAGACAGCCCTGGCCGCCCGCCTGCACTCCGTGTACGTCACCTCCAGGGTGTGAGGCAGGACCGCGGGAGGAGCACTGGTTCAAACTGGGGGACGCGCCGTCAGGAAAAGCTGTGGCTTCTCCTCTTTGCCTTCTGGATCTTGCTGAAAAGTCCCCGACGAGAGATAACCCCCCCCCCCCGCTCCCGGGCAAGGGTGCTGTGCCTCGTCCCGCTGACGGCGGGGGGAGCTGGCTTCTCTAGGCTACTACTGTCACAGCAACACCGTCACAGCAACACCGTCACAGCGCAAACAGGAACTGAGGATGCAAGTGAAGAACCCGAACCTGAGAGAAGACGGATGCTGCCATTCAAACAAGCACAACGCAGGGAGAAGCGGGGCGATTCGCCGAGACCCGACACCTAATACGTAGCCCAAAGCGTCTGCCTACACACCGTTAACGGCCACCTTGGCCGTACGCATCCGTGTTTCACTCGCGAAAAAGGCTGCATAGAAGGAGTTTTCTAACCCAGTGGATCGCTGCCCGTTGAATGAGTCATCTGTCTGAACACAAAGGTTTGTGCACACAAACTGCTTCGCCAGAGTCGTAAACACCAGGGTCTGCACACGTCGAGAGACTCTGACATCAGTTTCCCCCCAGACTGTTTGCACCTTGAGAGAGAGAGAGATTTTGTAGATGTTCAAAGCTGAGTAGAAAGTAATACTAACTCTGGAATCACTCACTCTGTAAACCTCGTATGAAGAGCCGAGCTGGGGCAGGGAGAATTGGGGGGGGTTGTATTTTTTTAATACGGTTTCAGCGTGCTAGTTGTTAATCTAGATCCATTTTGAGGAGGGAGAAGACGACCGTCTACCCTTTCACCATCAAGGTTTGACAGTCCCAGTCACTGTCACCTCATTGTCTGTGAGACCTGACACCATAAAAGATGTTTTCTAGAAGACTCGGGTGGAGCAGGAGGTAGCACGATGCCGAAAACTCTCCTACAGCATAAATAGCAATAAAAGTCTCCCTGAGACCTCGAGGAACATAGAGCTTGAGGGTCTGTTCTCCCTCTGGAGCTGGTTGGGATTAGGAGCTCTGACCTTTGCTTCCACAGCCTCATCCATGGAGTGTTCTTCCCACCAATAATGCTACCTCAGGGGATAATGGGTCCAGCGCACACCGGACTGGTTCCCGGGGGAGGGCTGCAGGCTGCCATTCAGGTGGCAGCACTTAAACAAGATGCTCAAACGCCCAAGATTGACATTTTTTGCAGCAGACAGAGGTTTCTGGTCCAGAAAGACTCACTCTGGGCCGCCTTCTAGCTGATCCAGAACTAAACGGAGACAGTTCAATCTACAGTTTTGCGTCTGAAGCATTTTGTGAGTGGTTGGTGTTTTTTTTTTTATTTTAAATAATCCCAGCTGTAGGAAGGCAGTAAATTGTGTAAAAACACTGACCTTGCTCTTACCAATAGCTTTAAGGAAAGACCTTCAGATATCCAGATACTGTTAGAGCCACCAAAAGCATCTGCTACGGTGCTTTCCTGCGTTACAGGCAGGTGAAGGAGAAGAGGAAGCCAAGTTTTCAGTGGAGAACTACCGCTCCGTAAAAATCCAACGGTTAACATGGGAACAGGACACACCGGAAGGAGGAGACTCAGCTGGGCCCAAGCTCCACACCACCGTGGTTTAGGCAGATGAAGGGAGGGAGAAGGAACTACATCATCTCCCAACAAACCCGTCAGAATCTGGCATCGCCTCGTTCCTAAAGGATTTACAAATTGCACGTGAGGATGCGAGTGATTAGTCCAAGGCCAACACTCCGGTCTGTGCTTTAGGTTCACACCCACTTCCGAAGATCACCAGCTTCAATAACCCTATTTATTCTCAGAAAGCCGTGCGGGTGTTTCAAAATTATCACTGGTTTGCCTGAAAAATACCGCAAAAGGCTTTATCTTGGAAAGTATTTTCCAGTAGCTGCTCCAGCTGATCTGTACAAATATGTAGGTCCTCTTTTTTGTTGCTGTAATATTACACCGCTTTGTTAATTGTACATTACTGTTGTCATTTATGTAAATGTACCAGGATTTTATTAACAACGTAATTTTAAAATACACAGCTGCTGTTATTTATTCTGCTCTTCTAAAAATGAAAAAAATCATTTTTAAAGACACTTCTGTGGAAAAGGCCATGGCAGTTTTAGCATCTTAAATTGGGTTTGGTATATATGGCTAATTTTATGCTTTAAAACAAGGGATGAAGAGGGATTCACTTCCCCTTCCCAGGCTCAAACATTTTTTGAAGTAGTAAGTCAGCGTCTAAGAAAAATCCTAATTCTAGGCTGCTTCTCTGCAGCAGAAGAGCCGGTGAGTGTTTCAGCCACTGTTGAGCTGGATGGATTCAAGCAGGACTCGGAAGTTAAACGTCCGATTCTCTCTCTCCCAAACGCTAACGAAGAAGGGGTGCAAAAGCAGGGTAATACCTTCCTTCCCCACTCACCTCCGAACCCCAAAAGCTAAAACGCCTCTGGCCGGTGTGCTGTGAGCGTTTAAGAACGCCCCGAGGGCCACGCGGGGTCAGCGGGCAGCAGCACGGGAACAAAGGCATTTCTTTATCTACGAGGTAAGAAATACGCAGGTTTAAGAGCAAAAATCTGATCCAGAACTATCTTATTTTATTTTTTTTTTTTTCCTCCCCAAAGTTTACCCCGTAAATCTTGCGGAGCCCTGCCGCATTTGGGGATGACGGCTGAGCTTCAGCTCTGAATCCGGTACTTTCTGAGGGTGCCAAGCACATCTCGGAGGAAACCATTAACAGCCAGAACCCGCGCTCGGCTGCCGAGAGGCTCTTTGTAACTGGGTCTTTCCTTGAATTTCCCACCACATCTAAACAAAGGGAACGGCGCAGCACATCTCAGCGTAGCAAGAGTTGAAATCCAGTTCTATAATAAATTACCACCACAGGCATTTCTTAGCATTTGATTTAGATCATCCGAGGGAATTCTGCCGGGACCGACACACGAGGGGTGCTGTCCCTCGCACCAGCAGGTTTGGAAACCCACCAACACAAACACCAGCTTGTTCTCGAGGATCACGGAATACAAACACCTCAGATTCCCTTTGGAGCACTTTAGCAAGCAGATTAAATAGAAATTTCTTAGGAAAGTAGTCACACGCCACCTCTGTTTTATACACTGCTGCCCTTGGCATCCTGCAAAGTAACGCAGCAGAGTTTGCCCGGCGTTGGGGAAGCACAGAACTTTGCTGGCCATAATTATATTATTTCAGGGAGCAGAGGAAATAAGTGGAGCTCCCACATCTGCCTGACCGTGCTCGATGCCCCTCAGCCTAAAGTAAAAGCTTTTTAGCTTTACAATAAGCCTTTGCACAGCAGGCAAGCGCTGGCTAATGGAGCACCGCTACCAACTGGCCCTTTGCCCTCGCCAAATGCTGCCCAAGCAACCAGACATCGCTTCCCGCACCTGCCGTAACGGAGACGGCCAAGGGGAGCCAAAAGGGGGGAAAAAAAGAAGAGAGGGGGGGGGAAACTCCCTTGAGGGACAGAGGCAGCGAGATGCTGTCGCCCCTGCCCACGGCAGGGACACAGACTCAAAAGCTACATTTGCCTCCCCAAAGGCAACATTTTGAGTATAAGAGACCCATTAATCCACAAATTAAATAGAATATTGCACTCCGCGCTATTTGCCCGTGCAAAAGAGGGGCAGAAAAGAAAAGCCTTCTGTCATACGGTGAAAAATCACAGCACAGCAGGGAGCAAGGCCTTGGTAGCAGCAACAGGGATCAGGCCAGCCCCAGAGCTGGGGGCGTTTCAGTCCTGGCCGGTGCCCTGCTGTTTGTAACCAGGAAAGGAGGCGGCGGGTTCACAAGGGCTCGGCTGCAGCTCTGCCCTCCTGCACGGGGCAGTCGGGGCTCGTCGCTTCACACACACTCACCAACGGGCAGGATGATTTCACCCCACGCTCCCGTCTCAGCGTTTAGCTCTGGCAGGAGAAGGCTACCCGTGTCCCTGGCCACCTCTGTCACCTTCACGTGCCCGCTCAGAGAAGGCAGCCGTCAGAAAGCCCACGCCACGAGGTGCAGGGAGTTTTAGAGCCCTTGCCAAGAGACGGCTCCCGATGCAGAGCCTGCGTAGGGAAGAAGTAGTGACAAAGCCAAACAAAAATCCAGCTGTGGAAGCAAAAAAAAAAAAAACCTCCCAAGACACTATGACGACAGCCAAATGGAAGAGACATCACTTCCTCCTGCCCCTTCTAGGCCTTGCCCTTATCTGTTGTTACGCCAACCTCTGCTTCCCAGATGCTCCCTTCATCCTCACGCAGCTGCGGGAGGCAGACCCCCCCCCCCCCACTGGCAAGCACAGCACAGCCCAGCTCCACCAGCAGGGACCATCCTCGGCTCCACTGGTTTTGCTTCCTCCCAGATACCTCGCAGAGGTCGGCTCGCTCCAGCTGTCAAAACAGCTCAGGGGGGTCTCGAAGCGAGCAAGATGATTCCGCCGACAACTAGGTCACAGCTACCCACCACCTGCAGGGAGCCGCTCAGCCACACGTGGCTTCCCCATTTCCCTCCGATTAGCCCCAGCGGGCAAACGAGCTCGCTCGGGCACCTGCCGCAGCGTGACAGATCAGCCACCGGGGGAGCGCCGAAAAAAAGGCCATAAACTGACCTCGTAGGTGTAAAACCGAGACCTGAGACACTAATGCGTGTGGGCACTGGGGTGTGCAAAGACCCGTGTGCCCCCGACCGGGGAAGGAGGAGGCAGGGATGGCTTCTCCTGGGGTGAAGTGCCTGCGCTGCAATCAGCCCTGCAGCAGGCTCCTCCGAGCATTCGCAGCCCCATCTGCAGGGGATGCGGGAACAGAAAGACCAGGAACCTGCTCTACTCGGAGGGAAAGAGGCTCAAAACCAACCAAACCCACCCTAAAAATCCAAAGATTCAAAGACCTCTCTTCCTCGGCTTCTGTCACGTGGCGTTTTTAGGGCACTTCTGGCTCCAGAAAAACAGGCAGTTCTTGCTTCGCTGCTGGATTGGGTTCAACTAGCCCTTACTCCAGCTGGAATTTTAAACCCGGCTTGACTGATGGAAAGCACAGACAGAGGAAAATGTGGTTTGACCAGACTTGTTAAAAAAATAAAAATTGAAAAAAAATAAAATAAAATCCACATCTCTCTCACTTATTTTAGTATCTGAGAGCTTTTTTCCACTTTGCTGTTCAAAGAGCAACAGACGGGCAGAGGAATCCAAAAAGCTGCCAGAAATCATAAAATGTACACGGAAAACCTGAAAAAGAAGGGTTCGACTGAATACACACGTTTTCTGTAGAAAGAGCAAAATTCTCCTTAAATACAACTCCTGCTCAGAAATGGAAGGGGCACACACGCAGCTCAAATCCCCCCAGTCTTTTACAGCAACAGATTTACACCTAAATCCCAGAAAACAGAGCAAGAATTGCTGCAGCCGCTGGAAAGCGGCAGGAGGCAGCTCCAGAAAGATGTCAGATAAAGAATAAAATCCCGGTTTGCCTGAAGAACCCGGTTTAATTTTACCTACAATCTTCCACCTTGGTTTCCAGACAATTTACAAGAAGCCTTGGCCGGACTTTAGATACTTTTATAGATGGGCTCCTGCCCAGCCCGTGGTGGTGAACGCTCCCGCTGGGTGCTTTCCCCAGGACGCTGCCGGTTAAGTCGGGCATCGAAAAGTTTTTTGACGGCCGCCGCCTACTCACTCGCGTGGACCGGATTTCCTGAAACCACCAGAAATCTCCGTCTGCCTCCGGGCTCAGGGAGTCACAGCTTCATCCCGGCCACCTGCAGGTCACAGCTTTGGCGCGGTCCCAGCAGCGGCAGAGGACGGGCAAATTCATACCCCGGTTCAGAGCTATTTAGCAGGGCCTTATAAATAAACCAAACCCTGACATATATATTTTTTTTTTTTCATGTAAATATGAACTTTTTTTGAACTTCTTGACCATTCGATCCTCACCTTCGCCATTAAAAACCAGAGCCCTGACAGCACATGGGTGTTCCCTAATAAAACCTCTCTTAAACCTGAGTTTTGAAGCTATTAGCAGAACTGGAGTTTAACAGCCCTCCCGAGACACACATTGTAATTTGCGCCACTTCTACATTTTAAGGAAGTTCAATCAGCATTTTCTTAGCACAAGAAGTAACGTGGAATAAAAAAAAAAAACACAAACAAAAAGCCTTCCGATACTGTCACCTATTAAACGGCAAGTAAAACACCACCGCCTGGGTGAAGGACTCCAGCAATCCGCACAGAGAATCTGAAATCCTTACTGCTGCTTTGTTAGCACAAAGTTTCAAGACGCTTTAAAAGGACTCTAAAAGCGTTTAAAGCTTTGACTCGCAGCCTGTTAAATCACTGGGAAATCTCACCAGGAACCATTTGATACCCAGTTCCTTAAGCTGAGCACCGCTTCAAGCACATCTTCTGTCATCCCCTTCCTCAAATGGCTAAAGGATGTGACCGGCTCAGGATAATCCATTAAAAAAAAGCACTTTTTACTACAATAACCATCCCTCAAATGTGACCGACTCAAGATGTTTCTGCATTGAGGGAAGAAAGACACAGGAAAACCACAGTCCTACAGGAACCCATGGGAAATGTGGGTTTGTTGCTGCAGAGCCCTTGGGCCGGAGGAGAACCTCCGGGTCCGGCCCTCCAGCCACGCTGCTCCTGTTGGTCAGAACCCCTCTCCTTCCTCTCACCCAGCCGGGGGAGCAACCCCCAGAAGGGCTCCAGCACTAACTGCAGCCCCTCCTGGTGTAAAATCCCCTGAGGAACAACTTGGTTCTGTGTCTCCCAGGACCACGTCAGGCACAGAGAGCATCCAGACACCAGCACAGCCCAGCAGACCCCGTCCCACAAAGGAAGGGGTTGTAGTTCTTCACCCCTGTCCCAGCAGGGTCACCACTTACCCTATTTTTTTTAGAATAAAACTAGCAAAACCAGAGAGAATTCACACTCACCTTTTCTTCTGAAGGCTTCCCAGGGAGCTGTGAAGACCCTCACACCTCCCATATCTGCTCCTTTTACAACTTCTTTAGGGCTGGTTCAGGACAGACCGTGCCTCATCCCCACAGGCTGCCAGCGCTGCTCTTTCACACAGCCAGGTGACAACGGGACCCTCGTCAAGCCTTTAAGGGCTGCAGCTGCAAATCTCCCTTCTTGGGGCTCAGCTGGCCCCCACAATGTGGGGGATGTGCCCTTGTCACTGACCTTCACACAGTGGCTTGGAACCAAAGATATACACACAGCTGTGGTCTATTTATTACGCTAAAGCCCACACTTCATAGAGATGCTTCACAGAACAGCCTCCTAGGGAAGAAATGCTGTCCTTACCCAGGAAGAAGCTGTTTTTCAAGGATTTGCTGGAAAAAGGAGCTGTGAGATCTACAAGTAAATATAACGCAGCTGTAAACCTCTAGGGCACAAAGCTGGAACATCAAGGGAACGCATCAGGGCACTCAGGTTTGGGACAGGGACATTCTGTGTCATAGGTTTGCCCTGGTTTGGAAGCCTCTGGAGTCCAACAGGCACCAGACCAGAGCACTGCAGTCACAGAAAGTCCCAGCTTCAGACTGGTACATAGTTACTGCCGAGCAGGGACCACCAAGCAGCAGAGATGGTGAGTTCAGTGGTTTCTCTGCTCAACCGGCCTCCCAGCTCAAAGAGAATCATTGTAAGGTTTGGGTTGGAAGGAACCTTCAAGATCACCCAGTTCCACCCCCTGTCCTGGGCAGGGACGCCTCCCACCAGACCAGGTTGCTCAAAGCCCCCATCCAGCCTGGCCTTGAACCCCTCCAGGGATGGGGCAGCCACAGCTTCTCTGGGCAACCTGGGCCAGGGTCTCACCACCCTCACAGCAAAGAAGTTCTTCCCCAGATCTCATCTCAATCTCCCCTCTTTTAGTTTAAAACTGTTCCCCCTCGTCCTATGGCTCCCCTCCCTCATCAAGAGTCCCTCCCCAGCTTTCCTGGAGCCCCTTGAGGGACTGGAAAGGGCTCGAAGGTCTCCCCGGAGCCTTCTCTTCTCCAGGCTGAACACCCCCAACTCTCTCAGCCTGTCCTCACAGCAGAGGGGCTCCAGCCCTCCCAGCATCTCTGTGGCCTCCTCTGGCCCCGCTCCAACAGGTCCACGTCCTTCCTGTGCCAAGGACTCCAAAGCTGGACACAATACTCCAGGTGGGGTCTCACGAGAGCAGAGTAGAATCATCTCCCTTGACCGTGACGCTCCCTCAGACCAGGTGTCGGTATGACAGTGCTGGTTTTCTGGCATCCTTAACACAAAACTTTCCAGCAAAACCGAGCAGCAGCTCGAGGTCAGTAGGGAGACAGAATGGCCCAAGCAGCTTCCCCAGCACCTGCTAATCGTGCTGCCCTGCTCGAGAACTAGGAAATGTAAATTGCTGAGCTATGGGAACGCTGAGACCTTGTAAGCCAGTGTGAATGCAAGAGAGCAGCCTTTATCACAGCTGCTTGAGGAGCTGCTTGAGGAACTATAGACCGCCTTCAAAATAGAAGTGTTCATTGTATACCCTGAACTCCTAATCACAAGGACCAACCACATCACGAGATGGAACTGACAACAGTCAGTGCTCACTGAACAGCCAGCCCCAAATTAAAACTCAGTTGTCGTTCACACCGAAAACTCCCTCTACAAAGGAGTGGCAGAACTACTGAGCCAGCAGCTGCAGATATCAACACGTGCTGCAATGCTAAAAGGCAGAATCACATACCAAAGCCTAACACAGTTCTACCCTTTGTTGTCCAAACTCTTTCTTTAATAAAGACACCAACCATTACGATGCGGGAAAGTTTACAGATTGATCTACCCTCTTGGAATGGAAACTCTGTGGCTGCTAAAGCACCCCCATAACATCCCAGTGTGTTGCACGGTGCCTCGCTCAAGCTCTGCAGTCACACTTCATAAAAAATCTTCACAGACTGTCTCCTGGCAGTGTCACTGCACTTCCCGTAACGCAAACACTTTAAAAATGCCTCCAAGGCTTTTCCTTCCCTCCAGCTCTCACCCCCCAAAAGAAAGTCTCTTGATTTAAAGGAGAATAGTACTTCTTAAGTACAGACCCGTCACTTGTTAATTCAAGTTCACTGATTGGCTTTAAAGTCATTTCTTCCACTTCTGCTTTATATCTTTAGTCTTCTTAAATTTCTTCTGTTGCTTGGGTCCTCTTGCTGTTTCTAATTTTCTCTTCTTCTCACTGGGAAACAGGAACAAAATATCTGTTAAAAATACACTTGATTCTCATCCAGCTGGGGAAAGTTTTGTTGTAAAAGTGGGGCGAGGGTCTACATAGAAATGGAGAAAATACTTCCAATTTCTTGGGTCATTTAAACTGGTGCTAGAGAAAGCACGAACAAGAGTATGACCTAGATTTTCTAGCGTCTTCAGATGCTCTAATCCAATTTGAATCCCGTAAGATCTTGATTTTCAGCTCTTGTCATTGTTTATCAAGACTTTACGTTATGTGTCCTAAAGGTGATTCATATAGGGCATCTGGAATTCAGAGTACCTAGAAAAAATATTACCACTGACAGTTTTAAGTATACAATTTTGTTCCTTCACTGGATTCTGACTAGAGCAAACATGACAGAGCTCCAATCTTTACAAGCACTGACAAGACTCTCTCATTCCTGTGAGGCTTCTGGAAACTCACAGCTTCCAGCATTCATGAGAAAAAACGTGAATATATAACGGGTGGAATAGAGATCACATAATTACTTCAGCTGCCGGCGTCCCCAGGAAGGGGAAATAAGCAAGCAGGCAAGTCTCAACTATAAATCCCCAAGGAAAAGATGAGGAAAGACTGTGCTGGGCAAGGTAGAAGAATAAAGATGGATGAAAAGGAAGGAATTGCAGAAATGCAGGCTCAATATTTTGCAGGCTTAAGCTCACATTTGAAAGAACTCTTTTTCCCCTAATTTGCACTATCTCCAATGGGAATATCATAGGCTCCCAACCAATGGTGGCTCCCAAAGCAAATGTGACAGTTGTGTGGAATGGGTTCTTTCTTTAAAAGTGACCCAAGAGAGAAACAGTACCAACTCCTGTGCACGATCAGAATCAAGACTTAACCATGTCAACAGAAAAAAGATCCAATAAGCAACTAAATTACATGAAGACAGGACTATACTCTAGAGCAACACAGAATTCAGGGCAGCAGTCTCACCATCAGAGGAACCACTGAGTGCCCAGCAGAGCTCTCAGGTGCTCACACCCCAATTTCTCCAGGAAAACTGAGAATCTATCAAGGAAGCTAAATTCATTTTATCTGCATTTAGCACTTCAGCTTCACTCTTTTGACAAACGCTATAATAAAGCCAGCAGGAAAGAGCAGAGAAACCTCTGTGGATTATTTCAACTTCCTTAACCTTTTCAAACTGACGACGGAAGCGTTCTGTCCTGCTTTGCTCAGCACCTCATTCCATTCTTCGTCGTCACCCCGGATAATGTATCTAAGTGAAAAAGGTAAAGGAAAATCCAAGTAAAATTGCTAGCACAAAGTAAAAAAAATAAGGTGATTAAATTGTCAGACACACACTATTCTACAAACAAAGCCATGGCGTCAGCACCCAATGAAATCAGTATTTGGAAACCCACAAAAAACTCTACTGGCAAAGGGATACAATGGCTTGTCACGACTCTGTCAGCAGACTCAGCCCAAAGTAGGACAATAGCGACCAACAATTGTCCCCATCCAAAGCTGGTCAGCGTCGAACAAAGTTCTCTCAGGAGCCCCTGTTTTAAACATCACAAACCTGTTCTGTGAAAGCCTCTCATGGAAAAGCAGAGTGCTGAGTACAGAACAGCTGGTGCAAAAGCAAAAACTTAGGCCACAAAGGTTATACTTCCCATAGCAGCTGTGTATACCTCTACTTTGCCCACTAGATTTCTTAAAAGATAGACCTTCAATCACTTTAAGCCTGACAACCACAATCAGATCTATACTCACTATATAGATTTCTTTATAAAAGCCTGAGGGCTTTTTTTAATTTTTCTCCCTCCAAAAAAGAGGAGAAGGATGGCTGTGGTGGTAAAGGAAGAGAACGCAAAAAATAATGGCTTATAACAGAAAGTCAGCTGAATTAGCAGCTGGTCTGAGACCAGCAGTAAGCTTGAATAATACAGATTTTCTGCATCAGCCCAGGAAAAACTGAAGACATGCAGCTTTCTTTTGAAAAGAGAAATTAGGACAACAATTGCTATTCGAATAAGCTCATGTTCTGTGCCCCTTGTCTGGTTGTTCAAGTACCCTGGCAATTACATGTGAATTTAACTAGGCAAAGCAGTCATGTAGCAAAATTGAGTGGTCGCTCTCCATCTCATATTCTTAGCGATTTAGAATAGCGTAGCCTTTGTTCATACAAGGCTGAACAATACTAGACAAAGCCTTTTCAAATCAAACAGCTCTTTCTCTTCTATTAGTGTTCTATAACCTGTATTGAAAAGTGTTTAAAATAATAGATTTTTGTCTCTCTTTCCTCATGGAGGAGAACAGAAATCTATTTCTGGGTGAAAAAAAAAAAGGGGACATTGGTCCAAAATGACAAACAGACATGTAACACTATCAACTCTAAAAATCGGAATTAAAACTTTTAAAAAATTCTAGTTACATTGTTTTCCTCTTGTGATTGACTTGCAAGTCACTTCAAATCACATCCATTTTTTGTCCTTCCTTCAAACCACACAATCAAAGATTCAAGGAAGCTTTTATTCCTTTTCTTAGATTTAACAGAGATTAATCTAGAGCCAAAACAGACAACTTTTCTGGGATGTCAGTTTAGTAAACAGGATTTATAAGACAAAAAGTGGGAGGAGGAAAGAACCAGTGTCATGCGTAACTCCTGTCGGTCCAGAAAAAGAGACATCTGCTGACACTTCAAGTAAACTGCTGGTTCAGCAACTCAGCATCCTAACAAATTGCCCATCTCTACAGCAGTTAAAAGGCATCTGCGCTCATTGTAGTTAGTGAAAGATCTGGTTGGTTGTTATTTTTCTGTTGGTTTGGGTTTTTGATAGTTGTGGGGTTTTTTTTGGTTAAAGAAGAGAATATTAAAATTAGCCAGCTACTATTTTCACTTGAGCTGCACACACAGCTAAGCTGGAGAGCAGACAACAGGAGCCAGGTATCCTGGTTTGAGAAAACCAATGACTATTCCTAGAAGCACGGGGAACTATAAAATTAGAAACAGTCGACAGCCAGGCAGCTTGTTTTATTACTCTATATTATAGAACTGTATAACTTATATATGTGTAATATAGATATGGTACACAGCCAGGATCCAGACTGACACATAGTAAGAGCTACTGCCATGAATAATTTAGCATTTAAGTGACAAAAGAGAACAGAAGTAAAAAGAATGCACTCAAGCTCACATCAGAGGCACTGGGACAGAGCTGAGAACTGACCCAGCATTCCCATTCACAGCACATCTCCTGTTTCTAGTACTGTTAACAACTCAGTTCTACAGTTCCATGGACAGGCAGATCTCACTGCTGATCTGCTGTCATCTGCCAACTCACAACCTCCTGCTTTTTGTTCAAAATACCAGCAGAAGAAGGGAAGTCGGTGAGTGCACGCTTGGGAGTATGACACACTTCTCTGGCAATGAATTTGGGTGCTGAGGGAAACAGGTGAATGCCCTTGAACAGCAGTTGTTACTGAATTTAATTCATACTGGAAAGAATGTTTTGAGTGTGAAACAAAGCAGCTGCAACAAAGACTAAGACTAAGTTATTGGCTGTCAGACACGCAACACCCAAAGTTTTCGTTAGGGTAGCAGCACATGCTTATCTTACCTGCACACTGTGGAAAACACCCACCGTTATTTCCCATTTATTGATGGTTTGAGATTGTGATACTGCAACTGCAGCCTTGTGCACAAGTCTCAGCAAGACGCGCTACTGACCTGGCATTCGAACAGCTATCAGGGGAAAACTGCATTTGAGACTCATACAGATAAATTCTTACTGTGTAAGGTCCATTTCCTTCAGCTTCCCCACTTCTTGCTTGTGTTTCTCTTGGAATTCCTTTGCAGCTTCTTCCTACAACAGGACAGCACAACGGATGCATTAAGTTCTAAATGCAACAATGACCGTGTAATGCAAGGAAAACACCTTTCCCACTGAAAGAGAAGTACATTCCCTACAACAAATACCAGATGATCCTGAAAAGCATCTCTCTTATACAATTGCATTTGTGTGTTATTTGTATGCATATAACTCCAAGAATATCTCAGTAGGCTCTGCAAAAATCTATACTGCAGATTAACAAAGCATGACTAGAAGCATTTAACACAAAGCTGTCAGGTTTTAACTACCATCAAGTGACAGACCTGACGTGGAATTCTTTCCATCCAAGAAAATGTAGATTACAAGGCTTCTACACCCAAGGGAACCCCATGAAGTGTTTACATATGTATGAAGAAGAAAGTTTGTAATTACCAAATCGTCATTTAAAGATTTCAGCGTTGGCTCCATTACAATATCCTTTGTTGCCACCATCTGCTCCTCCACAGCTTTTTCCTGGACTGTGTTGAACAACTGTAAATGAAATAAGCCAACACATGTAAGACTCCCTGATATTTCTTCTAGGTTATTGCTTTAAAATAAATAAGAAATGCTGTCTGTTCCCATGAAACTCTTCTAACCTTGACAATATTATCAGGCAGTTGTTTATTTCTGATGCACACACTCCATCACACTGAAGTAAAAAGCTCAAGGCTGCTTCCCAAAGGCAGAATTATACACAGCTTTTATAGAAAGTATAAAACTAAAATCAGTCAGCACTCAGTGTCACTCGCATAAATGTAGACAACTTGTAGTTTATAAGACAATTCATTAATAAAGCATCATTTGATTAACACTGGCAGCTAAAAGCTGCATTTTTTTTTTCGTATGTTATTTTCTTCAAGCTAATTATAAGGGTGTTATGTTGAGCAAATCACCTCTCCAATGAACAACCTATGCCCGACTGCAGAAGCTCTGGTACCGTATCCCGATCCTTGAGAACTAGTGGCCCCAGACTCAGCAAGCAGTTGGGAAGCATTCTCTCTGTCTCACCATTTGATAACTCATCACGTTATTCACTTTATCACAGGCATTACAGAGAAAAAAAAAAAAAGCCAGATCCAAACCTTTCCAATAATTTCACTGGACTTCAAGTCTACCTCTAAATGAGATTGGAAAAAGTTTTTTTCCAGAAAAGTTGAGATGCCACCAACGCAGTGAATAATCATAAACAAAAGGCTCGGGCTCAGCTGCCAACACGGGTTGTGCTCAGCATTTTGGACAGGACATTTTGACATTTAAACCCATAAAATAAACACTCTTATCAGGGAAAACGCTATATAAATCGTTGCCATAAATACCAGCTTTTTCCACTGGGATTTCCCCATCTCACAAAGAAGTCTACAGTTATTTGGGACATGTTAAAGACACGCAGTTCTGATTCTGATTTCCTGTGCAACCTGCTTTTTCCTGTGCAACCCGCACCAGGTGAACCTGCTCTGGCAGGGGGGTTGGACTAGATGATCTCCAGAGGTCCCTTCCAACCCCATAGCATTCTGTGACTCAGTGATTCACCTTTCTGATAGTGCCAGGCTCAGCACTGGAATCACACTTCGGTCTGATACAACCCGGACAAAGCTTGTCACGTCACTATTACCTGAACTACTTTGCGGATGATTCTGTTGAAGAGGCCCATCAACTGAGAGCTGGGCAGTTCCACCTCCTTCTCCAGTTGGTCCAGAGATTTATGCTGTAGGCCAATCCCTAGAAAAAGGGCCTGAGGAAATGACACGGATTTCAGTTACAAAGGCTTTTGGAGCAAATTTCTCGTGGAAAAACTGGCTTCACACGGCCTGGATGAGCATACGATCCGCTGGGTCAAGCAATGGCTGACTGGAAGGTCCCAAAGAGTGGTGCTCAATGGATTTAAATCCAGCTGGCGGCCGGTCACAAGTGGTGTGCCTCAGGGCTCAGTGTTAGGACCATTTCTGTTTAACGTCTTTATTGATGATCTCGACAAGGACATAGGGTATATCATCAGCAAGTTCGCAGATGACACCAAGTTAAGTAGGATTGTTGATTCCCAGGAGGATAGGGAAGCTCTACAGAGAGACCTAGATAGATTGGATCATTGGGCCAAAATCAATGGTATGAGTTTCAACAAGGGCAAGTGCCAGGTTCTGCACTTGGGCCCCAATAACCCCGAGCAGCACTAGAGGCTTGGGGAAGTGTGGTTGGAAAGCTGCCTGGAAGAGAGACCTGGGGGTTCTAACTGACAAGTGGCTGAATATGAGCCAGCAGTGTGCCCAGGTGGCCAAGAAAGCCAACGGCACCCTGGCTTGTATTAGAAATAGCGTGACCAGCAGAAGTCGGGAGGTGATTGTGCCCCTGTACTCGGCACTGGTGAGGCCACACCTAAAGTATTGTGTCCAGTTTTGGGCACCTCAATCCAAGAGAGATATGGAGGTGCTGGAGCGAGTGCAGAGGAGGGCAACGAAGCTGGGGAAGGGCCTGGAAAACAAATCCTATGAAGAGCGGTTGAAGGAGCTGGGACTGTTTAGTATGAGGAAGAGGAGGCTGAGGGGAGACCTCATCACTCTCTACAACTACTTGAAAGGACACTGTAGAGAGGTTGGTGCTGGTCTCTTCGCACAGGTAACTAATGACAGAACAAGAGGGAATGGCTTCAAGCTCCAACAGGGTAGGTTTAGACTGAACATCAGGAAAGAATTTTTCACAGAAAGAGTGGTCGGGCATTGGAACAGGCTGCCCAGGGAGGTGGTTGAGTCACCATCCCTGGATGTGTTTAAGAGACGTTTAGATGTGGTGTTGGGGGATATGGTATAGGGGAGAACTTTGTAGTGTAGGGTAGATGGTTGGACTTGATGATCCCAAGGGTCTCTTCCAACCTAGACAATTCTATGATTCTATGATTCTAAATACAAATCCATAATACCCTCTACACTCCCTACACAAGGCTTCTCTGGTATGAGCTGAACGGGAATACCCCTAAATTATTCTGTAGATGGCAGGCACCTTAGTACAGATGAACACCTTTCTCCTGAAGTACAGTTCAAGAGCCAGAGGATTTTGAGGGGTTTTTAAGCCAAAGTTTACACCGTGTTACGAATTTTATTCAAAGCGAACACTAAAGGTGGAAGAACACTACAAGCAGGAGAAATCATGAAGAGGTCTACAAAAGGAGCAATTAACTGAAGCAAAGTCTTTTTTTAAAGATGACATGAAACAGGAAACTATTCCAAATATATATACAAAGAGAGGTGAAGCATGGCCTGTTCTGACAGCGATACATACCGACTGCGCAGCAGAGAGAGAGATATCACCCATCTGGTTGAGAAAAAACATCCTGGCGATGGTAGGTACCATATCCATGATGAGATGATAGTCCACCATGTTGCGAGAGTACATCTCTAACCTCTTCAGGTCATACGGGATGAAAAGCGATTCTAATTCAGCACGGCTGATGGCTGATGGGTACAATAAAAAGACAACAATGTCAAGACTGGTCTTCAAAGCTATCCAGGATCGCAGTATTTAACATGTTCCGTCTCATATCTGAGTAAAGGCCAACTGCTACCCCACACGTTCACTTCCCAACACACTTCAGAATTCAACATACTAGGTATAGTACTGCTATTCAGACTTGGTTATTCCAAGTTTTTTTCAGACATACATCCGTATGAAAAACATGGCAACTGTCAAAACAGACCAGCATATCAACTTAAAGATGCCAGAGAAACTGAAAACAGTGAAGGCTGAGACACACAGGTTGCACGGTCTTTAAGTATCTTACACTGGTTTTGCTGTTAAAGAGCTTTGTTCGCTTGTAGCAGCCCCAAAAACTCTTTCACCAAGACAGATACTTAAAATCCCCACGACACAAACTACCAAGTTCTTGAAGACTCCTCTCTGTTAGGCATATTGAGAAAACAGCAATTTGCTTTTAAGCCAGAAGTGACTGTTAGAATTGTCTTGTCTGGCCCCTTTTTTTATACTGCTTGTGTGTTTCCCCCAACAAGTGCTGCACTGAGCCCAATAACATGCAGCTGAACTAAAGCCTCTCTCTTTGAAAGACATCACATTCCAGTTTCCAAATTTCTAATGACAACGTTCATCCTAAGATCCTAAGCAAGCTGCTCTGCCTACTGACCCTTGCTATTCGAGGCTTCCCTTTTAATTCCATACTGGATTTGGCAGGTGTCAGTATCCATCCATGTTTTGTCATGCATTTAGCTGTTATAGTCAAAAGCCCTTTAATTTTGAGTTAAGTCTTTGATCAAAAAAGCAGGAAAAAAAAAAAAAAACCCGCACCAAAAAACCCACCACTACCCATTTTCAGTGGCAGAAAACGTCCTCTTAGCTTTTACTTAGAAATACAAGCATTTTTCTGGTAATAGTAACAAAACACAGAAACAAACCAAGAGCAATCAGGGCAATTTACAACAGAGAGATTATATAACGAATGAATTTGAGAACTCTGAAAAACATATACATAGAGTTTAAACTGCAATCTAACTGAACGCTGCGAACCAGGGCACTCACGTGGTTGTGGCTGCTGTTTGATATTTTTGTTCTGTAAAATATTCAATGCCAACGAGGGAGAGAACGTGCTGAACTGGTAGGAGAGCAGAGAAAGGAACCGCCTCCTAAAATCTGTAGGACAAGATGATAAAATAAATGATTCCTGTGCACCTCTAGAATAAATAACCCAGAAGATTCCCCCAGCGTTAGCAAAATCAAAGTTACCTTTCCAGAAGGCAGTAAGCCAAGGCTCTTGTTCAGTGTCCTCTTCGTTCAGCATCTTCAGCATGATGCACGAATGCTCACCAGTCAGGTCATTCTAATAGATAAGATATTATTTCCCATCATCCCCAAGAAGCTTTTGCACTCTGTGCTCAATTGAAGAAGGCAAAAGTCTTCTACATCAACAACAACTCATGTATCAACTGCTGCTGATCACCACTACCTACTGTAAAACCTATGAACTTCCACAATTTGGTAAATCCCAGTGCTGAGGGATTTTTGGCTTCTTGAGGTAACCAGCAGTCACCAGTATTGCAAATTTCAGGTACAGCTCAAGAGCCAGAAAAAACAAAAGAAAAATGCAGAGACATGGCACAAATGATTCTCTCCAAAAGTACTGAAACTGTTAGTGCTACTTTCTGTAAACACCTTGAAAAATGAGAACAGTCAGTTCAAGGACCACTTGCATATTTTACCAATGACCACATTAATAACCCTCAACAGCTGCACCTTTGCTCTAATTTTTAAGTGCAAACTAATTAGAAGATCACATTCACAACGCTAAAACTTTACGCCTTTAGCTAACTATAGACACAAAGAACAAAACCAAATATAAAACAAACCCAAAATGTAGTCTCGGAAAACTTTCCTGCCCAAATCCCATCTCACAGAAGCTAATGGAAAGATGCCCAGTGATTTCAATAGGGCTGGATTTCATTCAGAAACAGTTTGCTACTTACTGGTGTCTGCCTTAGATAAACTGGCACAAATCCAGCACGTTTCCAAAACCTGGGGAAAGGGAAAAGAGAAAACACACTGAGAACTACGGAGCTGTTGATTCTACAATAATACTTGTGGTTAAATGCAATCTATTTGCTGTACAAGAACAACTTGAAAATTAGGCAAAAGTCTGTAAGACACCACACCATGTAGTGAAAATGAACACTGACAGAAAGTAGTAACAGCAAACTGATTGGGTTCTAACCTAGAGGAGTGAAAAATGATGACTGTCATATTAAAAAATGAACAAACTTTGAAAGACTGAGGGATGTGATACAAGAGTTTGATATATGTATTTGACATGCTTCCAGGACCTCCTTTAAAGCATCACAGACTCCTAAGGGATACCCTGGAGGATTTTCAGTTTATTTCAGAGACTCTGCTCTTTTCCAATGAATAATCATTTTCCCTGGCAACTCCCAGGTTTCAAATAATCACTTGTGGGCCAGAGAGAATCCCAGACTGATCAGCAAAATCCTGCCGACATCCCTTTCCGTTCTCATGTTCCTTCTCATATCTTAGTTATAAACTGATCCTACAATTTCATTTTGCCGAGTAAAACGAGGACTAGTACAAAAAGACCTGCTGAGACCAAACATATGGCATCCCAGACAAAAGAAAGAAGCCAGGCCCCAGAGCAACTGTCACCGGCAACCTATCTCCACAGGCCATGGGATGGCTACTCATCAGCTGTGCAGGATGTTACAAAATTTCAGCAGGAAGTCCCACACGTGCACCCCAGTGTCCCCCATCACAGTACTCATCCTTTTTTTTTATCTACCCCACCGCAGCTAAAAGGCTGCCAAAGAGGGATCGTTCAAATAAAGACAGACATCTGAACCACTGGCTTGATAATTTGCAAAGATTAAGCTTATTTCACAATAACCATTCAGTTCTGATGCTCTCCCGCGCAGCTAAACAATCCACCATCACGTTTTGGCATGAATTTTGCAGCATGTTTGCCGCGGAACAGAACAGGCTACAGTCTCTGTCAGAAATGCTATAAAGTGCGTGTAGCTGTCTAACACTGTTCTGACTGGGTCAGCCACAAACTGGTCTCCATCGCTCACTCTTCTTCCCCTCAACTCAGTCTCACCTCACGTGCTTGTACAGCACCCTAAGGCCTCTGTAAGTGGGGGTAGGCCAGCAACAAACCAAGGTTTTAAGTAATAAATGACTGTTTAGGCAAGCAACAGGAAGAATTCTGCATTATTTTGAAACTGTATCCCAAACTGTGGATTCATCACTTGCCACACTATGGCTGAGAAAGTCTCAGGAACCTAGATATTTTATAGAATTTGATAATACTAAAAAAGCTAACAGTTATTATAAAATAACTGAATTGGTCAGGCAGCTGGACTAAATATCATTGTAAGTTCCTTCCAACTGAAATATTTTGTTCTATTCTATTCTATTCTGAAATGGTACATTTTTATATAAAACTATGTTGTAAAGTGGAGATAAAACTTCAGAAAAATTATTAAAGTTTTACTGATGGAGCAACTCAGTTCCTTCATGGTAAGAAAAGCAAGTAGCAGCTGCAGTTGCTGGTGAAAACCATTGACATTAGTCGGGGAACTAACAACTGGCTTTGAAGTCAGAGAATCATAGAATGGTTAGAGTTGGAAGGGACCTTAAAGATCAGCAGCAGCTCAAGCTTCTCCAGGTCAAGGAAGTAGTATTTAACTTCTCCCTACTTATTACAGGCTGTTCTTCTCTAGCCTGTAAAAACTGAGCAATTAAAGCTGGTTAACTGTTTAGAAGGGTCACAGAGACAACGAAGAACGGAATAGGTTTTCCCTCAGAAGGAGTCTGAGGAAAAACCACCCTGAAGGATGCACTTAGGATCAGCCCTACTGTAGATCAAGAAAAGCTCTTACAGGAGAAGTGGGCTCAGACCTGTCACAGTTTTACAAACCAAGTGAAGCACACAGAGATAAAGAGAATGTCCAAGGGCTAAAATATCTGTATCTGTATCTATATACATTGTATTATTTTTATGTATTATATATAGTATCTATTATTTTAATATACATAATTTATGTAGTTATATCTTTGCACTGGATGTAACTAGAAAACAGAATAATGTCTCACTTGAGTAATCTTGGTGTTAGGCCATAAGATACCCCGAGATAGTCCAGGTTTTCGGCTTGTCTCTCGCTCAGTTTGAGAAGTAAAGGAGGCAAGTCCTTCCGAGGTGTCACAACCTCTTCTAATAAACTAACAGTCTGAAAGAGAAAGTGGGAATGAGTTAGTAGCAATGCTAACAGAAATCTGCAAATTAAAACTCTTATTGTGTATTAAAAAAATGTGTTTCCTCCTTAAACAGAGAAATCATTATTGAGACTTAACAGTGAAAAACGAAACAGCTTAGCACAGCAGAAAATACAAGAAATGCACTGAGCTCCATACCTCACTGCTCACAGTTGCAATTTCTTTTGGTTTTTGAATTGTTTTTTCATCCAAACATGGAAATTTGCCTTCATAGTACATCTGCAGTAAAGTCAGAGCTCTGCTGCCGTAGCCCATCTGTGGAGTAGGTACAATACACTATAAGCAAAAAGATGTATCTAGTTTTTAAGACAGGGCAACAACATTCTCCCCTTACAAACCTATTAACAACCATCGGTGCAGAGATCACTCAGTCACTGCAAAATTGCATTTTCTTTGCTAAACAGCACTCCATAAAGGTCACCACAGAACCTGGATGTCCAAAATCACAATGAGAGCCCAGCTGGCAGTTCAGGACTTGTAATAGTTCTTGGTGTTTAACTCTGGCACCCAGAAAATACCAGCATGAACATTTGGCAATCTCATACTAAGTATCACTTGATTGTATACTGCTGCTTGGGATGCTGGTTATGCTACAAAGCTGCCTAGTAACGACAGGAGCACTGGTTTGCTACCCACCCAGGGGGAAAACAATGTCCCCCAGCCTGCTGTTGCATCTGACTTCACTCTGTTACTGCCGCTGGCTCAGTCCCCAAGCTTAAAATGCTGAAAACTGGAGCAATTGAAGTGTTTGCCCTGTTCTTGAATTCTGCCTGTACAGTCATTCTCGTGGTTCCACTGCTGACTAGTCACGGTAGCTGGGTTCCAAAATACTTTACCCCCTGATAATCCGGATGAACTGCAATACGAACAATACGTCCACCAGAGAGCCCCCCAAAGTCCGGATCTTGGAACTGCACAGGAGACAAAAGTCAATTTAAAGAACACAGATGTGTACTCTGGAAATAAGAAACAGTGCTGAAATACATCTTGGGTGTGAGTATGCAGCCAAATTATTCACCTGCTCTGAAATGGTCCAGGGAATAAGATCACCAGAAGCTTTCTTTCCCCTGGAAAGGCTGTTCATGATAGACTGGCGAGAGATCTCTCCCTCCATGCATACCTGCCAGAAAAGGTAAAAGACCATTAATGGAGAAAAAAGCAGATACACCCAAATGACTCCGCTACAGCAGAAGCAAAATTTATAGTCAGTTGCCGAGTCCATTACGCAGTATGTGATCCCTGCTCTGCAACACGATGAACAAACAGGCCCTGCCCCTAAAAGCCTTGCCCAAAAAGCTCACCAGTGGGCCAGGCAGGTACAGCTGAGGCAGCAGGCATTACACTACGGTGCAACAGAAGCCTGAAGAGATTAAAAGCACAGAAAGTGCTCTATACATTTTCTGTAGCCCATCAACAGCACCATAAAGGCTTGTCCCACCCATATTTCTCTTTAAATGTCATATATTTTTCATGTAAATGGGGCTTTTTCTTTTAAGAAACAGCAGATTTAACTAGCTGCGTTGAACACAGATAATTAAGAATCTGTGTTCTTAAGGAAGGAAAAATAAAGTCAGATACCCAACAGTCAAGGGCTGAAATATTTCTACATCTCTAAGCACATACATCTGAGGAGGCTGCATTTTTGCAGTTCTACTGCAAATAAAAAGAACGCTAGAAACATGGGACAAGCAGAGTGAACCAGTGAACCAACCCTCCTTGCAGGAAGTCGAAATGGGAGGACAAAGCCATCTCTTGAAGCAGTAGTTCAACTCCTCAGAAGGTTTCTCAGCACAAACACATTGTGGAGACTGTGAAAGGATCAGCATCACCATGTACTTATATGGCAATTAGTGTTAATGAAAGAAAGTGGAGGGGGAAAAACAGCCCTAATACACCGTTGTAACACACAAAACCACAGCCCTAAGTTACCATCTACTCCTAGATAGTACACTGCTGTCATAGCACACTGATGACTGCCTCACAGCAGAGTACTTCATAGATACGTGCTGCTCTCTTACCTGAACCACAGCAAGTACTTCCGGTAATGAGTTCTGGGTAGGTGGAACAGGGGGCAAAAGGCAAAAAAGATGATGGGCAGGTGCATCAGAGAGCATCTGGAGGTCATTGGGCGAGTTCTAGAGGGTAAAGATATCAGAAAGTTGGATTATTCCATGAGAAGAGCTTCAAAGTCCACTGTAATGTTAGTAGCTGTCTTCTGAAGAACCCTCCATTTTCTGAATTTAGGGCTATTAAGAAACTAGGACAATACCGATGGATGAAGAAGCTCACAGGCCAGTTCATGGCTGTTACACTACCAGACAGCACCTGTTTCTTCCCAAGTGAAATCTCTTGCTCTAATATGTATGGAACTGAACTTTCTATTTTTATATAGCCACTTATCTCTTAATCCACAAAACCTTCAATTTTTTTTTAAGTGTCGGATTTCTACTATTCAATACTTATAGACTTCACTACTCACATTTACTAGTCACCCATGGTCTTGAAACTGTGGGATGAATTATTACTCTTTTCAATAGTACAATGGTACTACCCTTTTGGTTAACTTGAGGTTGCCAGAATATAGTAAAGAGAACTGCAAAAGAGGAACCGATACTATTCTGACAAGCTCGTGGGCTCATCTAGAATTTAGTGTCCAGAATTTCTCAAGACACAAATATTCCAGATAACTGTAAATCCAGTACATTCAGCCAAGACCAAGGCAGAGATCTTCTCAGAGAAAGGAGAATACAGATCTGTATACAAGAAGTACCAAAAGCTGTTCAGAAACCTCAATTAGGCCAATTCGACTGTAATAACAAGCATTGCTCCCTCCACAGAATTCCTAGCTGAAATTTTGATAGAAGTAGCACAAGCTTTACCTTGTAGTGTGAAGCCACATAGAGGGCCATCAGTCTCTGCAGAAAAACTTCCGATGCTCTGTGGTAACAAAAAAGTGTGTCTCTATTTACGTAGTATCTTAACACAGGGGTCAAGGAAACAACCTCCTTGGAAACAAAGAAAAAGTTCCTCGTTGGTTTAGGAGTATTTTTTTCAATAAAGCTTTGGGCTACAAGCTGGTTTGTGTTCTTAGACCCTACAACTCTATCTACAAGAATGAATGAGTTTGGGCAGCGTTCATAGCTTTCTCACCCTTAATCTGTAAAGCTCAACCTTTTATAACTCCAAAAAGAACTTTCCCTCATTCAACCCTTCCTTAGGATTGTCTCTGCAATAAAACTGAAGTTTGGTAATGTCCTGGTAACACACACGACCGGTCTTACAAGGCAGTAGTAAGAGCTAAACTCCAGAAGTGTGGTCTTTAATACACTTTTGCCAAAAGATCATGTGCTGAGGTTATTAAGTTGACTGGAGAATCCACTATTCATCAGCTTGAAAAATCCTCCTTCACCTAAAGCAATGTATTTTGACCAGAGCACAATATTTGAGGAAGGATACAGGTCACAGGTTTCTGGCAGCGGGCAGCCAGAGATAATTCTGGTGATGCTGAGACAGTCCAAACACAGTAGATCATTTAGCCACTTTTCAACGGGGTCACCAGGGGCATATCTGATTGACTCATGGAGGGAGACTTCATG
Source organism: Numenius arquata (assembly GCF_964106895.1). Lineage (NCBI taxonomy): Eukaryota > Metazoa > Chordata > Aves > Charadriiformes > Scolopacidae > Numenius > Numenius arquata. Next base: position 2,756,153 of record NC_133581.1, read on the forward strand.
CAATGTACGAGCTGCAAACAGATTTCAGAGAAGAACAGTGTTGGACATTACAGCTAACAAAGAATGCAATGGGATCAGTGTCCTTTGAAGGGCTCCCAGGAGATTAGAAAATCATTACTTGCATCGCTTTCACCCATTAAAAGCCTTTATATTTGAAAATCATGGGGAAAAAACAGAAGAGTTCCTTCCTTTTGCCAGATCATCACTTTCCTACAGCTACAAGGTACATGGACACATGGGATACTGACACAGCTTGCCAGTCAGCAGCACTGGAGATCACGGTTATACACCAGTCCAGAACACATGGAATACCTGAGGCCAGTTTAGCTGTAGCTGTAGATTTGTTCTCTGCTGTCATGGTGACTTGGGTTTGTGCACTCTGTTGACGGAGCTGCTGAATGAGCTTCAGCGATAGTGATCGACCGGTACCCTCATACCTGAAAAGCAGAAGACAAAAGTCTGAAACAAATAATCAAACAGCAATCCTGAGCCATGGGGAAGCTCCAGCACAGAAGCAGGCTGTCATCTAGAGCTAAATGTCATTCTGAGGCCTCTGAGGACCCTAACCATCTGTGAGAAACACTGCCTTTTAATGTTCTTGCGTATTTAGGACAGGGCAGCCTACCCTGTCACTGTCTTAGTCTCACCATATTGGAAGGAAGATGTCACTCTTCCCTCTCTCCTAACAGACTGCAGAATCCTGTTTATGTATTTGCTCCTTGTAGCAGACCAGAAAAGGTGCAAGTCAAACACTTAATGAATCCACAGTGGAACCAAAGGAAAGCAGCCAGTTCAAGTACTGACTCTTGGTTATTTTAAGGAGCAGTACCATGACAGATCAAGAATTAGCATGACCTGATATCATAGTGTGTAATTAAAAAAGTACTGTAGATAAGAAAGAGTCCACTTGCACAACTGCTTTTCCTGGTAGACAGTTGCTGCTCAAGCCTTACCCGTTGATTGTAGAAGCCATGAAAACAAGGTAAGGGCCTAGCAGGTTTTTCACCAGGGGCAGAGGAATGGCAGCAGCTTCATCAATCACAACAAGTTCAGCTTGCCCCAGTTTCACAGAATCAGCAGGATGTATGTACTGCAAGGAACGACGACACAATCATTGTAAACAACTGCTTGTCTAGGAATCAGGGAAATGTCAGAGTTGGCAAAGCTGGAGCCCTGAAAAGCTGTTTGTTGTCCCTGTTCTCTAGGACCATCAAGCAAGAGACTGAGACGTGAAAACAAACAGTTGGGAGAGGGTTCATGTTATCCTAACGAGGACTGGGTCGCACATCTCGTTTGCACATTTCCACACAAATTTATCTGCAGAGATCATGAAAAGAAAGGAAATCTAATCACCAGAAACATATGCTCTTCCTTCACTGTTTCTTTCACTTTTTGCTTTTGTTTCAAGAAGAAACCCTCCAGTAATTACCAAGGGAGCTTTGTAATCTCATAGAAAATCTATTTGTTACTCATAGAAAGAAGATATTTTGTGAAAGTCACTCATTGGAATAAAAAGGTCTGCCTTAAAGCAAAATCAATCAGGACAGCTACACATCACATAAAATGAACACGCTTAAAATCAACTACAGAACAACTACAGCATCAGTAAAGCCAACAGTCATAAAGAAAAAGCGGAAAGGCCAGAGTGGAAAAGAGGCCAGTTACCTGAATGGTTTGTCTGTGCTCCTTGAACACATTCACTCTGACAACAGCCTTGTTAAACTCTGGATTTAAAGACTGGACTATCTCATAATCCAGATGTTCCTGAAAGAAAACACTGTTAAACAGTATGAACAAACCAAGATCTAAGAAAAATATCATTTACCATTATCACCAAAATAAGTTCACTGTTGTTTCAGATTCTAGTTAAAAACTCTTATAACGAAAGCTTCAGAGGCCGGAGAACTGAGAAATTATTTACTTATATTAAAACCTATTTCACAAAGAAACTGATTTTCCCAAGTTTAAAATAGAGAAGGAAACATTACTGTACTATGACCGACTTTTGCAAAACATTATTGAAAGGGCTGGTAGTGGCAAAAGCAGGTAGCTAAAGAAAAAAATCACAAATGAGATGCAAACCCCCTCCTAAACAGGAACCCTGTGAAAGTATTGGAAAATACAGTCTGCTCTCCTTACCTGATACTGCAGCGCATCAAAGCCTTTAAATATGAACTCAAAGAGAGTGTGAAGGTTATCAGGGCTTGGAGATGTGACAAAGATATTGGAGTAACTGCACAGAAAAATAAAAAAAGAGTTTAACTCTTTTTCTAACAGATTTTACATATACATACTAAGTAGAATATTTTCTTTATATGAGGTGTTGATTTTACCTAATAACCAAAACACAGCAGATTCCTTTAGACACTTATCTCACTTTATTATTATCTGTGTGATTATTTTGATTTTTAAAGACTGAGGTTTTCTCATTACTACAAAATAGAATAATTTGAGTATCAGTTTATGCAGGTATGCAGCAATCAAAAGATACAAGAATAATAAAAAGGAAGGATGCAGGACTGGAAATTACAAATATATTCAGATCCTTTCATCTTTTTTTTTTTTTTTAAAACTCATGGATACAAATAAAGCCTGGGAGATGGGGGGGATCACTCACCCAAACGCTACTGCTCCAGCAATAGCCAGTCCTAAAGCAGCAGATTTACCACGTCCTCTGGCTGCTGTTAATGCCACAGTGCTCCGTAGAGTCTTCTCAGAAATGGCTTCAATAAATTTTAAGACTGCTTTTGCCTGATATTCAGAAAAAAAAAAAAGGAAGACAAAAATCAGCTGCATTTAAATTGCTTTCAGCATTACTTAGACTTACCACTAGTACATGTCTTCATTCATAGAACAGGAAGAAGGAAGAGAAAGACAAGACGGGAGAGCTAACATTAAAACCCAGGCAAATAATGTGCAAGAAGTGGTAATCTTGACCCACTGAGTTCTCGAAATTATTCAGGTCAAAACACAGAGCAATTCTCAATTACTACCTCCATGCCAGTGACCACAGAGTATGTTCAGCGAGATGGGAACAGACTCAGGGGTGGAAGATGAACATATCTTGGCAGTGAGGAAGCCTACTATGAAAGGGCTTAAGCAGTGCACTGCTCTGGGAGCCACCAGGCTGGCCTGCAACATCTCAGTGGACCCTCTGAAGCAGGAAAGACAATTGCAGTAGAGTCTCAATTTGCACTAATCAGCGATTCTCAAATTGGAGTAAAAAAAGGAATAAGGGTGTATTAAAACATGATATGGATTTTCAACTTCTATTCAGAACTAAACTGAGCAGAAACTTCAGGTTAACTTTCCTCCTTATTTCAAACCCTTAGACTTATCATCTTTTTTAATGTGGACTTCTCCAGACCAGCTTCCTGTCTCCACTCGAGCCCTTCCACTTATTTTCAACTTCATGAAGAAAACCACTGATACTGTCATTGAGCTACCATGTCAAATTGGTTTCTCAAGAAAATTCTCTAAGATCACACCCATCAGTGCTCACACTCAGATGTGATTACACGCAAGATAAGACACAAACATCAGTACCTAAGCACAGAGCATCTCAAATTCAAACACCACACCAACCTGATCCAGGGTTTTACAGCCGTCCACCAAAACTCCGACAGGCTGAGTATCCTGCAAGCTCTCCTTCAGTTCTTTCAGCTCCAGGTCCTGTGGCTGGAGGCGATCTTCCTATAAGCACAGGATTTACCATAACAGGATTAGTAAAGGACAGTTCAGCACAATTATACCTTTGTGATGTATTCTGATACCTTTTATCAGGCACAGAAAAACATCTGAAAGGAAATGCTACCACATATTGAAGATACTCCCTAAAACCAGAAAAATTTAAATGGACAGAGGTTTAACACTTCAATTTTAATGCATTTTCAGGAGAATGGTTACACAAGATGTGGGTATCCTGGCTTCCCCAAGCTTGGAGGAAAAAAGGAAAGGATTTTTCAGTACATAGTAACTGGAGAATGGCATTGCTAGGAAGAAGAGACCATTGACAAATTTTCTGAAGAACTTAATTCATTTTTCAGTCTTTAGGCTATTCCAAAATTTTATGATCTTTGTTATACCTGTCATACAAGGTGTACATACTGCCATGTAGGGGGAAAAACTACTAAGCAGCAATAGATCAGTTTTCAAACTAATATCAAGATTGTGAAAGCCAAACAAACTTGGACACAAAAGGAATCGATTTTAAATAGAAATTAATTCTGATTTTCCTAATTGTCACTTAAAATTCCAAAAGCATCAGTCTATCCATCCAACAGGTAAGCATTTGTGCTGCTATCAATGTTGTTATAATGCTAAGGAGGATTTTGTTTGTTTGGGTTTTTTTTTTAAAATAACACTCTGTTAAAATGTTTTTACCATCTCTGACATAACCTATGTTGGCATTTCTTAGGCCAAACAAAACAGTTCAAGAACTTAAAGAGTTCTATTTAAAACTAGTTCCATTTTACTTTAGCCTACAACGAAAAGTGATAAAAGGATACATTTCTAACAGTGTGAGCTTTATGTCTGGCTTGTATTCAGTGAACAAGTGAAGTTTCTCGAGATGCGGCATGCAAACTCAGAAACTGAAACAACTACCACAGCTTCCAGCCACCAGGTGTCTCCTGAGCTTGTAATAGGCTCATTTCCAAAGCAGTTGCCCACCCTCCAACCCTCAAAAGATTTTTTTATTTCTCTCATTCCAACTGTCCATCAGCTTTAAATCTCTCTACGTACTTCTCAAACAGCAACCACAGCAATTAAGCTCCACCTTGCTAGGTTAAACAGCAATACAGTAAAATCAATAAGGACAGGCAAGCACAAAAAAAAAGCTGTGACAGAAAAAAAACCATGGAGGAAAAGCACTACAGCTTCCCATACTTCACCTATACCAGGTGTAATTTTTGCAGAACATTCTAATTCCTGTCTGCAAGACAATTATTTGATATGAATTAGGGTGAAAGGAACACTTCCTTTTTTTTTTAAATCTTAAACACACCGTGGTAAACTCAGACCGATTTCTCCCAAGGAAAAGCAGCTGATGTTGCTCACTGACCTGCGACTGTGGTGGAACTGGTGTGATGTTTGCAATGTGACTGGAGATGGGCAGGATATTCAGCTGATCATCAATCACCATGCAATTCTTGCATGAGGCCAGAGACAGAATGAACCTGAGAAGCCAAGCAAAGACAACTCAGTAAAAACATTAGCGACACAATTGCATTCTAATTTCTGACATCATATAACTACCTGCATGCTAAAGAACAAATTCTGCAATTTTCCTATGACTAGAGCTAAGGCTCACTCACTCAATAAGAGCTGCTTATTCTAAACAACAAAAGCAGAGAAAATACCTTTACAAGACACTTATGAAACCACAGAGAATACTCCACACTAAGCAGTTTTATGTTTTACAGCAGTGCAGTAAGTATCTGAATTTCTGTGCATCTGGAGCATGCGTTTCCACAGAATGCTTCAAAAAGGGACTCAGAAAAGTTTACAAATTTGGCCCTATTTGCATATCCCTTGTAACATATGCCAGAATTTTGTATACAATTCCTCCAACAACAAACTGTATTCATTTCCACAACAGTGCATGAAAACTTCACTCAAGAAGCCCTATTCCAATGCAAACCTACAGGATGCTTTCCTAATATGAATACATGACATTGTTCCAGATGCTCTTCTTGGGCATACAGCCTAGATCCTCTACACTCTTAATAACTTACCTCTCATTAAACCGTCCTACCACATCCTGGTGCGCCTCTGTTCTATATCGAGAGTGTACATCCTGAAACAAAAAGTCAATCAGGAGAAGGAGCAGCAGCAACAGTGACATTTACAAGATTGTTACTCATGGGGCAATCCATCTCCTTTTCCACTCTCGTGGATTACAGCCTCCCTTTCCATCAACACTGCATGCCAGACAGGATTCTGATTTTCTGTTCGTTGTAAAACGTCCACGTTTTCCAAATACTTGTTAAAAAATGTACTTTTCCCACCAATAGTTTTCACAGTGGTCTTACTTATTCTTGCCTGACTTAAAGGTCAATTCTTCAAGGTACACAACATTTCAAACACCTCAGGGACGCTAAGAAAAAATAGTCTAACACTTTAATTCACCTACTGGTATTACTACTAATGGAAACAGTTTTTGGTCTAGGGGTAAGTATACTCAATGTAAATAGGTCATATATAGAAATACACAGTAGTAGCGAAGCTGATCTCACCTAGCAACAGGTCACAAAACACTCAAAAGGCTTATTTTTTGCTTAATTTTCTGTTATATGGGCAGATAGCATAAATACTTTCCAAAACTTTTGTAAAACAAAGGAACAGTTACGTTTGTGAATGACAGGTGTTTCTTTCTTGTAACCCAGCAGCTTTTCAAGACACAAGTTGGCAGAACTGCCTAAGCGTAAGACACATTCAATCACAGATGAATGAAGGTTCAGGAAAGATGACGGAAGGAAGATCATAGCCGTTATCGAAAGCAAAAAATAACTACTTAGCATCACCACAATGTACCTGCTTATATAAAACAGACACATTACGTTGAACATACCATGGTCATTGTATACAGCTGCTTCAGTGAGTTCATAGTTCTCAGGAGAATCACCACAATTCCACCACCTTCTACTGTTTCAACAGTTCTAGCTAGCAGGTTTGGAGTCAAGGCTTCAAAATCCTAGGAAATAAAGAAAACTTCAAAGTTTCCTTGAGTTCATCAGTGCAACTAGGAGACCATGTAAGAGGAATCCTAAAAATATTATTTCTCAAAGTTTAATTCATGCTTAACATTTACATTAACTAATGTCCCATTAAAATTTTACCAACAAGGCTATCTCACCCTCACAAAGCTTGTAAAAGATACATAAGGCCACCATAATTGAAATAACAGACAAATACTATTCCTGCAGCATTTAAACTGAACGCAATCGATACTAGCGCAATGTCCTTCTTAAGTCAAAAGTTTAACTCCTTACCTGAAGTACACACATGCCGAAAGTGTTACCAAGAATCTTATGAGTTTCATTGTAATAGCAGTAGCGAATGTTTGTGGCTGCTATAAATAACTCAAAAGGATCATCATCCTTTATGTTTAAAGTTCCACTTTTAATCTTCTTCTGTAGTTGTCTCATCCTTTTCTTCCGGTGGCTGGAGAACAAAATTATACAGAAATTTTCTTGGAAAAACGTTTGAGAAAAGTGCATTCAGGCCAATGTTCAAGTGAGATCAGCCTCCAAGGAAAAAAATCTTGGATCACAATTGCTGCTTTCGCAACATGTTCCCATGTGCCTTCAGCCCAAAGTGGTGGATATCACACAGAACCAGCTGGTTTTGCATCAAACCGCTCGGTTGGAATCATGCGGTTTCGGGTAACCCTTCCTTCCTGACTTTGCGTGCAGACTGTAAGTATGCACATAAATCTAAGAATCAAAATTTTAAATGCTTTTTCAAAATGAAGGAATTCTAATGCTTAATCTGCATTCAGTCCTTGGTATTACTGAGGCTAAAAAGCTGGGGAATTAAAGTTTTGACCTTTTGAGGTTTAAAAGGTGAGGGAGAGACTGGTCCAGACCAGCAGAGTTAGCGTTAGAGCTACAGAGAGATACCAGTAGTACCTAGTGCAGATATCAACTGTGTTAGGGAAGGCAAATTTTAGTTCTGGAAGACCAAACTTCCTCTAGCTCCTCAAAGAACGAATCCTGTTTCTCCTTACAACCAAATCGTGCAACCCACACTCCAGTCACAGACCTTTTGCTTCACACAGAGTAGCAACCGTAGGATGAGACACAAGAGTTATCTTACCTGCTAAAGCCCAGCTCCTTTTTGTAACACCACAGGACCGAGGGTCTAGCCTTTACGGTTGCTTTAGACAACATGTGATGAAGTATAACCACCTGCCAAAACAGAGAAATATTCACCAACAACTGTACTCATGAGCTAACATCAAAGAGCAGAATATTTCTCTATACTTGATGTTACAGCTGTGTTTCCTACTGAACAACCCAATGCAAAACAGCAGGATCCCTTGACACGATGTGAAGTTTACATTCCTTCTTACACAGACCTGTCTGTCTGTGCCTTCTCCAGGGCTACGTGACAGTGAAGACACCGAATTATTCCTACTGTTTCTTCCTTAGTGCTCTCCTTTCGCAGAACTGCTAACAACTGCACAAACAGATTATTCCAGGCTAAATACAGATCCCAATATTTGTCACTTCGTAAATTTCACACAATGTATTTCAGACTTCTACATTTTACCAGGATTTCCTTTTGAATTTGAATCCTCTAGTGGGTTTGGGAACCCACCTCACCGCTATGTCACCGGCACATTCGGTAAGCACAATTCCTGCTCTGGAATCCAACTCATCAGTGAAAATCCTGAACGCAACCAGACCCAGGATACACCCCACCACAGCTCACATGTCTGTTTTAGCAATAAATTAACGACAACTTTCTTCTACTGCCACCTGATCAACTCATTATTTTCCGTGATTTTTTATAACTAGTTTATTTTACTTTCCCCAGGAACCTGAGCTAAGTGAACTGACTTATCCTAAAATATTACGGTTTTGCCGTGCTGTTCTTCCCCTTTCCAGCCGAAAAACTTCAGAGGCTCTGAAGAGAAACAAGCTTAGTGGTTAATTTCTTCCATACAACTTTACCAGGAAGGTCCAGTCCAAATTCTGGTGTGGTGACATCTGCGAGATGACTCAGTGCATAAAACACGGCTTGAGAGCAAAACCGTAACATCTTACAACAGAGATAGGAAAGAAGCCCCTGATAGCCAGAAAATTAAACGTCTTTTGCCCCAGTTTTAAAAGAAATATTCCGATTTGCCTGTACTCTCTTATAATTAATGTTCATGAGCTTCTCAAACAGTAGATGTTTAAGGACAAGCCTCCCAAGCCGTTTCTAACCCTCCTTGGCGGTGAGTTACCTCAGGCACGCTGAGGCACGCCATTGCTCTGCCTCATTCTGTGAGGGTTTTAGCACTTTACAGAGGAGAAAGCTGGCACCGGGGGATTACAGATCAGCCCTTCTTCAAAGGCTCGGTTCAAAATCAGCGCGCACACACACACAGGGCCCGCAGGAAGGGCGAGTCCCTCTGCCCGCCGGGAGAGGTTTACCTGGTCCTTGCCGCGGTCTCCGACCACCACGAAGAGGGCCCGCTGCCGCTCCGCCACCCCATTCTCGATCAGCACCCGAATGCGGTTGTCCACTTTCCGGCGCTGCATGGCTGCGGGGCGCTGGGACCTTGTCCCCCAGACCCGACTGCCGCTCTGAGGAGAGCCGCCGCAGGGAGACCCGTCCCCCCGCCCGCCCGCCCTGAGGAGAGCCGCCCCCTCAGGCGGCAGCGACAGGGCCGGCGTCTCGCGGCCGCACCACGTGGGAGCGGCGCGGGACAGGGCGCGCGCGCCGCGTACCACAGCAGGACCCCGAGGCTGCCCCCGCCGTTCGCCTGCGCGCCGTAAACGCATTTTTTTATTTATTTATTTATTTTATTTTTTAAAGCAGAATTTAAGCTACTTTTCCACTTGGGAAAGTCGCAGTGGAGTTGAGGAAACACGCCTTGGTCAGAGCCTCGACGCCCTCGGCCTCCAGAGACACGGAGAGGAGGTAGCTGTGCCCTGAGGAGAAGGTGGAGGGGAGCCAGGACCTTCTGGAGCACCTGCCACCAGCAGCACCAAGGACCAAAGAAAGAGGAAGTTAATCGCTTAAATAACGAGGAGGAGTATATACCTATGTATCCTGAATTATGATTTCACACCTGGAGATAACCCCAACTCTCAGAAGCCCAGAGACTGAGCCCAGGCCAGTGAGGGGGGCCAGGAATTTCCACACCTGGTCTGGGTTTAGTTCAGCGAGTTTGGGGTAACTGGCTGTAAAGAGGGGATAAACCAAACCCCAACGACAACACCGATTTTATTTTTTTAAAAAGCCTTTGTTCTGAGTAGATCTTGCTTGCAGAACCTAGGCCTGGTGGAGTCAAGACCATGCCTCTTAATGATTTTATAAAGATGCTCCATTTCCACCTACTGGTGTTTTACACTCCATGTCACTGGGTGTCCTTGGGTACTGTTGAGAGGGGGATAAAAAAACCAGGCATTTGGATACACAGTATTGAGCACAAGTACAGAAAACTAACAAATCATTAGAATACATTATCAGATACTAAATTATGAAATGCCATGAAACCTTAGGAGCCTTGCTTCTCAATAAAACTAGTCAGCTTGTAACATTTCAGCTCCACTGTTTAATAAACCCACAGTTGCTTGAAAGTCTTCTATACAAAATCCCAAGATGCACAACTGTGGAGCCACAACAGGACAACAATTTATCAATCTGTCTTGCTTTAAATTCTAGTAATTCAGAAACACAAAATTTACCCTCAAACTGACAGCAAAACTATTCCTAATAACCTAACATTAACTTTTCAATACCAAAGTTGAGCCAAGCTATTTGCATAGATAGATTTATTCTTAGCTTTTAATACTGCCAAAAAGAAAAAAAAAAGAAAAAAAAAAAAGAAGTTTTGAACTTGAACATATGAACAGCAAAGCATTTAAGCCAGGTAACATAGTAGGAAAAATGTGTTTAATAGCACTGGATGTATTTTGGGATAAAATATGTAAGTTTGAAAATAAAGCAGAAATATGATAAAACTATTGAATTAATAATCATAAAGGCTGTAGAACAGTAGTTTTTGAGGAGGTGAACCCAGGTAAACCCAATTATTGAGACCAAACCACCGATGCAACAGAAGTGTAGCAAGACGATTCCTTAAGGTACAGGTATGAAATATTTGCTTAAAAGGGAAGGACATAAAACATTTTAAATAGATTTATTTTTCAAGTGTTTACATAAGCCATGGACCAATTTATTTTAAATGTTGAGTCAAAGAACTGCAAGACATATATACAGGTATGTTTAAGGCCATCAGAAAATGTAAATCTGACAATTAACTAAAATGTAAGTCTGAAGACTTATATGCTAGATGCATTACTAAAATTTATTCTAAAATTTAATAGCTTCAAAAAAGGAAATACATTTTCATTTAATAAAAGTCTAATGCATAATTACTAAAATTTATCTTGATACCAGAATTTCAGGTGTACTCTTAGATCCACTATTGGGTATCTGAGCACATTTTATAGAAAGGAGAAATTGGCCACCGTAGTTGAAACTGAGCTAATTACACCCATCTGATTAATGAACACTAAAAAGCGGGAATAAAACCTAGCTTTTAAAATTAATGGGTTAATAACTGCAGCAAGAGCTAACAACAATAAATTTAATTCAGAACAATATGCCAAGTTAGGCTGAAGTTTCCTAACACCGTTCTCTTAAGCGCCGCTCAAACTGGCTTTAGGATGTGGATTTCGGAAAAGAGATTTCCTTCCCTCCATTAAGGCTAGATCTACAGAGCCACAAATAATTTCCAATTGCATTATATTCAAAAAGCCTCAGAAAGCCGTTAATGGAATAGCACCTCTTCCCTTAGACAAACAGTTTAGAAAATTAAAAGTTTCTCATCAGAGGCTCTGCCATCCCACACCAAAAATTCACCACCAGTCAGCGTCTGAAACCTTGCAGGAACGGACAGAAATCCAAGATGCTGCTTTTAAGTTTTCATATTAGTGCGACGGTCAAGGCCTTGCTTTCACATAAAGAAGAGACATTACATTTCTTTAACAGTCTACTACAGCACAGATGTTTTCTTTCCCTTTGACGTTAAGACGATTTGAATGCAACCTCAAATCCTAAACAGCCAGCATGGAACCTTTCCTCATGGAAAATATACTGACCGGGATGACAAACATTTGAATGCAAAAGCAAGCGGTATTTGCAAACTGGGAAGTTTGAAGGACCTTCCTCCTCTCCCTCCGGAAAAACAAATTGGCCAAAGAGACACACAGTTTAAGCAATCAGCCGCCTTCTTGACTATGAGGCATGCTAATCTGATGTTAAATAAGGGTTATTTTCACCCGAAGTTCATGTCAAAGCTCCTTCTGTTAAGAATATAAGACAGCCAAGATTCGTATGAGACCAAACACTCAGATGCTGATGTTGTGATGGAACACTCAAAATTTTAACAAATTTTGTCATTTAAAGAAAAACACAACTAGAAAGAAACTACACAATTTTGCAGTGTTTGAGTTTCCAGTAAAGTTCCCATCAATAATCGTAACTATATTTAAGCCCAAATTTAAATAAGGAAGTAAGTTCAAAAGGAAAATTTTTATTGTTCAGGATTATTTCCTGCACTGAGGTACTGATCTTTAGGTCAATCAGTGGTGAAAAAACCCCTACCCACCCCACCTGTAGAACTTTGTTGGCGCCAGCTCAAGCAACTAACAAACCTTTCCAGTCCCATCCACATTCAGTGCAGCTGGAAGAAATACTGTAAAAATGAGTGCAGAGATTTGAAAGACTAAAATATAGTTTACTTCATACAGTCACAAACTTCCAAGTCCAGCCATAAATTTGTATCTTCAATTGTCTGTTCTCATTAATGGGGCTGGTTAACGAGCTGTGTTCTCACATCCCTTTGTTATCCACAAGAGACTCGAGATGGGAGAAAATTGAAGAATACAGCACAATTTTCTCCACTGAGCCCCAAGACTCGTCTCTCAGATGTGCATTTATAATGAATGATTCTTGCAAAGAAGAGGTAAGAAAAGTCAACTACTTGGCTTGGGCAATGCCGGAGCTTCAAAAAATTCTGACCAATTGCTTTTGTATCTTATTCTTCTGGACTACAAAGGTTTTGCCCTATTTGCTTTTAATCAAATTAAGTTTAACCACTTTTGCAGCACCTTTTATCATCTTCCCAATATTGTCCAGAGTTAAAGCCCTTTCAATAACTTCTCTCAAATGGCATTTGAGAGAAAAGAAGGAAGCTCGATCCATTCTCCCAAGACATATACAAAGGCAGCCTGGAACCCAGTCTAAGAATCCGCCCGTCTAACAAATAAAGTCAGCAGGGTATTTTGAGAAGACACGTTTGTAAGGTCACAAACTTCTCTGAGAGTTTCAAAATCCCAGCAGGATACGTTAACTGGCTATTAACGAGAAGTCAGTGTTATTCTTCCAGCTACTCTGGATGTTATGCTTTAGAGATTGCTATACACAAAGACAGTATCTTGGAAATAAAATAGGGGTTAAGTGAAGTCTAGAACTCCCTCCACAGCAAAACCTGAAGTCACATTGGTCAACTGCTCCTAAAAAGACAGCCCATATACAGGGAGAACAGAGAAGTAAAACGTAGGACAAATTGACCTTAGGTATGAGACAATAGCTCATGATTTCCAAGTTAAAATATTTAAGTTGTAGGACTTCTAGGAACGATCCAGATTTCCCAGACACAGTAATATTAGGTAGAAACATCTGGAAAGTCGAGTGACTTAATAAATTATTTACTCAAGAATCCTTGTATTACAGCCAAGAGGAAGACAAGACACTGAAGCTAGAGGTTTGCTCTTGAGCACACACCACTGTACACTATCAGAGCCTACAAACATTAGATAATGAATCCCCTGCCAAAATAAAAATCTCTATCTCCTCATAGCAGCTGTCTATGCAAGGCAGTCATAACTAGTCTGTTATGCTCCCAGAAGACCAATTCACAGAAAAATCAAGTAAAAGCACCAAAGAGTACAACTGATGTGTCTACGTACAGGCTCAGAACTAGCACTTTGTTACGCTCGCTCATGCTGTCCGACCACAGGCACCAGCCCGGAGTTATCCCACCACAGCACCCAACTAGAATCCAGGCATCCAGGAAGGGCTCTGCAACGGAACCAGCCCAGAACTGCCACCGTTCGGCCTCAATACGATCAGTTCTTATCACGGTCTTCGTTCAAAAGATGACCTTTGTCAAAAGAACCGTATCTAGGAGTGGTTGTGATCTGGACGCAACTCAGATCTAGAGCTACGTTACAGAGTGAAGATACTTAAAAGCTGCCCTGAACAGGCCAGAAAACCAGTGAGTGGATCTACGTGCCATACTGTGACTCAAGCCAACGTTTCAGTATACTGTTTATTAGACGCATGTATTGAGATTAAAGGAGTCAGTGCAAATTCCCAGATTAAACACATCTTAAGTACTTGTTTTATGGTTATTATAACACATCTCCCTCTATCAGCATACAGTAGAGCAGCTACTCTAAAGACCATTTTCATACATGAAAAGGCTTACAAAGTTGTATCTCAATTAAGAGGCCTCTCAACTACCCAATGTTTTATTAATAAATTTAAGTTAAAAAAAAAAAAAAAAACGCCACAAACAACCCCCCAAACCTTAAATGGAATGTTGTGATCCATTCAGCGGTCTTTAATTTAGTATGCTGCAAGTTTATTGTCAAACTACAATTAGCTATTAAAGAAGCATTTGGTGTGCAATGGAAAAAGCTGAACAGCTTGTGTTCTACCAACCATTTAAAAAGTAAGCTGATGCACAAAAAAAAATAAAATAAAATGAATTCACTGTTTTCCTACATCAGTTCAACATTAAAAGGTTTGTCTTTTTATTTTTTTCCAGTTAAAAAACAGTCGGGACTATTATCTTGGTAATAGCTTCCTAAAAAAAGACAAAGAACAGCAACTTCTCACCAGACTGCAGTTTCTATCGTTACACGGGTACGGAATGTTTCTAGGCCTTGACTAAAGCTGCTGCTTCTGGCCATCAGTAACGTTTCAAGATGTCTGGTGTGTAGTATCTTCTTCACACGCTTATCACTTCTCTCAGTGAAAACATTTCTCATTTGTGCTCTTCACACAGAGGATGGAAAAGTGATATTACCACCTGTTTGTAGGGAGCTTCGGATCATTTCACAATGAAGTCAAATACCTGACTACAAGTTCTGAAAAGTTCAGTTGCGATACAAAGTAGAAATGACCCTCCGAGTGAAAACAACCTTCAGTTTTGTATATAACAGTTAAACAACACATAGCTGTTCCTTAATGTCACCTTTCCACAGGTGGGAATTATTTGATGAGCAATACTTAACATATAGCACTTTTTCTTCTTGCAGGTGCTATAGAACGCAACAGAACTACCGACACCTCTATGGAGGCAGCTATCAATTCTCCCCACTGCAGAGAGAGTGCATGTGCGCAAAAGGTAGGCACAAGTGATTTTCCAAAGATTATACCACAAGTATGCAGTAAAACTTGAATAAGACTCGGTATTTTCCAGCTCCTAGTCTTATGCCATTTCTTTTATACATTGCTGCCTTGATGAAAAGGAAAGTCCATAAAAAGGAAACAAGTTTCCCAGAAGAAGTCACAGCTATTAGAATAAAATCAGAAAAAACAGGGGGGTTTACATCTATTCAGGAAAAAGAGCATCTATCAGGGAGGGGAAAAAAAACCAAAACAAAAAAACAACCTTATGAAATGTCACCCCGTTACATTAAATTTGTTTCCGTCGTTGAAAACCAGTGTTCCAGGATACAATTTTTATAAACATGTTTTATTTGTCTTACTTATACCATTAGAACTGTAACTGCTGGCTGTCATTTCCCTTAAAAGGGGAAATCAATTCAAACACATACTGGTGCTTTTCAAAAGATAGCAATTAAAAGGGCAGCAGCAGCGGGCATTTGAGATTTCTTAAAACCTTCAAGGCTGCAGGAAAGACAAAAGGACATGTGACCAAAAGTGTTATGATTATCCATTAGAGATTTTCATCAGTACCGGCATCAGTTATTTAGGTGATAATACAGCAAGGTCAAGTATTAGTGACAGACAATGTGCAAGTCATAAGGAATGATAGAGAAATACCAATCCTTACAAAAGTCATTGCTATCAAAGAAACTTAAAAGTGTTTCAAAGAGATATCTAAATACTTCACATCAAATATACAGTGGCCATCCGGATTATATCTCACATTTGTTGCAAAATTTTGTTGAAGTGCCAAATCAAAACTTTTTTTTTTTTCTTTCTTCTTTAAAAAAAAAATAATAAAAATTACACAGTTACATTAGCAGTTATGCAAGCGATCTTAAATCCTTAGCCACAGGAAACAGGACCCTGGTGATGAGGAGTGCTGTAGCTAAGGGTGCTTCTTCTTTGTCAAAAAACTGGCTAGAAGCCTATTTGTCTATTTAGGGAAATACGCATCACTACATATCTTTAACTGTTGAGTGCTTCAATTTAATAAGAAAAAGCTGAAATGCAGTTGCTCTACCAAGCCACACTTCACCTTTTCCATCCTTTCATGGGAACGTTTAAGTTTTGTCAACTGCCACCACAGTAAATCTTTACGAATTTGCAGATTTTATCCAAATTTGTTACATCACTTTTAAATGTCAGAAGTGAGTCTTTGTTTGTTTGTTTGTTTTTTTTCCTGCCACTTCAGTTAACCATGGAGATTGGATCACCCTGAAAATTGCCTTTTTCGCTTTACTCTTAGCAAGGGTGAGGAATCTGAATCTCATGTGCAAGGCTCAAGATGATGCTTAGGACAGAACATGCAGAGTAATCGTTGTTTCGTTCCTTTCCATATCCAGGTAATATAAAGCTGGCAACTGTAGTCCTGTCATTATGGGTAATGAAAATAGTCCCTTTACAACAAACTTCCTGTAAGGGAGAACAAATAGATAATAACTCTTCTGGTAACATGTATAGTACACTGGCCAGTGTGTTTTTGGCGTTTAATGTAATCCTGTGAATTTCTTTAATTCACTTGCTGAGCATTCATTTGAGGCATCCCTCTGTTTGGTCTTGGGGGCCCACCACGACCTAGAAAATATAAAAAGGTACTTGAATTAGGAATGAAAACAGGTTATTTAAAAAAAAAATAAATCCTAAAAGCGCTGGTCTAAACTGGGTAAGAATTCCTGGATTTGTATTTGGGCTATCTATGGTTCTAAAAGCTCCTTCAAATCAAACCTCAACACCATGTAACCTGTCTTTACAGTTTTCAGCTTTATCCCAAGACTTTTTTCCCCAGAACTACAAAGTTATAATCACTTCAAGTAAAAATGGAGGGGAAAAAAAAAAATAAAAATCAAGTCATGAAGATACAAACATAAGATTAAAATCAAAAGTTTTGCAGTAATATAAGGAGCAATTGGTTTACTGTATTTTAAATATAAGCACCATGAGCTAACTAATCATGTTTTAATGAAGGAGTAAAAGAATGGAAGTTAAGAGACTGCCTGTAGCTCACACTGTCAGTATATAAGAATTGCAGGTCACTTGGGGAACCCCTCTCACGTTTGCCTGCAGCTCCCTGAAAACGGAACTCAACATTTCTTCGCCGTAGTTGTGCTTCCTAAAATAATCTCCCAGTTTCACCACAGCCTAATTCTACGCTGAATTTCAGGCCACAGTTCCATACTATAGGGCTGTTGGTACCCAGACAGTCAAGGACAGAACTCTTCAAAACCAAACTACCACACGGAACTGTGGTTTCAAGGGCAGTGCAACGTACAGCCTCAAGCTGCCCTCACTGACAAGGCTCTGGTGAGAACTCAGATTCTCATGGAAACGCCTGTATTGAGACAGAAGAGTCTCATCATCAAAAATCTACTCAAAACCCCCCCCTCAAACTGCAGAAACAGTGTTGAAAATAAAATTTTTAAGTTCAACTACAGCCTCATTGTTTATGTGAAACTTCTGTTTTCTCACATTAACACGTGGCAAACACTCTTACGAAGCTACAGGACAACACACCTCCAGAAGCTAAAAGCAACAGTTCTATAGGATCATGGAACAGATGAGCATGGAGAGAAGTTTTGTATTCTCAGATCAAGAGAGACCTCCACAACAGATGCAGCAGGACATCTTTTAGTGCTACAGAGCAGCACACAATTTTGAAGGCTGACAGGCCCTATGTCTGCTTTATAAACATCTTACCCGCAAACTACCAACACACCTAGTAAGCAGATCTTAAGTCATGATAAACTTCACAAAAAAAAAAACCAACCGCACTTTCCTAAGGCTTTCATTAATAAAAGGGAACTACAAAGTTCTGTAACATTTAAAGTATTAAAAGCAGTTGTTTTAACTTCTTTTCAAAGAATTCCTCATTCAACAGCCAACTAAACCTCCACCACAAGTTGAAAGGATCACAGTATAATTCAAGTCAGCTGACTTGACCTCAAGAGGTCCTCAAAATTCAACCTCTGCTCAAAAGCAGGGTCAACTATGAGGTCAGAGGAAAGTAAGCTTATTCTTCACTTGTGACCTGCTGAATAAGGGGTGAGGCGGCTCTTTAAATCCAAAGCTCTAGAAGGTGGATCAAAAAAATGTCCATTCAGCCCAAATCAATTATTCACTACTCAGGAATTACCTCTAGGAGCTCCCCGAGGTCCACTTTGTCCAGAGCCACGTTTGAAATTCTGTTGATATCCATCCTGAAGCAAAGAAATGAAAGGAGTTTACCAATAAAATAAGGGGTATGTATATGTCAGTATATATTCTCAATATATACTGACAAAACTCCTGTGACTTCAACACACGGTATTTTATTTAAATTAATCTTAGAAAAACAAAATCTTACTCCTATTAGTACTCAGTAGGTATAATAAAATATACAATGATAAATTCCTTCTCCAGTTACAGGATATGTTGCTCAATATAAATAAGAAATGTAAATAGATATATTTAGCATTCAAATTTTTTAACTACACAGAGGTCCAACAGATGAATTTGTTGAAGGACCACTCAATAAGTGAAGCCACATTTTAACAGCAGGATCAAAATCTGTCATCTCATTTGCTTATAAATACTTCTTTAGGGATCTGCAGAGCTAGACATTTTCCAGTCAAAGCAAAATTGAGCTTTGACTCAATTTTGAGTCAAAAATTCTCAAAATTTTGAGCATTTTTTGCTCAAAAATTTGAGCAAAGTTTTTTGAGCAAACTGAGCATAATTCTGTCAGAACAACAACATTCTACACAAATTTCAGAGTAACGTATCACCATTGCAGAACAAGCAATCCCAAACAAGTTTGAAAATTTAATGTCAATGGATTTACATTCTCCTTTAAGTTTCTTTCTCAAAGCTGTGAAAATAATTATGTTTAAGGGAGAATTCTTTATGACTCACCCAACCGTCCTCTAGTTACTAGCCTAATTCCTTTATAGATCAATCAGCCAAAAAGAACACGTTTCCCATTTATACCCAGCCATTTAATATTCTGCTATTTCCAAGTATCTGGTTACTACCCAAAACTTCTGTCTTCATTAACAATAAAAAAAGTTATCAGAAAAGTTTTCACTAATAGATTAGTTCAAGCGCTTTTGTTGACAGGTACTTTTTTTCTTCTATTTCTAGACTGTCACAACAGAAGGGTAGCTTACCCGCTGGTAGTTTGAATAATCCCGAGGAGCATTAAATTGGGGCTGTGTGTAACCACTGTTTGGAGTGTTGGAAAAGGAAGGACGGTAGCCATCATATCCTCCTAAGGAAGAGGGTACAAGTCTTTCACTTGGAAATGATAGCCTATTACTTTATGCTACCATGTAAGTCAAGCAAATGTTTGCAACATCAGTGCTAATACTGCTACAAGAAACAAGAATGAAGACCTAGTAAAAACTGAGAGGGCACAGCAATTCACCGCCATTTCTCTAGTAATCTGAAGCTTGATTTACATGACATCCAATCCAGAGCTAAACATAATACTAGGATCTGAATGTAAAGCTGTGACCTGCAAGGCCACAACAGCCAACTCAAGCAAGAAGCTGCTCTTGAGCAGACCCTCCTGAGTGCTGGGAACCATGTCAAAGGCCAGCTCCAGTCCCAAGGGTCTAACACTTGGAATCCAGATCAGTTTTAAGCGGACAAGTAGTTACTGCTGCATTCCCTGCTACAATCAGTTGTATTTTATACAGGTTTCTCCTCCACTCTCCACCCACACAAGAAGAGGAGCATGGCAAAAGCACACAGTACTGTATCCGTTAGTCTAATCCAGGACACCTGGCAAGGAAACGGTCTCTCTCCCCCATTATAACATCCATGTCTTCATAACATTGACAGCTACATATAATAACCTCCATGAATCATGAAATTTCTCATATTTATCCAGAACTATCATTTCTCTGTTCCCGTTAATTCCCTCAAGAGTAATGACTTTGGATCTTTTTCGCTCTTTTATTTCTACATTATCCAGCCTATTTCCCAATACGACTAAACATGGAATGCTTTAAAAAACACTGCTTCTACCACGACTGGAAATAAAAAAACGTTTTTGAAATACCAATTGGCATCTGAATCCCTCATCTGATGGTTGTGAAATTCTGTTGGGTATTTCTGTTTGCTTACACTTGCAATACAGGAAGCCTAACAAAACATCTAAAACTGAAGTTGCTTAAGGTAGCTAAAGCTAACGGAACTTTTACTACAAGTTTTAATATCTTACAGAGATACTACTGCAGTATAAAACCAACAGCAGGTCAGTTTAACACTTGATATCTTGAGATAGTGTTTCCAGAAAGAAGTCAGTAAAAGTCTAATAAGTGTGTTTAGTAAAGCTTTTTACCTCTAAATCCATTTGCCGGTCCCCTGTAACCATTCATTAAGCCACGAGCCCCACGTGATCCACCACGAGACACTCCTCGACTGTTGTAATAAGGCTGACTGTTACGTGGAAATCCAGTATTCTGTTGAGGAGGTTGCTGGTGATTACCCGCAACTTGATGGGTCTGGTCCGGGGAACCGTGGTAAGTACCAACCACTATATTGGAAGCAGGGAGAAAAAACAAGTATAAAAGTCTGCATTTCTTTATTTATGTTCCCATATATACTTTCAACAAACTCAACATTCAAAGCTTTGAAATACCATTGGACACATCAATAAATGCTCACCCATTCAAAGAAAAATAATCTGCAGATTTAAGTAGAAAGTATAGTAGTCAGATATCTCACAATATTAGAACAGCCCAGAAATGGTGCAAGCTCAGCAACAAGTATTCCTGATGCAGGTACAATTCTCCTGTGCTACTTCAAATCCTTTAAAAATCAGCAACACACCACCTGGAAAAAGCGGTATGAGTAAGTTAACCCACTTCTATAACTGCCTCCCCTCTGAACTGGCAGAGAGCCACCAAGAAATCTTTGCTTTCACTAAATCTTCTCCAGTAGGTGTTGCTGTGCTGACGAAGGTGAGATTGATGGGAACATTTTAACAGAGCTGCTGTTTTGACTGGACAGGCTGAGGATCCTTTCTTTATACAGGACGTGTAAATCAGAAGGCAAGAGCAGAGTGGACAGCTTGAGACTATCTGCATCTTCGCCGTAAGGAACGCCACAACAGCTTCACTTTCCAGGAACTGGCAGAAATGAAGTGGATTAGAAAAGCAATTCGAAGGTCATAGGCTTGTTAAGATTGGAATTCTGTATGTAAGAGCAAAACAGCTTTAAAATTTAGCCTGATAACAAACCCCACAGAAAATTTCTTAGTGATAAAGCCCCTCAGGAAAATTTCTCCATCATCCATCAGGGAACACAACTTCACGTCTACTTCACTGAGCACTATGGAACTTTTCCATAGATCCTCCCTTCTCCTCAACTTCCCATCAATTCTCATGGAATGCATGAAGTGGTCAGCCTTTTGATTGTTTAATTAGCCTGCAGGTTTTGTTCTAATGACACTGCATTTCCTCTATATCAAGTTACATTTACTTGGCTGTTACATTAAGTTAAGCATTTGATATTGCATGATCCACCTTCAACACCAGCATTCCCCAGATTTCCCCATTTCTGCCGTGTGCTGTCTATGGCTCAAAAACCATACAGATAGACAAGGAAAACTTTGTTCTCCCTCTTCTCATCCGCCCACCCCAGGACCCTGCTTGCAAGGAAGACAAAATTCAAGCTCGTGATCAGTTATAGAGAAAAAGGATCAGGATCTTTTTTCCTTACTTCATCTCCAGTAGTTGTTAGCACTTTGCCCATGTCATCTCCTGTCCTGTGTCCTTGTCCCAGTTTCAAGTTAAAACCGAACCAATTTTCTGTTCTGTAACTTTACATCCTAGCTAGGCCTCCTCTAACTCTCTGAAATTAACGGCATATTGTGGAGAAAACTGCTCGTTCTCAGAATGATAAGCCCAATGTTTGTGCTCCGTGCCAAGGGATGGTGTGCAGGGAGGCCCTTGCTTATACTTATTGCTATAACAACCAAGGGCAGCCAATTTCGTTATTTGCCCCCTTAGAGGGTCGGAAATGGAAAAAACGTAGAGGGGCCACATCTGTGGGGAGGAGGGGACAGGAGAGGTGACCCAAACCTGACCAACTGGGGTATTCCATCCCATCTGCCCCACGCTCAGTATAAAAGCTGAGGGATCAAAGGGTCAGCCCCCTTCCTGCGATGGCCGATGTCCAGAGAGGACTCTGTCTGTTCATCTGCCTTTGATCCCAATCCGTGTGTTCCTGACTCCAGAGCTGGAATCCAGTTCCCATCCGTCACCGAGTCCAGTCTGGGACTTCCCCAGTGCCTGCCGGTGACGTGACTGTCATTCTGGGAGCTTGATACAGTTTTGTATATATTGTACCTATTTCATTATTTTCTTTTTTTTTTTTTAATTTTAATATTAATTCTTCATTAAAGTAGTTTAGTTCATTCTAAACTTCTACATCTCCTTCTCTTTCTCTCCTCTCTCTTTTTTGTGGGGGGGAGGGGGAGGAAGGGCCATCTGTCAGTCTGGTTTTGGTAAATTCAGCCAAAACCACGACAGTCCTTCACTCAAAATGGCTCTACTCTGGCAGAACAGCAGCTTTGTACATAGACTTTTTTTTTTTAAGTTGCTAACTTGTAGTTCAAATACAGCAGGTAAAATGCTTTCCATCTAAGTAACTTTAGCAAAACGTTCTAGAACTTTATGAACCTTACATCACCTGTGAGAAGTTCATATTTGTTCTCAATTATAGCTTACTATTTCCTTTTAAAAATGTCATCTCAGATAGTAGAACTTTTTTTAAAGCAAATTTAAGGATCATCCAACCTTAACATCAACAGAGCAAGTACTCTCCACTGGCCAAGGCCATCAGCGATGGCAGCAGTGCCTCTGGGATGACATATCTTAAAAAGGGGGGGGGGGGAACCTGCACAACTGCAGCTGAAGAGAGGAGTGAGAATGTGTGAGAGAAACAGCCCTGCAGACACCAAGGTCAGTGCAGAAGGAGGAAGAGGTGCTGCTGGCACTGAAGCTGAGATTCCCCTGCAGCCCATGGTGAGGCAGGCTGTCCTGCTGCTGCCCAAGGACCAGTGGCCTCACGGAGAGAGAAGCCCATGCCAGAGCACATTTGCTGCCAGGACTTGTGACCCTGTGGGAGACCCACGCTGGAGCAGTCTGTTCCTGAAGGACTGCACCCCATGGAAAGGGCCCACACTTGAGCAGTTCATGAAGAACTGCAGCCTGTGGAAGGACTTACACTGGAGAAGTTCGTGGAGGACTGTGTCCCATGGAAGGGACTCCACACTGGAGCAGCAGAAGAATGTGAGGAGGAGGGAGCAGCAGAAACAATGTGTGATGAATTGACCGCAACCCCCATTCCCCATCCCCCTGCTGCTGCATTTGAGAACATGTGACATGCTTTGCTACATCATCTAGAACTTCACAGCCCGATCATCTGCTCTACTCAAGCTATTGCCATTTTAGTTTTTGCTAAAATAAGTTTACCTGTCTGGAGTTGTTCTTGTTGAAGATCTGATTGTTCTACTTGGTGAGGTTGATTGGAGAAACTCTGGTTGTAACTGGCCTGGTACTGGTTTTGCTGCTTAAGGGTTTCTGGCTCATTAACAGGAGGAACGGGTGCATTCATGTTGAATACCTATAATGTCAGAAAAATAGCTCTCTGGTCCAATTTATTTTTTACAATTCCTCATTGCATCATGTAAAGAAGTATGCAAGTCTGAGAAATGCGAATAACCAAAGACTTTTTTTACATAATCACAACTGATTCCACTCTTTGCATAACATCATAAGGAATGACTTCCAAAATAAAGGGAATCAATATTAATTTACTACTTACTGTTTGCATGGATTGGAATGGAGCTGCATTAACGTTGATTCCGCTGCTATGCAAAGGTTTGCTAGATCCGGCCTGGAACACCTGCGGCTGAGATGCAGTGGGAAGCGATGAAGATGATGGGGTCTGGTCTGCATTCAGTGACATTGAAGCCTAATAATTAAAAAAAAACAAACAATGTTTTAGCAGCTTTTGAATACTATAAAAAATTTAAATTAAAAACTTCGCTTGTTTTAAAAAAGTGACAATGCCTCAGGTTCACCTCAACAAATGAGTATTTTCCACTGCAGCTGAACAGCCACATTCATGGTGGCATAATGGGAGACGAAAAACCTAGCAGTCTTCTCCCTCATTAACTTGAAACACAATGGGAATAAAACCTACATTTCCTAACCCAACATCACTGATGCTCACGTGCTGATGCTGGCATGTTACTTTTAACTAAATGGACAATCTATTAACTTAACTTAATTCTTACTACAAAGGACTTACTGGTCACAAACAGGCTCAAAATTTTGAAATGAAACAGAACTGAAGTGGCCCTATCAACAGGTGACTGAAAATTACAAGATTTTATTTACAAAGAAACACAGACTAGCATTTGATCACACCTACAAGCAGAGTCCTTCCCACCCCTGTGAAATCTGACTTGCCTGAATCTGGTCAATTGATTCTTTCTGTGGCCGCTGCTCTGTTGTGTGAGAAGGCTGATACATGGGTTGGGAGGCTGAATATCCCTCACTTGTAGAAGAAACCAAGGGAACCTGACAAAATAAACCCCAAAAGTCAGCTGATGCTCACACACAGATTTAGAAAAAGTATCACAAAACTCTGGAATGAATGGAACTCTCTAGTAGAAGTATGTATTTCCAGCAAATTTTTACAACCCTTAAAAATTAAGTACTTTTTAACAAGTAACCCGCCAGATTGTAGTCTGTGGGTATCTCTGAATCATCTGGACATGTATTTGCTTTCATTAAAGAACATCCTCCTCCTTATTTCCTTATACAACCTCAACTACCATTACAATAAAGCTGGGGAAAGACAGACAGAGAGAGAAATACAGAGAAGTTTAAATGAGAGAACTCCAAGCTCATACAGAAATAGAAAAGTGCTGTTTTCCAATGGACTGAATTTGCTCATTTTACAGCCTCTGCTCCCCTACACAGACCCCAGGGAAAACCGGCCAACAAAGCAGAGGACTTGGCATTTAAGGGAATTGGGGACTTTAAGAGGCAACTGATAACAACTGATGGGTGTGTTCACATCACCTTGTTGAACATTCAATAGGAAAGAGGTACGTTTAGCTACTGCTTGCAAGATCCCCAAGGGAATCATTGGCAGCACTGGCAGAGGTAAGGAAAGCAAGAAAAAAATCCACTGAAGTCACAGACATCATTTAACAGTAAAGTAAGAGCTAGTGCTGAGACAACTCTGACAAAAAAAATTTTTCTACACCTACAAAACAACAAAACTGCTGAGAGTACCAGCACTTCAGCAGGTACATACAGAGGAAACTCAAGAAAAAGACCCACGTTCATATTATATACAAATAAGTGACTTAAAATTCGCGGATCTATTCTGGACAAGATAAAGCAAGCAGTTTATACTACCATCACTCAGATCAAACACCTAGAGAGATCAGATTCATTACTTGAGACCAACAGAGTCCTTCAGAGATGCCACAAATGCTTAATAAAAAAATCAGGAAGTTCTTTAATCACTAGACAATTCAGTAAGAAACTGACACATCTTAATTAAAAATGAATACACCATTTACACACTGCAGAAGAACATTTAAGAGATCCTACTTAAACAGGAATTTCAGGAAAGCGCAACTGAAAACAGCATTCCAAACAAAGTCCTTCCTCTGAATCGTGAAAAAAAAACCCCACTTAAAATTCACCACCATCACATGGGAACTGGGAACTGCCCAGAAGTCCACACTGGGCCACTACAACGAGCAGCGCAAACTGCAACTGCTTCCAGGGTTGTGCCCTTTGGTTTAAGAAGCCTCTAACTAGAAACGCAATTTCCTCAATAAACTCGTACTTCAACCTTGAACCCAACAGTTTTCCAAACAGGGTAATGTCTGATAAGACTCCATTACAGAAAATATGCAATGTCTGCATAAAAACTATATATAGTAATGCTTAAGATATAACAGACATAACAGATTTCCCAAAATGACAGCTGCAGCTTTTTGAGGTTTTTCATATAGTTAGGAATGAAGTCTTATTATAACATCAAAACTAAAATAATTTAAAATCCAAAATACAATTTACTATGTTACCTGTGTAGCTTCTGGTTGCACAGGAACTTGGTTGGGCTGGGCAAGTCTTGACTCAGCATGAACTGAAGGAAAATAAATTCACTTATTACATCGTACAATCAAATCGTTCACAGAAGACCATCTTATCCATTTGTTATTTGAGAGCTCATCATCGTTAAGATGATTATGCCTTTGGCATGGCAAAGCTACACTCAAAATACCAATTACTATTTCCATGCAAAATATGTTTTTTCTAGTTGTCTAAAATAATCCAGCAATTTCCCAAAGGCTCAGCAAAACTGTATTTTCTTCATTTAAAAAATGTTTAAAGTGTTCCACACTTCCAAGCAAAATGTAGAAGCAACTGAGAATCTGAAGTCTACAAATAGGATGCTTCAAAAGTACAATCACATTTGTGAGAAAAACACACTTTAACATCACTTGTGATGGTCTCTACTACGTAGCAGTAACTGAAGCATTTCTAATAGATGCTTTGCAGACTTCCCCAATATTTATGTTTAGGATTTACCATTACAAACCTGGAGGGCAAACCATTTGCGGCATGTCCAAATTCTGTGCTGGATTCATGGGCTGTGCAGATACAATAGCAGGATCCAGTGTTTGGTTCTCAAACTCCAGCATAGAGTCCTGGGAAAAAATAAAAATAATATGATCAAATCCAGTTTACTATGTTTTAAAAATATTAACGTTCAGAGTACAGAAATTACCAGGTTACGATAAAGGAAGCTCAGTCCACAGTTACACAATTGCTGGGTTTACCATACATTTTAAATCAAGATACTAAAAATTCCAAAATGTATATATCACAATAAAAATTCAGTCCGTGTATACAAATTACAGCTCATCTGACAAAAAGATAACTGGAGGGAGATTTCAATAGCCTGTAATAGGCTTTAATCTACTCTTTATTCTTCATCCTAAATTAGCACTTTGTAGGAAGAAACAAAAAAAGGAACCTAAGAAGTGTATTCCCGATTTGTTACCAAGGTGTCTGCTCTTTGGTAGGAAAAGGAGAGGCTTTTTCCGATGTATTCTGTTATCTCCCAATGAATTCCTAGTTGGTTCAAACTTAACAGATTAAAGAGAGCCTTCAAGAAGCACCACAAAAAATATTCTCCTCACTTGTAGTTTTTCATAACATGAAATTTAGAACTAGCTTATAGAAGGGCTATTTTACCTCTGGTCTCACTTCAGCAGAATACACACCACAGCACCCTGTGCTGCACCACTTTCTGCCTTCTCGGTAGATTTAGTACAAACAAGGACTGAAAAGCTGAATAACACTCTCATTGTACTTTGACAGCAATACAGGTTTGCGGGCTCTGGATGAGATTTTGCCACGCAGCACTATACTGTTTGCAAGACCATTGTATTTTTCAAATAAACTACAGCAGACTCTAAATCACGACTAAAAACCAAAAAGTGCTATTTTGTTTCTTTTGACTGTAGCTTCGCAGTACCACGGTGGGTTCACCATACCTGCATGAAGTTATACGGGCCCTGCATCTGCGCCATAAGGTCCTGTACTCGCTGTCTTCTAACGAGGGGATCTGCTTGAGCCACGGTAGTGAGCGTGTGAGGTTCAGGAACCGGAGGAGATGTAGCTTGTGTCTGTTGCTGCAGCGAGTTTACAACCTAACAAGAAAAAAGCAAGAGACTGAAGCTTCAGTTTAAGATAACACCGCACAGAAGTGACTCAGTAGTTCTTCAAATTTATGGCTATTGCCTAATTCATTATGGTCATAATTACTATAATGTTCTTGAAGAAAAATACTACATCCTCCAAGTCATGCCAGTACTGGTGGCCAGCTACTGACCTGAGCACTTCACAGGATGAAAGAGTCTACAGACTGTGCTCTATTTGCTTTCCATCTACTCTATTCCCTGTTAAGACCAGCACTAACAAAAAAAATCTGTTCAATATTAAAGGGATTTTTTTAGAGTAGGATTTGAGACAGCAGTTTATCAGTGTTTGGAAATTTAAATTTAGGGAAAAGTAAGTTTCAGGAATAAACACACTTGGAGAACAATTCTCTTCTTATACCTTTTTGGTAACGTAAGTAGAGTCAGAATTTTCGGTCTATCTTAAGACCTCAAAAGTCTAAGTTTTCATAGCCAGATCTAGACCCAAGTTCTCAAGTGTAATCCCAGCTAACTGATTTATGGTCTCAGAGAACAGCAGGCAGCACTGTGTGATGGGACGATTGCAGAGAGCACCGTGGGGGGACACCAGAAGCCCAGAAGCAGAAGCACAACTTATAGCGGGCAAAAAAGCTCCGATTCACTAGACGTATTCCAATACGGTGCACAAACAAAGGTACAAACAGCAACATGCTTTCAAATACCACCTTATCAACGACAGCAGAGCAACCAGGAAAGCTGAACATGAGCATCTAAGAACAACCATCACCAAACAGCTTGAAAGCAAATGGTTACAAGGACAATTGACCTGTATAAAATAGCAGTTTCGCATTTCTAACCGGTTTTGCTCTTTAGGCAACTCCAGTAACACTGAAGTGCCATTTTCAATTTGCATTCATGTCAACAACTGTCCTTTAAAAAGAAGATCATTGACAATAAGTTGTCTCTTGCTTCTCTATTCCCATGAGCTTTTCATCATTAATAATCTTCCAGATAAACAGGTAAGCCTTAAACTTAGAGTTGCACAGGATATAAATTAGTTATGAATTATTATTATTATTGTAAAATTAATGCACCTCAAAGTTCAAAATATTTATGTCAAATATCTGGCTACTTAGAACTGCAGAGCAGATTTTTGTACAGCAGTCATGACAAGTGACAAAACAGTCCTAGTTTAGACCAGTTCTAGAGTGGTATCTGAACTTCACACCTGAATTCCCTCTATCCACCCTCAAAGCCTGTACATTTTTTTTTTTAAACTTCTCAGAGAAACCTACAGCGTCTCCCAGGATGCCTACTCCTTGCTCAGATATACAAACATCATTTGTATGTGACATTCTGCAAACTCACAAACTCCAATGACTCATTCCTTGACCAGATCCCTAGCCACCTGTAGTGGAAAATAAAATAAAATAAAAATATCTCTAAACAAAACTAAAAAACGACTACAACCTACATTCCGCAAGATGCCCTTCAGATCCAAATCTCCACTAAGAGAAACCCAAGGGGAAGCAGTGTGACAGTTCCCATGTTTCCCACACTGGGAAACAACCACAACCGCTCTGCTGTATTACACAGTCAAATTATCGACTCTTTCCAAATTAAGAATTAAACCCCTGTGAGCGGAAAAAACACCTTTTTGAAATGTTATTCAGCACATATATATAGACTTCTTGCACATTACAAAGCTTTAAAATGGAAGTAAAGGGAAAAAAAGCAAGCCAGATGACTAGGTGAAACTTGAAGGGTAAAACCAGTAGCTACTCATCTCCTCCATAACTATTACCAAAAATATTCTCAGTTATTCGAGTACTATCACCCAACTTGGGAAGTCCATGTCATTCGTATCAATTCAGTTATCTTCAAGAAAAAACAAGTTGATGGAATAATCAAGAACACAGAACAGGGACAAAATTTTAGCAAATGTTCTGCTTTTTCACAAATAGTACAGTACTAACTTCAGATGGTGCTTAGCATTTTACATTGTCTTTGACGAGCCTCTTTTTTTAATGTCAAAGGAACTGTTTAGAGCCTATTCCTTTAGTCTTGTTATCACTACCAGGTACTTTGACCTATTCTAATCATAGTAGGATGAAACTACTAAAAAAAAATATAAAAATATCGACGTTTTGGATATTAACTTTCCAATGAACAGGCTCTGGTTCTACAGTTAAGAGCTTTCTAACAGCTTGGTGCATGAAAAAGGTATAGAGAACATTTAAATATAAGGATTATTATTCAAAAAGCAAATTATTACCCCACCATAGATCTCCATTTGTCTCGGGGGCATAGCAGCAAGGTTAAACTTTTTCTGCAGAATAGCAGAAATTGCATACTCCCCCCTCCTGCCACCCTGCCCTTCCACCTTCTCAGCCAGCAGAGCTGCCCAGACACAGTCAGGGGAGAATGACAGGGTTGAGGCAGCCAAGGGGCAAAAGAAGAGGAAAGAAGAAGTAAAACCAAGAGTTTAATGAGACCACAAACCAACCAGAATGATCCTGTATTCTGGCAGGCACAGAACAGTTTCCAGTTCTACAAAAAAAAAAAAACAAAAAAAAAAACCACACACACAATACACACATCCATCCAACCAAAGTTCCATAATCTAAGACACAGAGAACTTTCTATAGAAGCAGATTCAGGTACTTCTTACAAATGAAGCAGTTAAAATCAAACAAACCAACCTCAACAGCAAGCAGCCCCCAAAATCCAAAACAACAACAAAAAAAACACCCCACAAACAAAACGTCCTCTATTACCACTAAAAGACATCTTCACCAAAATTAAAACATCATACAATCGAAATACAAATACACTTCTAAGAATTCACAAGCAAATTCTTCAGTTTAAAACTTATGGAAGGCCCATCCAGGATGTCATTGTGAGACACTGACACTTCTCAAACTATAGACGTACCACAGAAATCTTGAATGTATCACATCTGCTCAACCGTTACTGGAAAACAGGCCAGTTTGGGATAGCCTTCCTCTTCATAAACAATTATGGCAATCTTCTACATAAATGTTCTCTTTCACAATACTACCAGCTGCCAAAAGTAACAGCTCTCTGTCACAGCTCCCACCATGCTAATGCTACAACTACCTTGAGCTGAAGAGCACCGAGGCTCTATACAATATGTATCATCTCCCCTAAGGATAATTCAGTTGCACTCCCATGAGAAAAGGGGTTTTGGCACCAGCAAGAGTCATTTCAAAAACAGTTACTCTCCATTTCCCCTTTTTGCATTAAATCTGAGAAAATAAGGTTCTTAAGACTAGGTTCTCAAGACCAGGCTGGACGGGGCTTTGAGCAACCTGCTCTAGTGGGAGGTGTCCCTGCCCATGGCAGGGGGCTTGGAACTCAATCTTTAAGGTCCCTTCCAACTCTAACCATTCTATGATTCTAATTACAAAGAAGCAGTCTTCAAACTGCTCATTTGTACATACTCCAACAAATTGGGAGACGAAGGCGAACCGAAGTATATATTATTTGTGTTGTTCTATGAAAACAAAGCTGATATAACGCAGATTTAGCTGACTAGTAAAGACACGTGGAAAATTACGAATTTCTGAAATCGGACTGATACAAACTACAACCTGAATTCTTCTACCATATTAGTACATATTACTATTATTATTATTATTCCCATAAAGTAGCATCTGAGTTTTCAGCTGTGCAATACAAACTCTTACAGTTTCAGAAGAGGGAAACGCAACGGGCTTCAATCATAAGGTCCGTATTCTCGTGTCTTCTTCCATATTACTTACATTAAAAATGACAGAGAACTAAACCTCTAGGCTACTCTGGACACTTGGTATAAACACAGATTTAATTTGGGTATATTTCAAGATAATGCTTGAATGGCTTCAGTCTAATTTTAAAATACATCAAGCATGACTTTAATCAGCATGGTTTTGGAGGGTTTCTTAGGTTTTTTAAGAGATTTCTTAAATCACATTTAATAGCAATGATATTTTAAGGTTTTTTAAGGAAATGGAATACTATGACCAGACACTACCAAAATCATTCATGTACACACAGCAAAGTTGTCGCGTTAGGTATAGGAGGCTTCACACCCATCTTAAATATTATTAATTCTCTAAGTGGTCTTCAACACTGTAAGATAGGAATTTCAGCCAGACTGAATGTATGAATTAGGCAAATTAGGTAATAATATCAAAACTGCTCCTCTCTGTTTCACCACCTGAATACATGATGAACACTTCCTCCACTCCCACACTTAAGAGCATGGAAGAGTCGAAAAAATTTACCATTTGTAATTTGCTGCTACAAAAGGCTAAAGTGGGTCAAAAAATTAAGTCTCCAGCACCTGAAAGATCCTGCTCGTACCTGTTCCTAACAGATGGGACACAACCCAAGTTCCAACACATCAAACATCTGAATGACTCCATGTGACTTGTCCTTTCCAGTACGTGCAGAACACAAATTCTAGTGTAATAAAACGGACTTGTTCATATAGTTAAGTCTAGAATCTAAATTACTAAACTGCTATCCCAATAGCAATATACGACAAACACCACAAGTCAACAACCACTCAAAGGCAAAGTAGTAACAAGTTAAACACTTGAACTATAGCTCTTTAAAGCAGAGACGTACAGGCAGGCACATTTTAACATCAAATTACGTGCATATTCAATCTGGAGTAGACGTTAGTTGAGATACTAATTTTCAGCTCCCTCTCCATGGAACCACGCAATGACACGCACAACTATGCCATGCTGCCAGCAGCTGGGTAGATAAACTTAAGTTCTACATTTGCAGCAAAGTTCTCTTAAAAAAAAAAAAAAAAAAGCCTAAAAGCCTTTACAAAAAGTCTCTTTCAGCCTAAGACTTAAGTCCCGTTTTCCCAAGCAAGCCACTACTGAACAAAGCAAGTTCTCCACAAACTCAGCCAGACTGCGTAGCTTCTATTTTAGGTACTCCTGAGCTAAATATGTAATTGAAGACTGAGTAGTGAGTCCAAGCCTACTTAAATGTATGTATTTTTGTATATATTAAGGGAGAAGGGATGCAATACTAAAACCTATGGGTTGTGAGTCAGCGGAAACAGGGATTGCAATTTTACCTGCAGTACACAAGATCTTACCTCAACCGTTTCAACTGTCCACTCATCTACCTGTTCCTTCTCACTACTGCTGAACTGAGTCTCTGCCATGAATTGTCTGTTTACATACTAAAATAAAAATAAGAAAGGGTATGAAAGTAAAAGTAAGTGGCATTAAAGGTATACAAAATGACAATCTTTCCAGTGAATAATACCTCAGTTGATTCAACTTCAGTTGGTTCAGTAAATTCTTCTGCTGGATCAGGTTCTGTAAGAAAAATGTATTATTTATGTGAAAAAACAAAGCAAACCAAACATCATGTTACAGACCTAGAAGACAGAAGGTTAGACGAGAAAATCTCCCCCCAAAAAAGTGGAATTTTGAAGAACTGTGATGCATTTTTGCAGTCGTTATTTATCAAAAGTATTTATTTAAAGAAGCATGATAGACTACTACTACACAGGAAGTACAGCTAAGTGTAAGGATTAACGGACACACTTCTACTCCTGAGTGAATGAGAAGCTTGCTATGTGTTAAGGAACGAGTCGCCTTGTCACACATCTTCAAGGGGATGGGATTTTGATTAGATCTGAAATTAGAGCCTCAATATTGCTGACTTGTACAGTTAAGTAGCTGCTGGGTTCAGAAACAAACCTATCATTACAAGGTAGATAAAGAAACTCGTGTCTCAGAACGAAGAGAATAATAACAGGACATTAACAGAGAATTAAGCAGTAACAAGGATTTTCAGAGTTTTCAAGTAAAATTAAAAAAAAAAAAACAAACATTAAATTCTTGCTATGAAGAGATATGTTTAGTTACCCCAAATTTCAATTTCTCCACAAAATATTCAAAAGGGAACCGAAAAGATTCAACACGAATCTTTTCAAGTTTGGTACCATATTCACAAGTTTTAAGTATATAAACATACATTTTACTTCAAAAATGCTTTCCTTATAACAAAGGGTTACACTGATGGAACCACTGAAAAACAGAAAAGCCTCAGGCAACCAGAACTTTAATCACTTTAATACTACAGACAAACAAGATTTTGCTTATAAATCATAATGGGAAGTTCTACAGGGAAAACAGAACAGGAAAAAGGCAATTTTCTTTTGCCTAAACCTGCTTCTAAATAATGTCATTGTTGGCCTGGGTTCTTATTTCAGCAAGTGACATATTGCATAGAGAAATGCTGAAAGACGTGTTCAAAACCAAGTACTACTAAGGGACTTTGTTCCTTCATTCAGCTGATGCTCCACAGTTAGAACAGTAAGTCTTTCCTCGCACTGACCGAAGACATTTATGACACGACCATTACAAAGGATTACGGTCCCTCCAAAGTAGCTGGCAAGAGTCAGCCTTAGAGAACTCTTCTGGAACACAGCTCTGCTTCTCCTTCCCCATGGCTCAGGGCAGGGAACTGCTGGAGAGGGTACAGCAGAGGGCTACAAAGAGGATTAGGGGCCTAGAGCATCTCTCTTATGAGGAAAGGCTGAGGGACTTGGGTCTTTATAGTCTGGAGAAGAGAAGGCTGAGGGGGGATCTGATCAACACCTATAAATACTTAAAGGGTGGGTGTCAAGAGGATGGGGCCGGTCTTTTTTCAGTGGCGCTCAGTGACAGGACAACGGGCAATGGGCACAAACTTGAAGAGAAGAAATTCCAACATGTGGAGGTACTTCTTTACTTCAAGGGTGGCAGAGCCCTGGAAGAGGCTGCCCAGAGAGGTGGTGGAGCCTCCATCTCTGGAGACACTCAAAACCCGCCTGGACACGTTCCTGTGCAACCTGCTCTGGGTGGACCTGCTTTGGCAGGGGGTTGGACTGATGATCTCCAGAGGTCCCTTCCAGCCCCACAGCATTCTGTGATTCTGTGACAGGGCTGAACGACTGCCCCTATACATCGTACCTGGCCAGATTTATACCCAATTATCAAGAAATGACATTTTTATTCAAAACACCTGCACACCTGAAGAATTCAGAGAGAGGTGATTTTTGCTATTAAAACTGCATTTGCAATTTAATTATTCTGACAAATCCAAAGAGACAAGGCAGTACAGCACAAACAAATGTCAGTTACGGGGGATCTTCATATTCTTACCAGCTTCTGCTACAGTGTCTTCTACTGCAGGTGCGGGTGCTGCCTCTTCTTCCTCGCATAGTCCATTCTGATGGTTGTGGGTGCTATCAAAGTAACTAGTTTGAAGAATACGTTCAACAATCTCCTTTAGCGCTTTATCTGGAAAAATGGAAGAAGTTAAAATATTAACAGTAATTCAATCCTAATAATCTTTTCCTTCCTTCCCAAAGATCCCACATAAATGTTATTACCCTTTTGCTGGGAAGATGTTGCTGGGCAAAGCTAGTCCACGGACACTACTGTTACAGAATTTCTTCTTACTAGGTAATATTAAATAAATCAATAAATAATCAACTTATGTACAGAAATATCTGATGGGCAAGGAGAATCTTAAGAGTATGTAAAACCCTTCAGAAGGTTTGTGAAAGTGAGGCAAAGTTTATGAATTTAATTACCATACTTTTATTCCTGCTACTTCAAAAATGTCTGGTTGCTTAGTTTTAAGTTTGGAAAGTTTTAGGAACTCACTGTAGTTTCAACTGTAACCGATTTATTTATAATTTCCTAATAAAAAAAACACTGTACTGTAAGTCAGTTTCTTACAACACAACTGTCGGACAAACACATTTACACAAGTAATTCAAGAAGGTTCTTCCCCTGAGGTGAAGCAGCTCAGAACAGCCTTTGTAAGTGAAACAAGCACAAGCTTGCAGTCCATGTCTCTGATCAATCCTGTGGTGTCTTAACCCAAACCAAATCAGCCATTGGCAAGGCAACATTTCTGACTGTCTTGGCCAACACAAACAAAAACAGACTCAGAATGGAAGACTCACAATGCACCTCGGGCCAGTGATGATCCCTGTATGAATCAATACATACACACAAGCACAGAAGTACAGTAATATTTATCCTGATGATAAGACAAAGCAAAGCAGCAATGCCTGCCAATGATGTCAGTAAAAGCTTATCCCGAGATCCAGACCAACGCCAAGCACAGCTTCTCCCAGTAAGAGAACGACTACGTCTCCAAGCATACACAAGCTCTCTCCTGGAAACTATCCCCATACCTTCTCCTTCCTCCACCTCTTCAAAAAAGCATGTGGCCTGTACCTTTGAGCTCTCACCAAGATCTAACATCACAACCTTTTCAGACTTGAGCTTGCAGAAAAAATATTGTGAACATTTACATTTCTGCAAGAAAGCAGTTCATTTGCATGATTTACAGAGTTAATCAATCAAAACAGGACAAAACCAGAATGCTCTTTGCAGGAGGCAAGCGGGGGGGGGCAGGACATCACACCGAATATGAGCTAGTATATAAACTGGCATGGCCTTACTATTGACAAAGCTCCTTCTTCACAAACGTGTTTCCAGAAAACAAAGAATTGCTGCTAAGCACCACCAGCGGCAGAATACTGCTGAAACCACAGGAATAGACTAAGCTAAAATACTGAGTAATGTTGCATCAGTAAATAAAATACACCACACAATAAGCTCACACTTCAGGAAGTTCTTCCGTTATAGTCCAGCTAAGGTCTGAAAAAAAAGTACCTGCTCTAAAAACTCAGGAAGATAATTAACTGCCAAAGTTCTCTTAGATCAAACACTGTATTTTAGTTCCAGCAAATTCAGAGCACTATCTCTTAACACACAGACTATACTTACAGGTTGTTCCACAAACTGGTTTTTCCTTCCCTTCCAGTAAGTCCCACAGGTGAACAGATGCTTGCTCATACTGCTCACTCAACCTTAAAAAAAAATAATTAGTAAGGGTTAATTTCTTACCTGGGCTTTAAATTGCCACAGGATAAATATATGCTTAACTAACTGACAATTATAAAGAAAAGACTTTACTAGAAGCCTACCTCATGTTCATGTCCCGTTCGGGGTAAACTAGCTTGTAAAACTCATCCAGCATTGTCAGTTCCTCCTCTGTCAGTACCGGCACTCCATTTGAGCCTTGTTTCAAGTCGTTGCGCACTTCGTCATCGCCCAACTTGTCCAAAATAAACTGTAGCTCTAATACAGTCTTTAAACGCTTCTGCTCAGCTTCTTCTCGCATCAGTTGCTCCCTGCGAGCTGTCTTTTTTATTGTTTTCTGGATCTGTTTAAAACGAGAAGAAATTTTAAATTGCTTAAACTTAGATTCTGTAGCGAACCTAGGGGAAAAAAAAAATAGATTTGAAATGTCTTTTATTGATGAGGTGGATGTTGGTGTTGAACTGCCACTTATCAATCTAATATTACAGCAGAATAATCTGTGAGATTTGAAGAATAAGCAGAGTCAACCCCCTGCAAAGTAAGACAAACTTTAAAATCAATGCCACAAACCTTGGATCATATTGGATCTTGATCATGTTCTTACTCTAAGCCTGTACTTCATGATTTACAGCAGTTCAGTAACTGCAGTTACCATGCCTAAACGTTCAGACATGAATGTGTTATTCCTAACAAGCCCAGCTTGCTATTATCTGATTCCTTTTATTCTGTAAACTCTAAGTGACTTGCATCTAGAGGAAAATGGCAAAAATGGACAAAATTGACTACCTTTTAGACAAACATCGTGGCTATTTACTACTTCTCATTTCCTTAACTCAAGGAGAACTTACAGCAAATTAGAAAAAGTACAGAGAAGGGCAACCCAAATGATTAAGGGGACAGAGCAGTTGCCTTATGAGCAGAGTCTAAGACTTGGGTTCTTCAATTTGGAGGAGTAAGGGTGATCCAGCTTTTTCATAAAGGCTGGCAGATAACACGAACAGAGCTGTTATTCACCATATCCCGTGACAGCAGGAGGCGTTCATTGAAACTACTAGGAGATCAGCTTAAAAACAGATAACCAAAACAAAAGTGCTCTTGTTTCCTACACACCCTGGAAGGGAACTCACAGAATGTTTTGCCATGAAAGGCTGGCGAGATAGACACTATCAGCAAGCTCAAAAAAAGATCTGAATAAATTCTTGGACATGAGGTCCACGGACACTAAAGGGAACAGGAAAACATCTACATTCTCAGTCTGAGGATCGTGGATGCTGGAAGGGAATGGATGACAGAGAATCATCAGCCTTGTACTCTACATAGTACATTCTACAACTGCTGTCGTAATACTGGTCTAAATGCATCACTAGTCCAAACCTACAGGACACTTCTTCCATTCGTATTTTTAATCCAAGCATCTAGCATTCAAAATTCAGCTTGCTCACTTTATAACTATACAAATACTTAATCTTCCTTTTCAGAAAAATTTAACTCATTACAGCAACTTTCTCCATCTGAAGCATTTTTTTTTAAAATCAAAGACCTATCTTAACATTAACTGTATATACAGTATATATCATGTATATACAGTATATAACATCAACTGTAATACTTAAAGGGTGGGTGTCAAAAGGAAGGGGACAGTCTTTTCTCAGTGGCGCCCAGGGACAGGACAAGAGGAAATGGGCAAAAATTTGCATATAAGAAGTCCCACCTAAACATAAGGAGGAACTTCTTCACTTTGAGGGTGGCAGAGCCCTGGAAGAGGCTGCCCAGAGAGGTGGTGGAGTCTCCTTCTCGGGAGACATTCAAAACCCACCTGGACACGTTCCTGTGCAACCTGCTCTGGGTGGACCTGCTTTGGCAGGGGGGTTGGATTAGATGATCTCCAGAGGTCCCTTCCAACCCCATATCATTCTGTGATTCTGTATGAGAACTAACACCAATCAAGAAAAATTGCTACCGAGTTTGAAAGCAGAGCACCAATTTATCACTCCTGGATTCACTTGACTCTTTCAGCAGTCAGCTAAGTAGGGAAATATTTCAGGAAAGTTCTTCACTACTAAGATTCACTAAGCATAGATGGAACCCTGATGCAAGAAAAACAAAGGAACAGCTTGGCTTAGAGACCTACAAACTAACAGCCACATCAAATGTAGAAGCAGTTTATAATGCAAGGCTGCTGATGCCCTTCAAATTATCACATAGTCTGTTCACAAACTTAATACGCTCATTAGACCAGTCTGCTGCACTAACATCCACTACACAATGAATTCTACCAGTGTTGCTGCTCTTTCCGAACTCATTAACTCTAAGTCTACTACTGCATTTAGAATCTTCCAGTCCTGGCGAACGGGTTATGTTTTCAGCTGGCCCCAGAATTAATTCTTCCTTGCAATGATACTGCAGAGGTCTAAAGTGCATCTTTTAGTTTGCAGCCCTTGGCACGAGAAATAAAGCAAAGCTGTTTATATAACCGGAACTGTCTAATCGACTTTGAGAACTTCTTCTTGATCACAGTTATTTTACATACTTGATAAAACATCAACGCAAAAGATTACCTGTTTTACTAGTATTCAGTTAACGTATCCTTTGTGAAAGTAGTATTAATCTTATTCCATACTGCAGTTTCAGACTGTATTTGCAATTAACAAGACAGAAAGAATCTTGAAAAAGGAACTGCAGTGCTTTCAGTTGCTGAGATTTGATATCCTATGCTAATACAAAGAAATGAAAACCCTCAGCCACTTGCCAAAGAGAGAAGGAGGTCTGTGAAATCTCTATTTTCTTTTAAAAAAAATGTTACTATTGGCATTGTAAGCGGCTGATTATAATGTCACATGACAGGCCTGTTCTGCAATTACACTGTTTTCAACAGCTATGTTTTAGCAGAAAGTTACATTATTGTTGTTCCCATACATTTACGTAGTCCATCAGAAAAAGATTTTCAAGAGAGCCTTCAGAAAACCTGACACAAACTAACACACAGAGTAAAAGGAAACAGTAAAACATCCAAGAAATCATGAGCATTTCGTCTCTGTAAATAGAGGCGACTACGGCACCTCCTATTAGTGAAAAGGAGTTTAAAGCCTCAGTGTTTGGTATTGCAGCTGATGGCCCACGTTGCACCACTTGCTCTTTACTTACATCTTGGCTCAGAGCCATAAAACTCCTCTGCAGTTCTTTAGCAAATTCCAGATTATTTGTCACTTCCTGGTATTTTGACACCGCATCCTTAAAAAAAAAAAAAGAAAACAAAAAAGTAAACCATCACAAATAGACCAAAATACATACTTCCATCAAAAAAATCCCCACATTTTCAGTTCCTAAGTGAGACACGGCATCCCGGAATGGGGCTGGCTGCAACAATGTTAAGTAAAATTTTGATTTTCACTGGCTAAAAAGTTGAAAAGACTTGTGTATGTCTTTAGGACCTTTAGTTTCTTAGATAAATATGCTACAGCACATGCATATATAGGCTGACATGCATGACGTGCTATTTTAATGTTTTAGCCAGTTTCTGATAAAAACTGTCAGGCTGGGGGAAAACTGGAGGAGAAAAGTGACCTGGCACCTCAAAACTGCTCAAGAGACAGATGTTTGAGAATTAATGCACTGTTATCTTGAGTCAGAGGCAAAAATCAAAACTCTACACAGACCACAACATTCCCTTCTCCAGAAATCTGTATTATTTGCTATTTTCTTAAATCTAATATTCTGATTTGCACTAAAGCAATCCAAACTCCTTAACCCAACTTCGCAGTACTGAGAAATTACAGAGTCAGCTCAGAGGGAAAAAAAAATAAACAAACAAACTAAAAAACACCACACACAGCTGAGACATTTACGCTCCTGCTGTGACAAAATCAATAATGGGTATGTTCTTGGTAAGAACAATTGAGCCAGAGAGAAGATAAGGTCCTGCTTTCTTTGAAAAGCAAGGAACATGAAATTTATTTAAGTATTTCCATTTGTAATATAGCTAAGATACTTACACATATACACGTATTACATATTACACATACACATTGGGTGATTTACAAAATTCATCATTCTTAGTTGATTTGTGGAATTAGAAGGCGTAAGTGAAAATAACAAATGCTTTCAGTATTTCCCCAGCCAAAAAAAATTTTATCTCTATGAAGTGTGGTAGTCAGGCTGTGGTCTTCATGAAAGTTAACTCATGAGCTTCCCTCCTCAATATGAGATTTCAGTTATCTTCCTTGCTCATCAAACAGAAAACTTCTCATGGTTTATTTTCAAAATACGCCATTAAAAAATAAAAAGATACCGATCAGTGATATTTCAGTTTTCGGTTGGCACATAAGAACCAAAGCAAAGCCTAAACAGATGAGAAGACCACATGGACGAAGTGAAGCAGCTAATTCTTTTAATTGTGAACAGCTGCAATAGTTGCAGTGTACTTTTTTTTTTTCCTTCACTCTTTTCAACATTAAAAATCATCATCAAAATATTGTTGATTACTGAGCATCTGGTAATCTCTCCAAGTATCAATATGCATGTTTGTATCATACAACTGAATTTAAATTGATACTTGCTCTACATTT
The DNA here is from genome assembly GCF_964106895.1 of Numenius arquata. NCBI lineage: Eukaryota > Metazoa > Chordata > Aves > Charadriiformes > Scolopacidae > Numenius > Numenius arquata. The sequence continues at coordinate 2,797,555 of NC_133581.1, forward strand.
ACAACAACTGGAAAACTGTTGTTGAGTCAAGCGCTACAATAATGTACTTGAAGAACCAGCCCCAACAAGGAAAGAAGCAGAATCCATCCAGTAAGTCCAGCTTATCTAGAGCATCATGTCTGCTTCACTGATAGCTGTGACATACACGTGGATATAGCTTATTTTCAGAGCCCTTCAGAACTAGGTCTAAGCTACATCTCTAACTAGATGGCACAATATTTACAAGCTGCTGACTAAGTTCCTGAAGTTCTCCCTGGGCACACTTTCTGCAAAGAAAAGGATGATGTCCAGAGAACCTCAAAGGTATCATATTTATCTCTTTCAATAGTCCTAGGTCATAGCACGCGCCGGTTTTCACCACAGCTTATTTACAACCTAACCTCAACAAACAAAGCATTACAACATGTTCGTCTACCCATTCCTTCAGTTTCTGATTAACAGAAAAATCGAGATGTTCTAGGCAACAAAAAAAACCTGAAGCGAAGTCAGAGAAAAAAGAAAGTCAGAAAAATCTAGCTTTTAACAAGGGGAAAAAGGAAGTGAAATTCATCCCGTCCTTTCCCACAAAGATCACAAAACAATTTAACAGAGATCTGATTAGTAATTTTTTTTTTTTCCTTTTACCAGTTGATCTTGATTCAGACGTTCTCCTTTGTTCATTCGTTCCTGGTAATCATCAAGTTTGCTCTGAAAAGAAAGAAAAATGCTATTACGAGAAGCCAAAATCAGGTTACAGCTATTTTCTACTTGTGCTAACAAAATTAGGTGCTGCAATATTACAGTCAACACAGACTGTAACACACTACACAAGCATGCAACTGTTATGCAGAAATAGCACCCAAGAAAACTTGTCTCCTGGGTTAAAAAAATGTAAATACTTCCCCAGGAGACAAATATTTTAATTTTATTTGGCTACTGCAATACATCTTCACAACTAGTCTTAATTTCTGAGGAAATGTACATTCCTCCTAATGGGGAGAGAGCTCTCAACGCACATTCCCATCAGTTCAAACAATAGAGAGCTGAACTCATTTTGAATCAGAGCTTATTTCTCCTGTATCACTACAATACCAAAAACATGACTGCAAAAAAGTCAATGCTAATAAGATCCAGAACTGTAATTCTTTGTACTTGCATCAGTTAAGATAGTTTTAAAGAATTTAAAACAGTTTCTAATCCTTTATGCAAGAATGCCCACCAACACAATTCATATTAATAGCTCTAAAATATTTTTGTTCAAGAGCATTAAGATTTCTTTTTCATGGAGAGAAACTGAAAAAGGAATCATTAGGTTAATTTGCAGCAGGAACAGTTCTCTAATCTGCTTAAATACAAAACCCTGAAAAACACTGACATTAGCCAAAAGCAGGTAAAACTTATACATGCCAGAAGTGACAAAGAACCTACAGGTTACGTAGAAAGTCTAGAAGAATAACATAACTATTAAGCTCTAAGCTTTCAGCATTTCTGTATTACCACATGTTTGTATTTTTTATGAAATTTGCCTTGGTCTTATTAAAAAAAGCCATTAAAATGAATCCTTAGGAATTATCTTCCCAATCTAGCATAACAACAAGAAGAAAGCAAACAGAAACACTTCATTTTGAATGTAAAATAATTCAAGCCCTGATGCAACCACTGATTCAGAGTTTATAGTTGCCACAGAATGACAGGGGGTTTTGGTGGTGGTGGTTTTGGGTTTCTTTTTTTTTACTATTTTTGCTTCAGGACATTTCAGTTAAAATATCTTACTGATATTCCTCTAGCTAATTCAACTTCTATGCTCCATCTCAGACCTTTTGGAAAGATCAAAGTCTATGAACCAGTTTAACAAGAAAGCTCCTCTTACAAAGTATTTGATGCCCACCATCACTTACTGGAACACGTAACCACCCTTACGGGTGGTCCTTTTGATGTCTCCTAGCGCCAAGTTTATTTCTTTGGAAATCCTACGAGTTAGATTTAACACCTAACTACTTCGTATTTCAGTAACGTCCTAGGAGAAGTCAAAGAAGAGCTTCCTGAGCTCCAAAAATATATTACTGGGAATTTCATGCTGGAGTCAGACACAACAAAAGTAATAGTTGTCAAATGCAGCAGCCACACAGTTGGTAATACATCAAAAAAATACACCTGAAGAGTATTTGACATATTGGAAACCTACCACAACAGGAAGTGAGGTCATTTTACTCTTCTGCATACTTATTTTAGACTAGACAACGACATGTTTGGACAATCACAAACGTAGTTTTCATGATTTAAGAAATTGTAGCTGAGCTGTGAGATCTAAAAGGGAGGGTAAAGAGCCCAGTGTGAAGCCAGCCAGGTTAACTGAAGCCTTTGCTGCTTAATATAGCTTAAATCCTACAACGAACTGGCTTTGCAGACAAAGAAATTTTCAGAAGTTACTGCTTGCTCAAGCCACTTGCTCCCATGCTGCAGATTACAATTCCCTTGGTCACACTGATGCAATTGTTTGTGAGGCCGCGCAGTAAATATGAGCTAATATGAGCCAGTTTAAACAGCGCCTACAAAAATGCATTTAAAAAAACCCACCAATTTCTGTGATGCAGTTTCCAGCACAAACCCATAGACAATAGCAACAGTAAAACACACAGGATAGAACATCAAATTCTAGGAGAACACTATTTAGATCAACTCTGTTGAAGTAAACACATATTGCAAAATTATGCTGCAAAGCACTCACATAATCCGTTTTGGTGGCTAAGGGCATATGGGAGGGAAGAGACAAAAATATCCTAAATAACTACAACTGTTTCTGCATAGTTCTTCCATGCAGCCTTACTTCAGCACAGTTGGTATCTTCAGATTAAACATATTGCAGTAATATATTTTAACAGTGAATAAGTTTTTCTTAAATGGTCAAATATTCTTAGGTCAAATGCAAATGCTTTGTTCATTTTTATTCAGCAATTTATCAACTAAAAACCAAAGGGTAATATGTCTCTTTCTAACTGTTAGGAATAGAAGTTACTTCTCACTTTTTCTTCCTTAAAAACATTCGTATCAGAAAGGTAAAGGCAAAAGAAGGAAAAGCCCTTCCAGCTGCAATGCAGAGGACAAGCAGACGTGTATTTAGTTACACGTTATCACAAAGATTCCAAACGCCAAACAAGTATTTTTCTATCATCCCAAAGGCACTGTAAAATCAAAATGCTGCATTACACAAAAATATTAAGGAAGCAAAATGCTTTCTTTTCAATCTGTACTGTCAACTAAAAGCAATCTAAGAGCAGCATTAGTGCTGTAAAGTAACTGCAGTAAAATTCCTGCTTAGCAACCTACTGCAGTGTCTGCAAGTAAAGATCTTCTCAATTTTACCCCCCCTTACCCAACTTCATCCTCACTCATCATGGATATACATCTTGAAGCATAAAAGCCAGGCCAGCAAAAAAAAAAACCCTCCAATAATCAAGTGGCAAAGTGAGCACAGAAATTGTCTATTAAACAGCTCATGAGTCAGCAGACTCCAGCGCTGCAGAGAGCAAGCCACCGGGCTTCAGCTCTTTTTCCACCAAGATACCTGAAGTATTTTGGAGTTCCCTGGGAGAAAAGCACTAAACACAGGCTACTGCGGGGGGAGACAGGGCGAAGGTGGTGGTGTTCATTGCTTAAGTATGCCCTAGATTTTATTTTGATAAGTAATTCAAAATTGAATTACTTTACGGTAACAGATACCTTCCCCTCACACTCGCGTTCTCATTACCTTCTCTGAATTGCCTCAAAAACGTCATCCCAAAGTGGAAAAAAATAAATGCAGTTACATGACACTAGCTTCAAAAACAATGCTGGTTTTAAAATGCCTGACCGCTCAGCTGTGTGTGCTGTTACAGTCATTTACAGTGCCGGGCTATAAAGTGGATCACTGGAATGATCTGATTAAAAATAACCCTTAAAAAAGGGGGCCAGGAGCAGGAGGGAGGTGCTATATTTAACCAGATAATTTCAATGGTATGTTTTATACCAGTTACAGAGGCACAAGTGTATATGACAAGCTGCAAGGTGGAGGGGAGAAGGTAACCTCTTCAAGCAGCTCAAGTAAACATTTTGTAATGCACATTTCACTAGAAGGAAAGATGAAAGAGACTATTTCAAGTCTGTTTTCTGAGATGTCTCAAAAAAAACATGTTTTGTTTTGTTTTTTTAACAGTATTAAGCAATTAAGATAATCCAAAATTTAAAACAGCTGCATTATACACTTCCTCCTGAAGCAAAAGAAAACCCAAGCTAGAAAACAGAATTTTAACAACCTGGTTTACATTTGTACATTGTATTTTATCCACCCTCCACCATCACCTCCACGCTCATTCATCAGTTTAACTTCTCAACAAAGACTGCCCAGAAATTACTAAAAAAAAAAAAAAAAAATTTAAAAAAAAAAAAAAAATCAGTCTTCCCATTTCCTCAGAAAAAACAGGCAGAAAAAAAAAAATACCAAAAAGGTAAAGCACTTAAACCGTACCAGGAATGAAACATGGAAATTCAAAACCTCTCAAAAAACCTCACAGTTCTCACATTCGCTGTCTGGGTGCACTTTCTCTCCTATCTGCACACCTAAAAGTCCCAAGAAGCTGTTTCAGTCCTGAAATATAGTCAAGAAGACATAATGAAGAATTTACACCAATACTCCAGAACACAAAACACTTACAGGTCTTCTGTTTAACATGAATTAATTTTTGAAATAACACTTGTAAATATTCTTGTGGTTTTTTTCTAAGAGGTCTGGTAAGTTTGACAGTTTAGAAAAAAATCTCTTTATTAGTTTTTAAGCAAGTGATAAAGCTATATCAGTTCTGAGAGCGCAGTCTCAAAGGGACTGATGACAAAGGGGTATTCTCCTGCTGCCCCCACGCCAGCAGGGACAGCCACATGGCTGGGCTGGCAGCTGGGGCAGGAGTCTCAGCCTGCTCAACACACAGCGACGGGGACACACAAGGGACTCCCTCCTTCCCAAAGAAACACAGAACTGACGAGTGTGTGCAACTTTCAAAATGCAAACTTTTTAAAACTCAGATAAGTTGACTACAGAGAAAAAAACCTGCTTTTTCCATAACCTGAAACTAAGTTAAGCCACAGATGAGTGGAACTCCTAGAAGTTTTGGTGGCTGCGTGTGTATGAGTACACCGAGAAGAGACCTAGATTTTCTTCTACACATCATTATTGTTCAAAATGAGTTACTTTTACAACAGCAAGTGAATTCTACAACATAAACTGGGTTCACCCAACATATTCTGTGGATCTTTTTCTTCCAAAAGAACAGAAAAAGCATCGACAAAGCATCAAAGCAACATCTGAAAAAACTTAAAATAACGAGAAGATCTTTCACAGCTTGTAGGAGTCATCACATATCCAGTTAACAGAACTTCCTCTGAGAAATAATCCCTGTGCTACATAAAACAGCTAAAACAGAGCAAGATGAAACCAGAAAGTACCAAACACCAAGTAAATTCACAGATAAACCTGGTTGGTTTTATGATACAAAGGTTGGTTATCCAAAACTGCTATCAAAAGATGTTTCAAAGAAAGATCCGAGCATTCAATACATAGTTTCAAATGATTTTTACAACTTCTTGGTTTCAAAAATCACATTTAATCTCCAAAGATAAATTAGAAACCAAGCTTCACAAGGAGAGCTTCTGGAGAGAAACTCACAAGCCTTGAACATCCAAGTGGCCCAAATAATGGTGCAAAAGCACTTAAGAGCGCGGCTACTGACTGGCAACTTGAAGCGCGGCACTTCCCTGCTATCATTAGCTGCACCTACCAGAATAGAAATCTGAATAGAAATTTACTATAGGTTCCTGTTTCCTATGGGAAATCCAACATTTTAGTCAACCAAGTCAGATTAACTTGGCACAGCCATCTCCTGGTCCAGTGAAAATTCTTGTACACTAATGACAGAGGCACTTTTTAAGTATTCATTTTTCAACCTAGCCAGGATTGTGCTTATTCAGAAATTCAGACTGGCTGATGAAGCAATAGCATCTTAAGTTACCAGTTACAGTTAAAATGTACCATCTTTTTAACTGTGTAACACCAAGCTCAAGTGGTGTCAAGTAGTGTAAGTTAACATGCCTACTTCATACTTAGTTATCCAAGAATAATCATCTTTTTGATCACCTGCCCATACATTAAACCATGTCTTAGCAAATTAAAGATTTTGTCCCTCTTAGAGAACATTTGGTTTTAACAACTGTTTTTCCACAGTTCATTCTATATTACACAAGTTGAAAGCAAAAATAGCTTTGTTTTTCTCAGTCATCACTCTATCAAGACATGAGTTTGATCTACATTCAATTGGCTTAATTTGAAAAGTTTTTCTCTCTAAAAAACAAGAAGCAGAAGGGACAGGGAGAAGAAAATGCAGGTCTTTACTGAAGTATTTTCTCTTAAGGAACCTGGAAAGTTAGTAGGATTCTAACCTCAGATGCCTAACAGAAACCTAGAGGAGCTCATGTAACTTCTAAATGAAGCTTGTCAACATATACTAAAGTCTGTCTGAAGGTCTTGTAGAGAAAATACCCCTTCAATTACCCCCTCCCACGCACACACAAATATCTAGTCATCTAAGAACAGAGGAAGAGAACAGGAGAGCATTCCTATCATTTCCAAATATAAAGAGAGGAAGAGAACACAGACATTTTCAGGCCATATGTTTATGAACAACAATTCAATTTATCCTAGTCCCTTCTAACAAAAACTATACTCATTCTTTCAAATAATGAGGTCACTTTCAGGAAGAGAAAATGAAAGCATAATTAACAATCTAGTACTTCTGGTTTATATAGAAACATTCAAAATAGCACAGAACTAAATTCTAAACATTTTTATTGAAATTGTGTACTGTATTTTGATGGTCACACCATTTTATCCCCAGAGTTCAGAAGGAAACATAACACTAAATAATTTACTTCAAAATTTCCAATTTTTTCGCCAAGAATGACCTTCCCTCAACTAAGACCTGCACATACCATTTAAAACCCAAGATGGTACCTCTTTATGGAGCAATTACTTTTCATTCTTCAGAAGCATGTGTCTAAGTCAATAATATTTTTGTATTTGTTCTCAAATACAAAGCTCTCAAACCCATCTCTACTGCCCTTTGTTATCAGCTGCTGACAAAGAAAGGATGAAATGTTCCACTAAGCCAAAGTTTTCAGTGAAATTTACTGGATTTTTCACTCACTCCTGTCTGTGCAGTATCCAGTACCATCTTACTTTCTGGATGGTTTAAAAAAAAAAATATTTCTCATCAAAAGATTAAAAATAAAGGAAAAATCCATTAATTTGTGTACTTAAGTAAACTTATCAGGTAATAAAATAAAAACGCTGACACCCATGTGTACAGTAAGCTTTGTTTTCAGGACCCTGAGCACGCAATGTTCTCTTCATTAAAGAATCTAGATTAACTAAAGAACTGTTGATTCCCCCACCAAGGTTCAAGCCCACAAATTCTGCTTTCATACACCAAGAACAATACATCATGACTTTTCTAGCATTTACATGAGAATCCTACTTTAGCAAGTTTCAGAACTTCTTCAGCCTGTTAAGACTTACAGAAATTTTGAACTTTAATTCATCTGTGTGAGAACACACCCAGCTTTTCAAGACCTAGCCTTTACCTTTTCTTTTTTAAGCCCACACTGCCTAGCACTGAGTACCCCCAAAAGATATACTCTAATTTTAACGGAATATCTCTCAACAGAAGCCATTTCCAGAAAAAAAGAAGGCACTTTGTCCCCTGTGCTCACTTGCCATGACACCAGTTACAAAAAGCTGTGACAGCAGCCACAGATACACACAAAAAAAAACCAACCCCAAAACTTAGGGCCTTCTTGAGACCAGCATCACTAATTTTCACTCTCTTCTGCCAGAATAACAGCCTCCCACACATCCTTCTAACTTAAGGTTCTATGAAAGCTGACCAAAAGTCCATTCAAATAGAATGGAATGACTAAGCCAAGTGTAAGTTATTTATTTTAATAGGTAAATAAAAACACTACTAGAAAGGAAAGCTGACCCGCACACCAACAGGAGCGTGCTCATCCTCTTTATTACTTCAAAGTACACAATAGATCAGAAGAATGTTCACCTGCTAATTCTAGTATTTAAAATGTGCATTTTGGACACCACAGACAAATATTTTTAGAGGAATTTTGTGTATGTTAGATACAACCATCATTTCATACCAATTCTACTTTACTGAAGCACATAGAGATGAACACAGAGATCTGCATTCTTTCTCGAGATGACCGGTGTTCTTGTGTGTGCACACATTCATATATACTGATGGCAACTTTCAGACAGACATTTTGTCCTAGCTATATGTGACAGTATTCAGACAAGGATCAAGAAAAGATCCTCTAATTGTAAAACTTATTTAAAAAGTTACTACCTTGCTGCTTTTTGTCGTTTTGTTTACTAAACTAGACTACTATGATCTGAAGTGGTAGTTAAAAAAACAAAGAGTAATTGTGCTTATTTACTTCCAAGAACAGATTTAGAGCTTCAACACAGGCATAACATTAATTTTTAGTATTCCCTAATTTTAGCTTAGTAACATACAGTGTTTTGAAGCAAGTCTTTAGGCTGCATGTTAGTATTTTTCTGATGGACACCTCATGCTCCATAGGTTGGAAAGCCCTCTGAAGCTCGTTTAATCCAGCAACACCGAGCACGGACTGGGTGCCACATAAACCGTAAGCAACCACAAACACCCTTTTTTTTTTTCCCCTCTTCTGTCACAACTGGAACCGTCCACGGACCACTAGATTTAGCAGCTTGCTATTTCTAAAAATAACACCTTAAAGGCCGCTTCCAGCTGACCTAAGGCTCCCAAAGAGGGGAAGTGAACTTCAGGCGATGAAAAAAAGGAGAGATGAGAAGGCCCTGGGTGGGGTGGCCGGCGGCCCCCGGCTTTGTGCGGGCTGCTGGCACAATGCAGTTCCGCCGGAGAGGCTGGGGCTGCCTCCGCCGCCGCCATGTTAGCTCCCGCCTCCATGTGCACGGGCTCTGAGGGGAGCCCGCCGCCCCGCAGCCTCTGCCCCCCGCCTCAGCTCACCCCTCCGGGGCGGGGAAGGGGGAACGCTCCCGCTATAGGGTTGTTGGAGGGAAGGGGGGGAAGCAGGCAAATAGAGGCACCGTTCCCCGCGGCGAGGGAAGAGCGGGGCTGGGCAAGGCCCCGCCGAGGGAAACAAAAGGCGGAAGGGGGGGGGGGGGAGAAGGAGCCGCGCCGCCGAGGGGGGTCTCGCCGGGAGCCTGGAGGGGGCCGTGGGCTGCGGGTCTGGAGCGGGAGAGCAGCCACGACCCCTCCCGGCCTCTGCCCTCCGCCGCTGCTGCCGCGGGAGGGAGCAGGGCGCCCGGCTGGCTCCCGGGGCGGAGGGAGAGGGCGGCCGACAAAAGGGGCCGGGGGACCCCCGAAAGGGGAAGGGGAAAGGCCGGGACGGAGGCGCTCGCCCTTCTGGAACCTTCCAGCGGGCGGCCCCTGGGGGCGACGGCGGGAACAACCCGCGCAAGGCCGCAGGCTCCTTCGCCCAGGGAGCAGGAGGGCACGGCCGAGGGGACCGGCCGTCCGAGCGGCACAAGAGGAAGGAAAATAAGATGGGGGCGGTTCAACGTCCTTTTAGGCAGCCCGACGCCGGGGGCCAAGGCTGGCCAGAAAGCGAGGGCCACCCGGGGTGAGGAGGGTGGGCGACCGAGAGGCCCGGAGCCCACCCTCGGGGCTGGGAGGGGAAGAGGGGACCGGTCGCCCCGCGTCCGCCGGGGAGAGGAGAGCGCACCTTTTTCTTCTCCAGGTTGCGGAGCTTTTTGTCGATCACGCCCAGGATCTGCTTCATGGCCTCGGTTTGCACCGAGGTGATGCTGCCGCCCGATGCCTGCGGGGCGGCCGCCGCTGCCGCCGGGGCTGCCTCGCCGCCCGGGCCCGCTTTCCCGCTGCTGCTGCTCGCCATAGTGCTGTTAGTAGCCGAGGGCATCTCTGTGTGAGACGGGAGAAAGAGAGAGACGCAGGGAGGAGAGAGCGAGGGCGCGTTACGGGGGAACGGGCCGCCGGAGGGGACACGCGGGAGGGCGGGCGCGCGCGCACACGGCCGCTTCCCCACGCCCAGGCCGCGCGCGCGCGCGCGCCCCCGCACCAGCCGCACCTGCCGGCGCGCGCCCACCCACCCACCAACGAATGAGACGCGGGGCGGTCACGTGAGCGGGCAGCCTCGCGCCGCGCTCGCCAACGGTCATTTCCGCTCCCCTCCCCCCCCCTCAGCTTGGACCCGCCGCTACCGCCCCGCCGGTGTCCGGAGGGGCCGCACCACCCTCCTCACCGTGAGTGGCCCGGGGGAACCCGGAGGAGGGGCAGGGGGGGAGGAACTTAGCGCGCCGCGCTGTCGCTGTAGGAATGGCCGCTTCAGCCGACTACCGGCCCCGCCGCCCGCGCTGCGCCCGCTACCGCCGCGCTGCTGAGGGGAGAGAGCGGCGGCGCGCACGCCTAGCGCGTAAGGCGAGGCGGGCGCGGGAGCGAGCGGCGGTGGGGTCCTGGCCGCTGGCGGGTGCCCGCGGAGAACGCCTGAGCCCACCCCCCGGCGCGCTTTAGGGCTCCTCTGGGGCGGGTCTTTCAGGCGGCGCGTCGAGTGCCTAAGCGCCAGACACAATAGGAGGGCGGGGCAGCCCGCCTCAGGACCCCGCCCGCTGCCGGCGGCGGGACGGCCCAGTAGGGGCTGCGGCTTCCCACCGGGCCGGGATCTGCTGTGGGGCCGGCCTTCCCTGCCCTACCATCCGTCGTGCTGGGTTGTGCGGCCCATGAAACAACCGGCGGTGTCGGGCTTGTTGCGGCTACCCCTGGGGAGCGGGGCGCTGCCGAGCCCTGCCTCCCCGAGGCGGCGGAGATGGCGGGTCGCCCCGGAGCCGGCCCCATCGTACCACTCCCGCCAGAAGCGGGACTCCAAAATATGTTTTTTGCCTTTTCATGCCTTGAAGGCACGTCCCTAAAACGGTAGGAGGGTTCCAGAGAGGTGGCGTGCCATGGGTGTAATTGGGCAGTAATAACTACATTTCAGTCACTGGAAACAGTTGCCTCATCTGTCTTTTATATTGCAGGTTGTGTTAGACATACCTGCATCTCTTTCCAAATACAGTCCTTGAATACTACACAACGTATTTGAGTTTAGTTTTACACAGTTCTGTGACCCAAAGCTGCACCGTGTCTAGGTAGCACTTGCTAAACCTTTATTTCTATGCTGACAACAACACAAATTTAAAGACATCGTACTGAAATAACATCAGGTTTTCTGTGCAGTAAAGGAAATCTTTGAGTCAATGTCTTGTTAGGTACAGCTTGAAAATGATAACGTCACTGCCTTCAGTGGGCTGGGGAGGTAAATAACACTGGAAAGGTTTTGGTATTTATTCAGTTGTCTTTCTGGAATTAATGGATGGAAGACTTCTGGAATATAAGGCCCTGGAAATTCAATTCCCAGTAGCTGCAAACTGAAGATAGAAGTTTTGGTTGTAATACCAGTTTAAGATTATATTTGTAATGTTTTTCAAAGCTATAGCTTTCTTGGATCTGTTTAATCACGGATCCACACAATCAATTGCGTTAACACAAGGAAAAGTGCTGTTTCTCCACACCAGAAGAGACATGTCTCATCACCAAATGATCTTCCTCACCAAATCCCTGCACACAATCGTGCAGTCCTTGCCCTTGGTTCCATTCTGACTCTTGCTTCCCAGGAGTTAATTCAAGTTGATAATCCAGCAAGAAACTATGTTCTTTGACCTCATGCTGTAGAACTTAACTTTGAATGGTTAGATTTTTTTTTCTTCATTCCATCTGTAAATATTATTTCCTGTGCTTCTACTGTTCGTGTATTCCTGCATTTTCTGTAGCAGCTCAATGCATTGTCACTTTATATTAGATTATTTGCTTTCCAAATCATTTCTTTTTGCAGAACAGGTTTTAAGACAAATGCAATAAATCAGCCAACCCAGCTATTTCAGTTGAATAAGTGAAGTACAAAAGAAATATCTTCAAATATTGAAAGTCAGTTTCTTTTCACTGTTCACCAGGAATTTTTTTTTAAATATATTTACAGTATTTCGTTTTTATCCGTTTACTTCTTGAAGCTTCTTACAGAGGGGTTGAAATCACCCTTTTCCCAAGTCAAGTACAGTATCTTCACGAAAATGTGAAGCACCTTGAGGCTTTTTGACCACAAAATATAATGCTTTAAAATAATATGAAATTGTTACATTCATTCCTATTCATTTCTCCTTTTCTTTACATTGCTGTTGCAATTCTGCATAAGCTCCGGACAGTGAAATTTTTCAGCCAAGTCGTAGGATCCTAATGTAGTTTGTACTCAAAACCGGTATTGCTGAGGAACTAAAAAAAAAAATCTGCAATAAAAGAGAAATCAGAGCTGATGGGAGAATTAAATAAAATAAGAATACATGTTGGACCAGAATAAAACCCTGATCTTGATATTTATGCTTCATTGGGACAGCATAAGGCAAAATAGCAAATGATCTCCAAAAAAAAAAATAGTTAAAAATACTGCTCCTGAGAGCAGTTATTACTTGAGATTACATGAGCAATAATTACATGACAATTACTGCATCAAAGCTTTTCATAATTACACTGGATGCTGTTTTGGTTAGCCAAAGGTGGGATTGAGCCTACTGCTAAGTTTACATGCTAAAGCATAAGTAACTATAAGCAAAGCATTAAGTACTTATTTTACACAAGGACTGCAAAAGGAGGACTTTCATATTACACTTTAAAAAGAAAAGACTTGTTAATTTAGCCTTACTAAATTAATTTAACAGATTCTTACTATAACATGGCAACTTTGTACCAAATATATCTGTCACTGTTGTGTTATAGCATAATGTAGTATTATGGTGCGTCGGCTCCGTACCAGATCTCTGGACCTTTCCGCAGTCTCTTGGAGCATCTCGGGTACAGCTGAAGTACGTGTGGCTCCGTGGTCTGCGCCAACTTTAGAAGTAAAACTTCCATACTTCCAAAATTCACTCGAAAATAACTTTCACACCAACAAACTGTTCTGCACAGTCTATCTCAACTCTTAAAACACCTCTTAATACTTAACGTGCTCATAAATTGAGGCAGATCACGCTGTCGTATATTCATCTACCTGTTTCATATCATTCCTCAGCAACCAGTGACCACAAATCCGTTGTACTTCTGTGCCAACAATATTGATCATCAACGCCCGACAGGGAAAACCCTACATAAGAATTCCCCACCCTCAAAGAAGAGTTGAGACCTCATCCTCTTTACTTTCAGGAGGCCTTGAACCACTTCTGATATGTGAGTAAGCTTCATCCTGGCAATCCCTGACATGACAAACTTGTAATTAGCACGCGGGCCCCCCAGCCTTTACATTTCTGAGATAAGTACCCCCTTAGCTACCACGTGTGGTATGATTTCCCTGGAAATCTGGATTCGGGTCTCTCCGCCTCTGACTCCTTTGATGTTAGGTAGCTGGTTGAAATCACACTTCCACTTAGTTATGGTGCAGAGCAAATCTTAGTTGTAGGGAGCTGGTTTGTATTTCATGTTTGTGAGCTGTATAAATGAAGGTCAGCTCTGGAGTTGCTGACTTTGAACTCATATTTGTTTAGTCACTATAGAAAGGCAAGAGAGGAGAGAAAGTCCTCCCAGCAAAGCTTATGTAGCACTTCCACAAACCTTTAGACTACAAAATTGCTCAATCTGAGGGAAGGTCTCCACCTCCCTGCTGGCAGCGTGGGGATCAGGATTTAGGAGACGCTTACCTTTGCTCTTCATGTTCCAGGCAAACATCTCCAATGCTGGGTTTTATTCATCATTAATTTATATCAGCTGTAATTGGAAAGTCTGAATACACCTTTTCTATTTGTTGGTTGGTTTCCAGCCCTCAAAAGGGCAGAACCCGAGACAGGTGTATTTAAAATACTTAAAATACACATAACCAGCCAGTTACATGAAAAAGAAGGTGGAGGGGAAGAAAGTCTTAAGCTTATTGGTGTAATCAGGGCTCAACTGTTGTATAAATATTCTGTGGGGACATAGAGCTTGCTCACTGAAGTATTGTCTCGGGCAGGGTTTTTCTGATCCTGCTTTATATCACTTTTTTTTACCCCTGACACACCTTCCCAGCCCTTCCCGTTTCACATTTCCTCCCTTTGCCCACTTGCTCGGGGACTTTTGACCAAGCCAAACCTTGCCACTCCCTCTGGGGAAAATCCTACTGGGAAGTACTACCAGTCCCCTGCCCCATTGTTCTTTCTCCAGGTAAAAAAGAAAAAAAGAAAGAAAAAAGATTGCTACTTCCAAGCAAGAGCGAGATGTCCTGTTAGTTCTTTGTGAGCTCCATGGACAAGCTGCGTCTCTCTCCAGCTCTGCCTTGTTCTGACCATTCCCATACAGGCAATGAAAGCAGAGAAATGGAGACATGCTCCTGTCTCCCCAAACCTGTGTTGAGGGATATTAGTTTTTTGGCGTAACATAAGTAAGTTTTAAATAGAATGAATCAGTTAGGATTATAATAGGATTATAACATGGTGTGATTTGTGCTGTTTGCCCAGCTTTACTGAGCTTGAGTAGCTAGATTTGCTGAAGGCTTTAGGCCACGATAGAAGTATTTTTCTTAGTAATTTTTCACTGTACACAGCTGCTACAGTGCTGTGTTTAGTCTTTTAGTATGGGAAAGTGTTTTGACATCACACTGTTGTTTTGGGAGTGTTTTTCCCAAGTCTGGGACTCTTCAGTTCTCCATGTTCTGCCAGTGAATGCAGGTGCACAAGGAGTGTAAACCAGAAGATAAGGCGGCTCCAACCCTCGTCTGGAACTGCAAATTAGCACAATAAGAGCCTGCCTGGCTGGACACAGAAGAAGAATCCAATTAGATGTTAGAAGACCCCAGACCAAAAATCACCATTGGACTAAACGACGCGTGGGCAACGCGTGAGGGGCAGCTGTATGGATCACAAGGGTATAATTGCCATGGGATTTCCTTGTTTGGTGTCCTTCTCTTTGGAGACACCCAGCCCAAGCCGGTCTTGCTGCTGTGCCTTTCAATTAATTTAATTATTTTATAAAATCCAACACCTGAGACTCTGCTGCGGGAAACCTAGGGTTGAGCCTGAAGAAGGAGGAAGCGTGGCCAAGAGTAAGCGTGTGTGTACGTGACACCACAAATGGTGTGTGAATGCTCGGGCAGCAGCTTCTCCTTTAAGATCTGGTACCCCAGCTCTGGGTCCTTCCATCTTCTGGTTACCCTCTTCTCCAAAACAGCAACTGGTCCTGCATCTCGGCAGCTTTCCCACCCTGTTGATATGTTCTCTACTTCCCCAAAGCAGGAACTCTGAACCACGGTGCGTAGTGTTCTCTCTTTAACTGCTGCATCTACTCCCTGTTCATATTCAGAATTATTCTGAGTAGTGCAATTAAATAATATAATGAATAATTTCTAGTTATTCTGTGGGTTCTGTGTTTTTTTCAGTAGGATCCATAAGGCTAAAATGAAATTTCCCTTCTCGCACGTTATCACGGATCTGTTCATCAACCAGTTCCTCAACTGATCTGATTGAATGTTCTGCAACTTGGAATGCCACTGAGAACATGACAGTAAGAACAGGGATAGAGGGAACCACAGCTCGATTTGAAAAACAGATCCTTTTCCACTGGTGGTGCACGGAAAATAAGAAGTACCAACCTCACTTTCCGGTTCCCAGATTTAGTATACAAGGATTATGGTTAGAAAAAGAAACAAACCAAAATAACTTACAAAATATCAACATTTAAACTGGAGTAATGAACAGCGGTCAACAGCATCTTTATTTGCCTTTGAGGTTACAAACTGACTTTGGAGAGTAGAACTGTACCAACAGCAACACTAACCCCGAGCAGGAGTCCTGTTTGGGAACAGGAGCCCTGTTTGGGAACAGGAGCCTGGGAGAATCTGAACTTTCACTCAGTTTTAATCATCTTAAGAGGGGCCCACTCTGCAAATTTCAAAAGCAGTGGTTCCTCTTGCTTATCAGAGTTTTAGAAAGTTACCACTTTGTTTTTATTTAGGTTTCCTTTTCCCAAAGGAATTTGCTCAGAGGAGAAAAATTCCCATTCTGTCTGAACCCACAGGCTGGCTAACTTTTATAACAAAATTAAACCCAAACAAAATAAACCTCTCTTTGAATGAGGATTGAAAGCTTGGTATATGTTTTTGTCTGCATAAAATTAAATTACAGGTTTTTTTATCACAAATGTTAAACATTGATGTGTTAGCAGCAAGATCAATAAAAAATTCAAAAGATACTTGTGTTCGGAGAGGATTAAATTATGTCTAATGGCATGTTTAGTCAAAACTAGCATAATTTCAATCCAATACAGCAAAAATAGATTAAATGCCACTAAATGATAGATTTCCCTACATAGCCACTGATGGGAAATCGTTATAAAATGCGTTTCTGTTTCTACTGATGTCACACAGTGCTTTCGCCCGGGCATGAAGCAATTGTTTACAAAAGTCTCCAGCTTACAGAAGTAAATAACCAGGCTGGGAGACTACTTTGCTACATAAACTATATGCAAAGTAGATCAAGCGTTCATTTTAATATACAAAGTCCCGACATAGGAAGGGAGTAGGTTGGTCATACATACCAAAGAAGCAGCCTCAACGCTGAAAAGCAGCTCAAAACTGCTTAGGGCTTTATATTTGCCTGAATTAGCTAATTTGAATGGGCTCAGCTTACCACTCTATCCGGAATGTTCTCTGCCTGTCCTCCCTCTAATTTACTTTCTCAGTCATCTTTTTGTATTTGTAAATTATATCAAGTAATTTTGTATTTATTTCCTTGCTGTTAAAGAAAATATTGGGCAGTGTTACGACAAATGCTGCAGCTCCAACCAAAACATCTTCCTAACCAGCAAGTTTCTGTTTGCTTTTGGGGCGTTTTTTTTTGCAACTGTGAGCCACTTTCTGTATCACACCGGTTTAAATGAGAGGATCGCAAAGCTAGAAGTCAATCTTAGCCTTATCACACTCTGAGTATCTTAGACCTCTTCTTCTGGAGAATATCTGGAGTGGTTGTCATCCAAGACTTGTAATCACCTCAAAAAAAATTCCTTTTTGTTTCAAAAATCTATTCTCTGTAACGGCAGAGATAAAATGGCGCTTACTGAAATGATATTCAATCCAGTCCTGAAAGGTATCATAAAAATCAATAGTTGGAGGCCAAAGATACTGTCAGGGAGCAGCAAGGGCCAGTCGCTCCCTGAGGGAGGCCAAATTTTACTGCAGATGGAATGGGAAACGTGGGACTTGTGATGTGTCTAATACCAACTTTTTCTCTTAATTTCTATAATGAACATGGGGATGTCCATGAACAGAGGAGTCCAAATAGTTCTTCACAGTCAAATGGCCAGATCCAGCTACTGCCTGCCCGCTTAGCCCCCAGTAAATTTGTGCCTAAGCTCTTCACTTCAGCTGATTTGGTCATGCATAGTCATTAGAAAAACAATGTTTTTTTCTAAAGATACTCATAATTTATTCATGGTCACGACACATAGTTTCCAAGTGAGCCTGAAGATTCCTAATCAAACCTCATGCACTCCAACTGGCACATCAAAATCTCCCTGCATATTGCATGCTTAAGAAAGGCAAAGGAGGAGTAAATTTGAAAGTAACTTAAGGTGAAGGATGAGTGGCTATGATTCTTACTGAGAGAAATTTGTCTTTGCATGTAACCTGCATCTCTTTTACTCCAGTATTGATGCTGCTGCTTCTCATCTTAAATATCCTGGACACAAATGCTAGGTTTTTCTCTTTGAAGCTGTCTTTGTAACACAATATGCTAACGCATTTGTATTTCTTCACAGTGTTCTTTGGCACGTCAAGCAACCCCAGTTCTTTCAATCTTTCCGTAAAGGTGAAGTTTATTAGACCTCTGACAATTCCTGATGTTTTCCTCAACGGTCTGTATGTACCTTCCGATGTAGAGCTTAAACCAGGGTGCATTCCTTCAGCCGAGTCCTTATTAAGTCATCCCTCCTCATTGCAAGGGGGCTGGACTAGATGACCTCTAAAAGTCCCTTCCAACCCAAACTATTCTACGACTCTCTGATTCTATGATGATGTCATGACATGGTTACATGATGTGTCTCATGGGATACATGCACTTAGATATGATGTTTGCTTTTTCTGCAATGAATTCACACTGTACGCTGATGTTCAGCTTGTAATTCATTATCACCTCCAGATCTATTTCTGCAGAAATACTGACTAACACATTACCCCTCAGCATGAGTTTATGAAGTTGCTTATTGCTGCCTAAGTGGACTTGTCCACATTGAGTTTAATCTATTTTTTTGACCATTTCGCATTTTGATTCCAAAGTATTTGACTTTTTTTCACAGCTTTTCATACCCTCTGTTCTACCATCCAGGTCATAATGAAAATATTAACTAGCATGGACGCATGAAGAAATTCCAGTGATACCTTGCTTCATATCTCCTTTCATTTTGAAAGGTTATCGCTGGCAATTATTCTTTAAGTAGACCAACTTTGCACCCTCTTTACAGTAGTTTCCTTTAGGTCATGTTTTCTTAGATTCCTTATGAGTCGTGTGAGAAAGTGTTAGAAATCTTATTAAAGGCATATATCTGCTTCTCCTCTGTCCATGTGATATTCTTTGTGGAAAGAAATTTAATAGTTTGACACAGTTTGGTTTTGAGGAGTTTACGTTGACTTATTCATCTCCTTTATTTCCCAATCACTTAGGATGTTTCATGAAAAAAGGCAGAGCATCTCTAACTTAATTTAGAAAGACCTGGTATACAGCTCGATCCGCAAGTGGCTACGTCAACTTGTTGCTTTCATTTTGTTTCCCAGCTGAAAAACTCTCATTATGGCTTTCACATGGCAAAGTTTCTCCCGATGTGAAAAGAGAAAATAGTGCTGATGTGTAAATCCCTGTGCACTGAGATAAGAAGATGCCTCTTTGCCGTCTGGCTCTTGTGTACTTGTTTATACTGACCTGCTTATCTCAGGCTTTATCATATCATTTACACTTCTTAACCTAACGTCTGGTTTCCAGTACAGCATAGTCAGAAAGGAACAGGAAATATTTAAAACCTCTTATACAGTATATTCCTATGTGGAAAATAAAAGTGTGCTTAGTAAGCATGACTAAAAGAACTGGAAGCTGCTGTAAACAACAGCGTTTGAAACCTCTGCGCTTAACCAAGGACAGGTTGCACATTACAATTCCAGTGTACAATCTTTAAATCCTACCAATCTAACCATGAAGTAAAAGAAAAGAAAATGACAGGCTGTTTTATGGTTCTTTTTATAGCATATTTAAGCACAAATGTCCTATCTTTCAAAGGTTCTGAGGACATACAGTTCTCATGCAAGTCAGGTATGTTTTAAGATTCAAAATATATTGACCATACTTGAACACTTTTCTGTCTATGTTTTTGTCTACTGCTGTAGTGTCTATCTATCTGTCCGTTTAGGTGATAAAGTAGTCATATAGATGACATTTCTTCACAGTGGGTAGAACTGCGTCTCACAATGAATACTTGGAAGAAAAGAATGCAGAAAGCCTTAAACCGTGTAGGTATGAAATACCTCCAGTCCAGAGGAGAGCAAGGAGGGGTTGATAATTCTCACACTACAGTCAGTATTTGAGGCTCGGCTGAGCTATTTGGAAGAGAACTAATCACAGGCCTTAATGCTAACGGTCTGCTCTGAAGAAAACCAATGTCTTTTGCAGTCATGAAATTATCTTGAAGGACTCTTCAAGTCCAAACTCTTCAAGTCCAAACTCTTCAAGTCCGCTGGGCAGTTCTATTCCCCAGACCCCAGCGGTGAATGGGTTATACGTATCTTTGAAGAGCAATAGATCTATTCACCAGGCAGCTCTCCGAGTAACAAACACACAGGGTAAGGCCCTACTGCAGCTGAGGAAGTAAGAAATTTGGGACCATCTTTCTCTAAGGAGCCTGTAGCACGTCTAGTTTATCTGAGACCAACACAGGATTTAAGGTTTAAAAAAAGAATAATATTTGTGATTCACTGACATTAGTAACTAACGTATTGCAATAATAACATGTTACGCTCTGAGAATTGCAGTGACAGAACAATTATCTAATTAGGCAGTAAAATTAATTACATCATGTTTTAATTACTTAATAACTGAGAAATTGTCATCAGGGTGAAGGCTGGGAAATGTCATGAAAAATTATCGAGGAGTACAATTTGCTGGTTAACAGAAAGTTTTCCTTGCAAGCGTGGAAGCAGGCTCACATCAGCTCCTCACAGGCCCACCACCGAGTTTTGTTCTGCGTCACCACGTCTGTATCAGACTCCATTTGGGGACAGGAGACCTTGCTGGACCTGAAGAGCTGAAGGCAAGTGCCAAAACCTGGGGTTGGCAGCAGTAAGTAGGGCGGCGGCTAGAGAGGGAGAAAACCCCAGTCCAATTGGGGGAAGTTGGAAGTAGAAGACGAGATTGGAGAAAGAGGAGCACTAAAGAGGAGCACTGAAGAGGAGCATCCTGGGCTGCATCAAGAGAAGTGTGGCCAGCAGGTCACGGGAGGTGATTCTACCCCTCTACTCTGCGCTCGTGAGACCCCACCTGGAATACTGTGTCCAGCTTTGGAGTCCTCAACACAGGAAAGACATGGACCTGTTGGAACAGGTCCAGCGGAGGGCCACGAAGATGATCAGAGGGATGGAGCACCTCTCCTATGAAGACAGGCTGAGAGAGCTGGGGTTGTTCAGCCTGGAGAAGAGAAGGCTCCAGGGAGACCTCATAGCAGCCTTCCAATATCTGAAGGGAGCCTGCAGGAGAGCCGGAGAGGGACTCTCTGTCAGGAAGTGTAGTGACAGGACAAGGGGTAATGGTTTTAAATTGGAAGAGGGGAGATTTAGATTAGATATTAGGAGGAAATTCTTTCCTGTGAGGGTGGTGAAGCACTGGAACAGGTTTCCCAGGGAAGTTGTGGGTGCCCCATCCCTGGAAGTGTTTAAGGCCAGGCTGGATGGGGCTTTGAGCAACCTGCTCCAGTGGAGGTGTCCCTGCCCATGGCAGGGGGGTTGGAACTCGATGATCTTTAAGGTCCGTTCCAACTCTAACCATTCTATGAATCCCAGTTATTTTGGGACTACAAATTGCTGCCAGGAAGTCAACAAAGGCTGATGTGATTTTGAGCAATGCCGGGCCTGCGTGGTGCTGTGGCAGGAGCTAGTTTGGTCCAGAACTCAAGAGCCTGCAAAAGTGCCGTGATTTGGCTGATGATGGCTCATGCTGCAAGCGGTGTGTTGCATTGGGTGCAATGAAGCCATACCGCACCGAAATCTAAATCTGCCAAATGTGTGATTTGGAATAAGTCTTGGGGATACAATACTTTACCAAGAACCTTATATGATCCAGGATTTTCGTATAGGGTTGTTACTGGAGCAACTTTCCAAGTTGAGCCAGACTACTTGAAACACAGTCTGATGTTTAAACTGCTGCTGATGATGATTAAAGTAGTAACTGTGATGAGAAAGGCAGACAAACAAGAGACAGTCTTTAAATAAAGAGTAGACACAAAAAAAAAGAAAACATTCAAATAACGTGTGTCTGTGAACCAATGTGTTTGTTTTTGCAAGACAGGTTGCAATTAACATTTGAAAAAGTATGCAAATAATGTTTCATGCAAATATTCCCTTGGACACAGGCTTGTGATCTATTAATTATTCAAAAACGACGCAAGCATTTTGTCATTACTGTCTGTGGCATGTTCTTTGCTTTAATCTGTCCTTTGGTCTTGGAGCTGCCAGATTTCCATAACTGGGTCACCTAGTTCTTTCTCAACTTTGCTTTCTGCTGTGAAATGAAAAATTAGCATTTTCTGTGACATACATTCAGGGCTTCTACAAAGAGCTTGAATGGCTACTCCAGAAAGTAGGGAATCCTGAAATATGTGAGAAAATATGCAGGAAAGAATGAATTCATAGTTGTGGATAAGATGAATTTTTAGTGACCTTTGCAAACATGGTCTAGGATGAAAATTGTTAGTGGGCTAAAGAAAAAGAAAAATGTCCCTTGATGCACAGGAATGATATTAGTACATTCACTCTTTGTGCTTTACATAGTGAAAAACGCTACTCTAGTGCCCAATAATAAATTAGACTAAAATATTATAATAATTATAACAATAGGTATAATCATAATTTAAAAATCTTTTAAAGTCGGAGATACGTGAGTCATTGTGAGTGATTTATTAATTAAAATTGGGTTGAAAAGGTGACAGGTGACATTAAAAGTATTTGCTATTTTAACCACTAGAGGGCGTTCAAGAGCTGCTTTAAAAATCCATTTTTAACTCAGCCCTTGAACTCCAAAGCAAGGTTGAAGGAGGTTTGAAGGAGGAACAGGGAGAGATCTCAGGGAGAGGCTCAGTTCTGACTCCTGCTGGCCTACACATGCTTGTGAAGAAGAGTATGATGAAGGAATGGAGGCAATCCTTGACTTTTGACCTTCTGTCGTGATTATCCTCAGCAGGTGACATGCCATCAAGCGTACACATCCCTAGTGGCAAACAGTGCATCAGAGGCAATCATTAGGAAAAAGTAATCTTGGAAGTGTTTGTCCTGAAAGGTGTATTTTTTGTTTTCATTTTATTAAGAAAAGATATGGATTGCCTGTTCTGAGGATGAGTAAGCAATGCCATTTCTAGTCCTGTCTCCCAACCCTCCAAGGTTGGACACTGCACAACCTCTTGGGCAACCTGTGGTCCTATTCGTAGAGCTCCGGATGTTGTTGGTCATCTTTGCTGCCAGGAACACTGTGAGCCCATGTTCAGCTCCCTGTCCACCAAGTGACTCAGGCTGTTTTCAGCAGAGCTGCTCCCCAAGTAGTTGCTCCTACCCTGTGTGGTTTCCAGGGGCTCTTCCTTCCCAGAAACAGAAGAAACATCTAAGGGGATAAGTGGTTCCATTGCTTTTTTTATTCTCCTATGTGAAAAAAAAGTGTAGGTGTATCAGAAAAAATTAATGAAAGCCTTCTGGCTGAAAATAATTCCAGCAAGTCTTAACTGCCTTTCCCCTTGCGCCGCTCATTCAGGAACCATTGGGTTAATTTGTAATTTCTAGTGTACAGAAATGTATAGATTTGGGGACCCGTTCATTAAGCTTACATCAAGACTTTACATTAGCACTCATTGATTTTGAGGATAATATATTGTTAGCCTAATTTTCGGATTTCTACAACATCAGTATTAGTTGTAGATACTGAGCCCATTTGGAAACCAAACTGAGCAATGATTGCTTATATAAAGAAAAATTGTGTGGCAATCTGCATTTCCTAAGTACTGTTTCTTCTGCTAGTATGAAAACCACCTTCTGACAAGGTCTTCTGGCAGGCAAGCAAGGGGGTTTTTTCCTACCGTTTGTATTAGTGGCAGTTATTTGCAGTGTAACCAGAAGTGGATGCAGCAGAACCTGTTGTAATCAAAATCAGCCCAGAATTGAACATTTCAGTACCCTTGGTCTTCCACGTAGTGTTCGGTATATACTAAAAGAGGGGAGCTGGGCTTTGTACCATTGCGATCAGTGGAAGTTGGGGTGAGAAGTCATTGTTATGAGTAAAAATTACAAGATTTTTGCTTGAGTCTGATCTTCAGGACTTGTTAATGATGATGCTGAGGAATCCAAGCTAATTTTCCTTTCAGTAGCTCTCTCTTCTTTTTCAGCTGCAATGCTCGCTTGTCTTTTATCCACTAGAAGGCAGAAGCGAGGTTTCATGAGTGCATTTACCAAAAAAAAAAAAAAATTCCACAGCAGGAAGATTTAAAGTGAAGTGACTGCCGCTGTTTTTCTATGGTTTCATCATCTTCATTCCACCAAGCACTTCTCATTTTCAAGGGTCCCAAGGCCATCACAAACTTGACCTAACATAAGCATTGCATGCAGAAATCATGCTATCTGCAAACAGTAGCTCAGCGGTGGGCTGCGACGCTGCTCAGCCTCACGGGACACGCAGGGAAGAATATATTATCTAGCTGAAACTTCAGGGGGAATTTTAAAAGGCAGATTGTAATTAACTGAGTTGGAATTTGGCCAAGGCAGAGACTTTAATATGTCTTCTTTCCCCGGCTCTTTTTTTTTTTTTTTTTTGGAAGGCTCAGGAGTCATATAACACCCTTGTCTAGAGCTTATGCCTTTGTCAAATCCATTTCAGTCCCATTCCCGTCGGAAAGGTCCGGCCGTGTGGCTGGGGGACAGTTTAGCCCTTAGCCGTGTGTGTACGTGAATGTGTTCAGCGTTCTCTCATCCGGGTCCCTTTTCCAGGATCCCACCTCATCCTCACGTTTTTCCACCGTAGCTGGTCCCAAACCTTGGTTTGGCATCCTTGCCTACTCCTGATTTCTCTGTCATTCTTATGCTCTGTAATACCTGCTGTCTTTGGAGAAGCTCCTGCATCAGCAGCGATCAGGTCTTTCTAATTTAATGCAGCCGCTCCTGGCCTATAGACTGTTAGTGCTCTCTTTCAGTACATATTCTAGACCATTGCCTGCTCTAGTGGAGGTGTCCCTGCCCGTGGTAGGGGAGTTGGAACTCGATGATCTTTAAGGTCCCTTCCAACTCTAACCATTCTATGATTCTGGATTTGCTTGCATGTTTTCAGCTTTTGGCTAAGCACATCTTTTTACTTTTTCCTCCTTTTCCTTAGCACCAGTTAAACTCCCTAAGCATAGATAAAAAAAATGCCAGTTCATTCCAAGACAGAAACGCTTTCTCTTATCGATAGATTTTTAAACTCAAGATGACTGCAGCAGTTTTGTCAATTAGCAGAGAGAATCAACTTTAGCTCATTTATCTGACAATTATGCAATGTCATTTGCATAATGTGAAATTTAGATCTTCCATTGTCACATGCTTCAACTCATTTACTATCCTAATGTCCATTTGAAGTACATGATGAAAGCGCCGGCGCATTCCTAGTCCTTTGTTTCATACCCGACTTGGTTTGAACCAGGTGCTTAATTTTCTGCCAGTTCCTATAGCACTGCAGGAGTTCCCAGCGTTTGTCCTACCAATGTGCTTGTCTGAATGTTGTATCGGTTTTGCTTCGTTCTGTAATGGCTCCTTCCAAACAAAATGCCTTCATAGCATCAAGGAAAATAACAAGAACTTTTAAACCCCTTTCTTCCTTTTTTTTCCCTGTCAACTGTAAAAATCCGTATATCTGATTAATGCAACTTCATCCACATCTGCAGCCATGCTTTTTTTCTCTCACTGCTCCCTCTAAAACCAGGTTTGATCTGTTGGCTATTACTTTCACCCGAAATTTTTCTCTTTACTGACAGTAAGCTTTCACCTCCATAATTATCTTTATCAGCAGGATCTTCTTTTGCCAAGACTGGGACAACTATTGCCTTCAGCTAGTCACCTGGTAGTCTCTCTCCCTCCCACAACTGTTTGTATTTTTGTATTTGTACGGGCTCCACAACCTTTCTCATTTTTAACTGATTCACTGCTCTGGTTGTTCTTATGATCCCGGCTGAGCACTGATTCGGCACTGCCTTACAAGTTAACAAGTCTGTTCTTGTCAGGTCAAGTCAAGATGGTCACCATGCCAATGTTGTGTTTGATCCTTCACGCTTAGTACACAACCCATTCCCACCAACTCCCAGTAACCACATCGTTGCCATTAACGGGTGTTTCTTGTGGGTCTTCATCAAGTGCTGATCTTCTTTAACGCATGAGGTCTAACAAGAAAGACTGCACAAGAAAGTAGGGCTTAATTCTTGAAGCGGTATCTATTACAGTCACTTTTTTTAAAAAATGGAAGGACCATACTATGTTAGCCTTTCAGATCTCATCCCCATGGCCCCGCTCCCTGAAGTCTATGAATAAAGACAGTCTGGGTGGCAAGAATACTTAACAATTCAGGGGGCAGCTATGGAGTGAAACAACTCACCCTTCCTTTCCTGTCTCTCTGTTAGTAGTCAAACAGTTAAAAAAAACTAAGACTTTTTTTTTCCCCTGGTGTGTATGGGACTGCATTCATTATTTGTACAAGTATTGTCAGATCCAGTCTGAAATCTTCATGTATACCAGGTTTTAAACATCATGGCAACAAGTTATATAGATCAGACGTTCATTGGGTAAAAAATAAAATCTTTCGCCATTAAAAAAATGTATTTTCTTTTAATGTCATGAAATGTCTCCTTACTTTTGTGCTATGGAGAGGGCAGATGGGACCACGACTGACTTTACTGTGACTTCTCCTGTTGTTCATTATTATTCACATCTTTGTTATGGGAAAAAAAAAAAATTAGCACTAACTATTTATGATTTGAGTTTTAAAGTCCTTCTGTGTATTGTTCCTATAAATGTTGTTGATTATAAAAACAGATGCACTCAATTATTTCTGTGACAGTAAACCACGTGGTTTCTTTTCATTGTGTTCTGGCTGCATTTTTGACCTTAATCATGTACAGCATCTCATTCCTTAACTTTTCTCTCTCTATTATCTGTTAGGTCCCTTCACCTCCTTTCATTTTTATTTTCCCTTCCCCCTGCCCATAATATTTTCACTTTCAGAGTCCCAGGAATCCCTTCTCTCCTGCGAACCCCTACTTTGATGTATCCGTGTGTGCCTTCAGTGGAGCTGCTGAGCCCCTGCAGCTCCCACTGCAACAGAGGTGAAGATGGTCAGCAACTTGCAGAGCAAGTATTTGGGTTTCTCAGAGCTTAGTACATTTTGTAGACTTCCCTTTTTCACCGTCAGTGTGAAATATATATGTAATACATACTGTGACATTTGATGGAAGGGTGTACAGGGGTGTCCTTTCCCGAAAATAAGAGAAAGGGACCCTCAGAGGTGTCTTGCTTAACGTGGATGTTTCATTATGCGGGGCCGTGGGCTGCCGATTCTGCCTTCAGGATGGGTTTGGAGAAAAAAAAAAACCACACAACAAGTTTTTTGTTTTTCATTCCTTGTAGAGGCCATTTCTCGGTTGGTTCCGTTGCTATCGCTTTGAAGCCTGTTTTACACACCCTCGTGAAAGGAGTGTTTGTGTCTCTGTGGAGGCCGATAAGGATGCGTGAGAGGTGGTGGTCTCACCCCACCCGCTGACCACACAGCCTTTCCCTTTCCTCCTCCTTCGCCCGCGCTTTTTGAGATGCCGGGACATGTGGGAGGAGGGATAGCTCTCTCCTCATTATCACGACGCTGCAGAGAAAGCACTCGGCAACATCTGCCTGAGCTTCGCTCGCTGGGTTTATACCTTCTGTTTCCAGCTCTGTCGTTAAGTAACTTTATCAGCTCCTTCAGCTGCTCTTCAGCAACACACGGGGTGTCTGCTCAGGGGACAATTCTGCAGCATATTCGGGAAGCTCTACAGCTCTATGAATTTTGGGAAAGGATGGCCTCAGGTGGGGGTGGTAGGTTTGGGCTAGCAGTACTGCATATTTCTATTGATTGCTGTCACTACATTGTCAGGAGACAAGGTTGCCTTCTAGCAGTTTCCTTCATCAGTCAGGGACGTGCAAGAAATATCTTTTAATCCTCCCACCATCCCTCTTCAGAAGCTTTTACCCTCTAAGGAAGGACCTCAAGGGAATACCATACATAGAGCTGATTTCTTCTCAGCTTCCCGCAGCTAGGACCTGGTGGGAACACAACAAACCATCTTCTGGGAGCTCACACTCTCACAGGCAACCACCACCTTCAAGGGGAGCCGCTCTGGATGGCAATAGGCAGGCAGGCCATCCCATATGCCCAGCAACATGGCTCTTAGACCCTCTGTGCTAATCCAGAACATCACCACATGCCCCTTCTCTTCCCATAGCATTTTTTTTCTGCGGGTGACATGTTTGTAATCCTTTTTCTGAATACTTCTCACTCCATGTAGTTGTCACTGCACTTCTATTGCACAGCTCATTTTATTTCAATTGTATATGTTTTACCTTTCTTGGATATTCCACCCTGGTAGTTCTTTTAGATACTATTTTTGGTTAGAGAAAACTGATGTTCCGCTTATTGGTATCGATACCACGTATGCTCCTGATCTGGAACCACTTAGGCACATAATTATCCAGGAGATTTTTATGCAGCCCTGTTGAGTTCTGCCTGGATAGTTGCACGATACGAGAATCTTTGTAGGACTAGGCTTTCGTCTGCAGATGTTTTAGGCCAGCGACTGTTTTTTATGGCATGGCTGGCATAGTAGGTGTACACCTGAGAGCTAGAGCCTCTACAGGCTGCTGGGATGATACATAAAGAAACTCAGGGAACAAGGGAGAAGTTGACACATGGTCCAGCTAATGTGTTTCTTCCCTCCTTTTTGCTTAGAACAGATATTATTGTAGTCTCAAAAGGAGCTTTCCTAAATTAACATCAGCTGCATAACTTAAGCGTAGACAAATTTCACCTGAGTCTCTTTCCTGCTGCTTTATAAGACCATCAGAAGGGGATCTATTTTACTAGATGTGTATACATGTTATCAGCCTGCACTAGAAAACCTTTTATTTTGCTCTGAGTTTTATCACCAAGTAATCTTTCAGGTATTTCTACAATTGAGTAGATGTTTAATAGCCAGGGACAAGTCTAGCATTGAAGAAAATATATTTTCAAAGTAATTTGGGGGAACCTGACAAGACTCTGTTACTGCTGGCTCCTAACTGTGTTTTCTTCCTCTTGTGATAGATCTGGTTGTGTCAAGAAAAGTCTCTATGGACTTGGTTTAACAAAGGCATGATGGATCTGACCCTTTGTGTTCTTTGCCATTAAAGCTAGAAAAATGTTAGCTTTTTGCTCTGTTGCTATCTTGCCAAACATCATTTTACTCCCAGGAAGGACTGACTTTGAATCATGTTAGGTGCAATAGTTACCCACCTGGGCTTGGATCTTTTGTCCAAGCATGCCAACTTTTTTTTTTTTTTTCCCTTTATGTTGTCAAAGATTTTGATTTATTGTGCTTCCGCTCTTTCAGAGTTAACCTTATTATCTTGAAAAAAGATTTTCCTGATCAGTCGCCACAATAAACAAAGGGTTCATTTGCAAATCTGCCTGGGGTGATTATAGACATTCAGCACGTATGGATCCCTATTGCTCATGATTTATTATGAAAGACAGTGTATCTATGGGATGCATGGCTAGCAAATTTAGAGGGGATAAAGAGCTCCTATCCCAATTAGGCTGGTGAAAATAAGTAGAGGGGAATGGTGAGAGATGCAGAAATAAGACTGTTATTTCTGATATTGTAATGAAGAGGGAGAATCTCTTCAAATAGCCCCCCCAAAATTTCACTGTTCATTTAAAATATGCCTGCTTGTTAGAAACCGCCTCCCAGGCTTGCTGGTGCTGCTATTGTTAATTACTGACTCATCTGACAGCTGTTTGAAGGAGGTTAAGGATTTTGATTTGTTGGATAATATGTGGCAGCAACAGCAAATGGGAAGCCTTTTGGGATCCTGCTATTGAATCAAGCCCTGGAGATACCAAATATAACGGTACCGACATGATGGAGAGCGAGCTCATTCCTATCAAACCTGCAGGATAGAGAGAGGGAGGTGCCAGACTCGTCCTTTGGATGCCTTGGTGGAAAGGTGGCTGGTTTTTTATTCCAGACCAGGAGGGCTTTTTTTGTGGTGGGGTCTTGTGCTTCTTACCACTGCTGCAGTGCTGGTATGAAGTAGCTCAATGAAGCTTTACTGTGGTTGTGCCAACTTTGAGGCAGGGACAGTACGTAAGATATCTGAGTCTAGTTAGGTTGAAACTCACCCCCCCCCTCCTTCACCTTCCCAAAAGCCCGAGCTAGTTCCAGGAGATGCTGGCTACAGTCCAGGCCAGGGAGAGCTGACGGGGAATAACTGCTGGATTTATGATTTTGGGTATACCTACTTTTGAATGGCTTTCAGCTATATGATTGCAGTATGGTCAAAGAATGCAATATACCTAGGATTTTCTGTGGTGTTTTGTTTGCACAATTTCATAGAAACACCAAAATAAATTCCGGAAAGCCCTGCTGATATTCTTGATGCTCTTGTTTTGTTGTTTCATTGAATATATGATGAATTTTCTCTCTGACTAAAACTTGACCTTGTTTTATCTTGGAGCTGCAGCCATAACTTTGTTTTAGTTTTAGAAGTGCCATTCATTTTTATAGCAGCAGATTCAGGAGAAGAATCTAGTCTTCTGTCTTCAGAAACCACAAGTTTCCGGTTCACGCTAAAATATGAAATCCCAGTCTTCTTTTTCACCTCCAAGATTGTAACATAAGACATGGATAATTGTTTATAATGGATTATAAAAAAAGCATTTGTGTGATCACAGCTAAGCCAGAAGTTCAAATTTGCTAATCCTCTGGTGGACATTTCTAACTTGGTGAAATGCTAAGATAAAGATATTTTCTTGTCAATATCTTGTCTTGTTTTTTAACTCCAGCACAGAAAGTGAGACCAATCAGACTCAAGGATTTAAAATTAAGAGTATAGTGCAGTGCAAAATATTCTAATGTTTTGCTAGTTGAACTGCTAATTTTTAAAATAATATTTCATAATTAATGTTCTTCCCACCAAATCACTCACTCCATTCATTCCGATGTCCTTCTTTCTAATTTTACCTCAGCTGGGATCCCAGTGTGACTGATGCTGTACAAACACCAGTCTGAGATGGATCCCACACAAATAGTTTCCAAGGACAGGCAAAAGGTGGTAGAAAGGCGACAGTATCATTTGACTACGCAAATGGAAAACTTGCAGAGGCAAATGAGGCAGTCTTCCCAAGATCACCCCGGGAACCTCTGGCAAAGCCAAGAGCTGAATTAATATCTCCCGAGTCCTTCAAAGACAATCCATCCTCACCCCATCAGTTTATTTTCTAATCCAAAGCCAGTGGAAAGGACCCTTTGATTTCAGTGGTGTTTGAACAGAGTCCCAAACGCCCCCCAAAATTCCATTGTTGTTTTCCCAAGCAACGTAAAGATAAGACCTTATCCAATGGAGAGAATTTTAACCTCTACTTTTGTCAACTTATGCCCAGAAGTTCGCTTAAAGCATGGTAGATCTGCAGGAGCTCTGTGCCCTTGCTGGCAGTCAGTGTAATAAGAAAGTGATTTATTTTTTGTCACTTCTTGTTGTTAGTCATGTCTCACCTGGGTTATATTGGTACCATCAGTCTCTCTTTTTGAACTTTGTAGTTTGAATTCAGATATGAGGTTTTTTCCTTAGCTCAAATCTTACTCATATACAGAGTACTTAAAGGGAAGTCTTTTTTCTGACAAATTCCATGACGCTATTCTTGCAAATCCAATATACAGACTTGAGCATCAAATGTGCAACTTCACTATTACCACACTTACCCCCTCTGGATTATTATACAGTGGAAAGTTTTGAGGCATTTTGGAGCTGAAACAAGACATCACAGCTGTCACAGTATCATCAGCATCATTCAATTTTATCGTGTATAAAAAAACCCAAACATATGGTTAGACTCTGTAGTGTAAATCTACTGACCTCAGTGAAATTACATCAGCCGTAAATTTAAGCCATTAGTTTCATCTCTTGTGATAAAAAGATCCACTGTAATGATTTTGCATTTTTATCATTCCCATCGAGGCAGTACCCAGGAACCAGCTGAGGCAGAAGCTAAAGTTTGTAGCCTATATTTCCAAGAAAAGACCCACGTTCTCTGCCTCTGTTCCATTCCTATTCTAATCCTTGTGTATTTGCAGCGTCTAATTCCTACGTTTGGCAAAAGAACCCAAACCCTAGAAGCAAACCCAAACCCAAAGGTCGGCTCTGAAACCTCCCAGTCGAAGCTGTGTCCTGGCAGCCAGTCTTCTCTAAGCCCATGCAGCCCGCGCAGAAAGGCTTCACAGCAAATGTGTACACAGCGTATTGAAATGCCCGTACTCGGTCTGTTTGGTTATCAGCTAATTTATTCTCAGGAGTAAAACCCACACTGGTGAAGTCATCCTGGGTAATTGGGCATCCTCCATGATTTTTTGGACAAAGATTCAATTTTTTTTTTTTTTTTTTTTTTTTTTTGGCATCTGCAAAGATAAAAAAGCTTTCAAGTTTCACTGGGCAGGTTTTTCACCTGTCGTTCCAGATTCCTTTGCATATTTGAAAACTTCCACTTAAAAATTAATTTATGCAAGAATGCTTTTCATCCAGTATGTGTTTTATATGCTTGTTACCTTGATCTAGCTATCCACTATTATTATTTAGCATTTTCTCAGCCTTGTTTTCTGTATTCACCTGTTGCATCCTTTCTGATAGTGTTACAAAAGCTTTCCAGCTCGGAGTCTATCTGCTCGCTGGATGGTCAAACCATAGGGACACCACCGAGTCCCAGTTCCTGCACCAGACCTGAGATGCTGCTACAAACTACAAATGCAGCAGCAAGAGTCTTGATGGCAGCAACAGAAATTTTCATTTCATCCCTGCTGTGATTTTACTGCCAGACAAAAGTCAACGAGCAAACCCTCCGGAGCCAGGCGCTGACTGACGGACAGCACTGAAAGGGCAACGGTGAGGGGAGAGCAAGTTACAAGTGGCATTTGCTTGTCACGTTGTGAGCTTCTCTCCTACGAAATCAAAGAAGAACAAATGGTCCGCTTGTTGCCGAGATGCTGCCCATCTGTGGCTGTGTCTAATCAGAGTTAATTATGGCGAGCTGAGCCTCTGTAATACTCCTGGTCCCCAAGCTCTGAAGGACCCACTGCTTTATTTTGTAGCTTCCACTGCCAACTTCTGGAGCTGCCTATTATCAAGCACCAAAAGGTAGAGATTGTACAGGATCCCTGGCAAGCAACACAAAGTATCCCAGCTTAATACTAAAGCAATGACTAATCAGGGTATCCCAGGAGGAAGCTTTGCAACAGCTCTTGCAAGGGTAATGAGGACAATTTTCATAGCTATGACACTTTAAGCCAAGCAAAAAGCAAGCAATCTTGTTTATTCTTGTTTATTCTCTCCTGGAGCAGCAGGTAACACGGATCCAAAAGAAGAGGACTCTTCCTGGGAGAAGGATTGTGCCAAGGCGGGTTGCAGGATGAACAGCCACAGTTGTTGTTTTATCATAGCAGGACTAATATCTGAATTCTCTTAATTGCTGAATGCTGTTTTGTTTGGCAAATACAGGAAGCAGTTTACATGGCTACGCCGTGCTCTGGTTCACAGTCCTTCTGAAATAGTATTATTGTAACGGGATAATACTGATTAAGGACAGTTCCCTGAGGAAGGAGGGCCTTTTGATGATTGAGTCATTTCCTTTCCCTGCTCGACTTCAGTAAGATAGCGCTTCTCTCACCACAGACACACACCCTTTGTAGCCAGAGACTTCTCCAGCCAGGAGGTCAAAAGCACACGCCTCAGGCTTAGGTGGAAATGCCTGAGCGTGTGAGTCCTAAAGAAAGCACTGAATCACCAGAAATGTGCCAGAAGTCCAAGCAGGGACTATTTTTTTTGCCCATCCCCTTTCAATAGTACAGGACAATGCTGTCTTTGGCTACATCACTCTGCTGGAATAACCTTTCAACCCTTTAATCTTTTATTTTTGCTCCCGTACAGGTTTAGCAAATTCATTTGAAAATAGCGATGGGTTTACCAGCTAATCAAAGGAAACAAAACGTCTGCAAACCACTGAAGTACAGCCTTCTGCTTCTGGCTGTAGTCACCAGTGAAGAGCTGACCAAGGCCACTAGCTTAGTTGACACAGATCAGAAATCAGTAATAGCCAACGCTGTTCACTCCTAAACTAGAGCAAGTTCAGATGAGGGACCTAGAGGGAAAAGATTCCATGTTCCCTTTCAACTGATGGGCACCAACAAAATCCCAGCTCCCAAACCATGCAGGCAGCAGGGGATTCTGGTCATATAGGAACATGGTAGATAAGAACAACCCTCGGCCTCTCCTCTCTTTGATTTTTGTCACGTGTTGCTGTTGGAGATGCTTGAATGAGCTCAAGTCTAACCTCGGCTTAGCAAGAAAACGTTCCTGTTATCACTTCTGAGCTAAAACTGGGTTCTCCTAAATGTTTTCCCTTTTGAGGTACAGTAATTGCTCTCCGATTAGGCAGGAAACTGTACCAGCATTATTGCTCTAAAGGAGCCAGCGTTATCAAAAAACAACACATCAGGGCCTGTCCTCACAGGAAGGGAATCATAAGTAATCAGCAGCGCTATAATGCAATTGGCTGCTGGTCCCTGCGTGCCGAGGGGACAGGGCACAGAAAAAAGCATTTTAGGACTTGTGTTTGTGGCCAAAGTATTTTAAAAGAGCCCTGGTTCCTCTTCGCCTCCCTGTTTGGCTTCTCCAAACATTGCTGTGTTTCCTCAACGGAACGTAAAAAAACCTCGGTGTGTGCAAGAAGGCAGCACAGGGTCCTTCCACCCAAAGGGTTATTTCACAAATTGGTGTCATCCCTTCCCTGAAAGCCCCACCAGTTTGTACTGGGAAAGCCACCCTCATCCGGCAATATTAGTCAAAAGGAAGAACTGCCCTGGCGTAGCAAGATGATGAAGATCCTTGGGTGACGCAGTTCCTATGCTTTATTCCCTCGCAGGTTACCTCCCTTGGAGGCTCTTGATAAGAGATGCCACAACGTCTGTGAATACGGCACAGGGGCCGTGGTGGGTATAAAGTTGGTTTTCTTGTAAAACTAGTTGACATAATGGCCTCTTAACACTGTCCAAGTGGTGAGATGGCTTAATTTCCTCTCCATCCTGCGGTACAACAGTATCATTTGATTGTTAGACTGACCAGGACCTACATATCCATCCATCTGTCCATCCATCCATCTATCCATCCGTCCATCAACACACCCACCCACCCCTACATACACGCTAGAAGAACTGTGCAGAGTACTTACATTTGGATTATGCAGCGAGAGCCACCCTGCTGTCACCATGTTCTACGAAAGAACAGAAATACTTAATTTGGTTAATAATAGATAATAATAATAAATAAATCTGACTGGAAAACTAACCTGGTCTCTTAACCAAAATCTACTGCAGTACTCTTCTGCTCTGGTTTTGCTATCTGTGTGTTTGGGGATTGATGGGGATGTGCAGAGATGAGGTCTACTGTTGATCTGTCCAAGTTCCTCACCGTGTCTTCAGATCAGATCTTTGTTTTTGTTTTTGTTTTTAAGGAATATTTACTAGTCCAGCAGTGAGAATCAGAGACACCATGAATCCAGGAAAACTGCTGCATCTGACGATGTTCAGTTTGATGGGTGTTGCGGAATGTGTTCCCATCCCGACACAGGAAGAGGGACAGTTGCTCATCACTCATTACAACCTCAGAGTGACACCAAGGTTGGTCACAAAGGGAGGTCTTCACAACACTATACTGAAGCCTCAACCTCATGACTGTCTGGAATAGATAGACTTTTACAGAAGGGTAAAAAAAAGTCAATCCTCAGGCTGGTTCTGTGAGAAAATGTGAGGATTCTCAGCACTGGACGCAGGACTCTACTGCTGTCCATCTCAGGTAAGCTGGTCCCCAGACACCAGTTGGTTCTGGAGAGATGACCAGGAAGCATAAGATGACAAGGGAAAGGGTTTCCCATTTTGCTGGAACACAGCTGGGGACTTCTAGGTCCCACCCTGGTCAGGTGGGTCTGGGGACATGGGGTGGTGGTGAAGGAGAAGCTGTGACATTTGTAAAATCTGTGAAAACAAATTCAGGAGAGTCTCCTGGAGGAGAATTTTAATAGCTGTTTCTACTCAACTGAGGCTATCCTCAGCACAGACCTTCTAACAATCCCTGATGGGTCCAAAAAGGAAGTAATAAAACAGAAAACAAAAAAATCTGTCAATGAACCATTTTGGAATGTTCCAATATTTTGCTGTTTCGTGAGTTTAACTGTGGGTAACAAAAAGGAAAATATGAGAGCCTTGAGCTGCCAGAGAAGAGGCTGGAAAATCAGATAGCATTGGGGAGAAAGCTCACAACGTTTTGTGCTTATCATCAGTCCACAGAAATAGAAATATTTGCCCTTCTATCTCTATTTTTCCTGTCTGTTTTTTTCCCATCTATTATACACGGAAGTGCTCACGGCTTAATTGAGCCTCTGTACTAGCACGGTGGCAATATGCAAAAGGATGTGATCACATCCCCCAGTCCTGCATCCCCCACACAACCTCTTAACCTCCATCTCAGGAGCCTGCACTGCTAAGAGTTCACAGATTTAGAGTCTGAAGAGGCAGAGGAAGAACATCCTCTGTCACGATTTCCCCATTTGGTGTGATCCGGAGGTCATCATCCTTCAACCTTGGCGGAAGGCTTTTACCTCAAGGGGTATTGCGAGTACCAAGTTGCTTTTACATCTCAGTTGCTCTCCCTGAGCTGACTTTTGTCAGTTTGGTTGTTTGTTTTAGTGGTGATGTTTTTAAATTGAAGTCTGTGTGCCCAGAAGGCACATAAAACAAGAGGCTTTTAAAAGCCAGAGGATAAATAAAACACAACCTTGAATAAACAACAGGCTTTTGTCCTAATTTCCTTCCATTCCTTAATGGATACTGATAAACTATCTGAATTTCTCAGTGTATTAATGCCACAGTGACAGTAATACAAAACCCACAATCTCACAATAGCAGTGAATTGACCAAATCGTTAGCTTTTAGACAAGCAATTGTTTCGTTCAAAGTGTTTTGTAGGCTATCGTGGTCTTACCAGGCTGCTCCTTTCTCTACCTCATCATAGAGTACATTTATCAAAGAAAACCGCTAGACCCACTTGGGACTAATACATTTCATAGAAAAAAATATCTTGTTTGATCAGGTAAGAGCATGCACATCATGTTTCATTACTGATTTTACACTGTTAGTGAATAATACTGCTTAATTTCTGGATCAAAAGTATTCTTGGTATGTAAGACACTGGCTAACAGAAGTACTAATACTTTATGCTGCTTTATTTTTCTATGCAGAGGAGCAACAAAATAGAGACGTATTATTTTCAGGACCTAAGAACGTATTTCTGAGTAAAGTAAGAGAACTAGAGGAAGATGCCAAGGAGACTTCTTTGGGGAGTGGATTCACACCAGGTTAAGCGGAGGCCGTGTCGTTGCTTTTGTCAGCCAGCACTTCAGGTCTGGTTATTCCAGAGGAGCCAAGTGGTCCCAGTTTTGCAGACTGAGGTGTGACGAGGAATTCTCAGCATGGGCTGAGATGAAACCCTTGCGGAGCAGCAGAAATCATAACTACCATATGAACCACAGGTGAGTTATACCGATGACATTAAACTCCACATTTTCCTGGAGCCTCTTGGTGACTGTCCCAAAACAGCCCACAGTTTGGCAAGTATCCCTGTCGCCGTACGACTGCCAGCAACTCCTGTTTCACCCTCCTTGTCCCACACTGGTGTATCTGCAAAAGTACAACCACAGCTCCATTTGTGCCTGTTTGTTCCTCTACAGTTACTGCCACCGTGATCGCCTTTCCTTTATTGGTTCTGGTCATTCAATGCTCACACCGGCCCACTCTGCAAGACTATGGTTAATTCCTCCCTTCACCCAGGTTTGTGTATTTATGTATTTTTTATGGTGAGGGCAATGAGACACTGGCCCAGGTTGCCCACAGAAGTTGTAAATGTTCCATCCCTGGAAACATTCAAGGTCGGGTTGGACCAGGCTCTGAGCAACCTCATCTAGTTGAAGATGTCCCTGCTTATGGCAGAAGGGTTGGGTGAAATGACCTTTTAAGGTCCTTTCCAACCCAAACTACACTATGATTGCCAAATCTATGAGTGCTAATACATATCTGCTAGTGCTAAATAAATGTCAAAATCTGTATTTAAGTGGAAGGACTGCTCTACACAAGCTTCTCCCGGTATTTCACTGGCACTGTGAGTAACGAGGTGCCTTTTTAGCACTTCAGTTCAGTGGGAACTGGAGCCTGAGCGCCGGATTTCTGCTCCCAGCAGCTACGATCCCCGAGTCCGCTCACCCCATTTGTGCTCTAGACTGTACCAAGGGCAAGTCAAAACAGACCGAACACCCACCCAATGTTTTGTTTTGAGAACATTCCCAGGGCAAGTCACACCCAATTCATTTTTCTTTCTGAAAGTCTCAAAACAAAACAGGCTACTCTCGATAACATAAACACACGCACACACTGAACATGGCCAGAAATAGGCAGCAAGCGAAACACACTTACAGAAAAATACAACTTTGGGCAAGTCTAGACACAGACAGCGTTCATTTTGCATGTGTGTGCACTTAATGTTTATCACTTGGCGATGGGCTACATGGTAGAAAAAGTGTTTCTTCTCTGTATCGATCCGTTCACTTTTGTTTATTTCAGGACATGTATAATTTTTACCAAAGGACGGTGATAACTTTTACAACCAGATTTAGCTTTGCTTCAGAAACAAGCAAAACATCAAACCAGGCCAATTCATAAAAATACATTAACATATTGCGCATAAAATGACTACGCATCCAGGAATGAAAGTTGAGAATTCAGAGAAAAATGGAAAGCACAATAATTTGTTACGAGAGGAGCA
The DNA here is from genome assembly GCF_964106895.1 of Numenius arquata. NCBI lineage: Eukaryota > Metazoa > Chordata > Aves > Charadriiformes > Scolopacidae > Numenius > Numenius arquata. The sequence continues at coordinate 2,836,093 of NC_133581.1, forward strand.
GGTGAACTTCATACTAAATAGCAGTAATATTTGTCCACCTATTGGTTTTTCCTAAAGGATTATTTTCTCTTATAGCGAGAAGAGAAGCCAGACCTTACCTCATCAGAAACTCAATCTTTGAGCACCCACGTGAGAATCAAACAGAGTATGGATTCAAGAATCAAAGACAGTGTGGGTTTTTTTAACGCTGAGTTTAGAGAATCAAAAGGAGAGGATCTCAGCTTCTGCGGTGTAAGATAGGCTGAAAAAAAGAGACTTGCAATCTAAAATTAATATATATTTCAATTGTGAAGGCAAATTAAATTCTGGTACGCTCAGGATGGACCCAGAACTAAAAGAAATGGGAGTTGAGCCTTCCCGTTCCAGTCACGAGCCTTTTCTCCCTCATCCCTACACGCGTCTTGGAGGTTGCAGCGTGTTTTCAGTTCATCCTTGGGAGCCGGCGGCAGACAGCAGGGCACAGGATCGGCTCGGTGAGCCTGGCTGTGTTATGATGAATTCTCTCAGTTATAATGATTTGGAGAAAAATATTGTTCAGGGGCTACATAAACAATTTTAATTGGCTCAGGCGCCCAAAATGTGCTTTTTTTGTTTGGCTGCCAAGGTTGCTTTCTCGCTTGCTAATTATGTTTCGCTTTAGCTTTCAGCAAAAACAGGAAATAAAGCATCCATTACTCGAATGACAACTTTTCAACAGGCCAACATTTCAACATCCATTGTGTAATTTCCGACCCAGAGCCAGCTGGGAGCTAAGTGCCTTTAGAACCATATATCCCCTCTTACAAGGGCCTTATCAGCCCCCTGTGCTCCTGAATAACAGGCCACAATGTTTAAGAGGCTGAAACATGGGCCAGAGATGTTTCTGCTGCTACCCCATGCCCAAAGAACCCCCCCTCCACAACACAAGATTTCAAGAACCCTGCAGAAGAACATCCCCAGAGATTTTTGCTTTCTGCCGTGGGCTGGCTGGCAGCCACCTCCTGCTTCGCTCTCTGATTGATCCCTATTTTCATGCTGTTTCTTTTCTTCTCTCCCATACGCAGTAACGGGTTTCTTCTGCTAACGAAGATATCTGGTAGCTCAAGCCAATGCGGTTGGGGTTCAATATTCACCTGCTGCTGGTACAGAAGATAAAAGATGGAGGGAAGAACCATCACCCATGTGCCGGGCAGCCATCGGCTTTATTGAGCCATCAGTCCAATTCAATGGTTCATTTTCTTCCTGATTGTGTTCAAGCCAGCTCTTCATATCCTCAAGGAAAGTTCAATATAAAGGTATTTGCAACTTTGAATTATCATCATCCAGGTCAGTGGACGTGGAACTTGGTACAAACAAAGCATCCTCAAACCTGTGGTTACAGATGTAGGTTTTTCTTATGTAAGCTCTCTGACATAAACATTGTGGATTTACCTAGGATGTCTGCAAATCAAACTGGTGAGATTCTAGAAGGAGATTAAAGTATAGTCTCTCCTCCCTTACAGAAAAATATGGTGATCCCAAGCCACAGCACCAGCAGAACAGGGTTGGACTGAGGAGTGCATGTATGTTCCTTTTACACCTCCATTTCTTTAGTGCCAATATTGATTCTAAGCTCTGGTGTGGTGTTTTTTTAACAAGTCTTGTGAGTCAAAAATTTCCCCCCTCCCCGAAACGCCCTGACTTTTGTGGTTTCAAAACACACTATCAAAACCACCTAGAATAGGTGCTGTGTGCCATTTCCCGGCTCGCGTGGGGAGAAAAAGCTGTTACTCCTCTTGGTCAGCCAACTGAGCTGTAATTGGCAAAGCGAGCAATAGGTATATACCACATGGTGGGGGTGAATGAGGATGCCCTTTAAATTACCTATAAAACCCTTTGATTCAAACTGCTGATGTTGCCATAGGCAATTTGCTAAGCTTATTGATCATCTTCTGTTTAAATTAAAGTTTGATGTCCTGGAACAGGCTATTCAGCACAGAGAGCTAATGGGATGGGATGAGATACAGGGAGCGAGCGAAACACATGCACACAGGGGAAATGGATTGTGGTCAAAAAGAAAAAAAAAAAAAAGAGGTTTATATGCTGAATAGGTTCCACGGATCAGTTAGCAATAAATATCGTGGTGATAAAAGAGTCCACTGTGGATATTGAAGGTAGAGGCTTTGCTGTGTGATTAAAGAAAAATAGGCAGCTTGTTGGAAAACTAAAATTTCAGAGAAAGGAGGTGAGAAAGAGAGTGTTGAGATTTATTATAGATGTCTGAATACAAGCTTACTGATTTCTGCCAGAAATTCAAGCTCCCCAAAGTTTTTGGTAAGTTGGGCTAGATGGGAGCCAGTACAGGCAAGAGGTGATGGGCTTCAGGTAGACGTTGGCCAAGGCAGCTCAGAAGAGGTTGTCCCCAGTAGCACCTGGCTGGCTGCCTGTCTGTCTTTCCATCTGTCAGTCAATCATACAATCATTCGAACTTCAGCAAAATCAAAGCTTTATAAGGGAGAAAAATCAGGCTTTCATAAAGAATGAAATGTACCTTCCTGGAGCTATACATAGTGGGACTGAAGCTTTCTTTCCCCATGAAAATCTAGCTTGGTTTCATGGTCTTAGACTAATTTTCAAATTTTTAAATACTTTCATTTCACAGCAGCCCACTTGTCCTAACGTTAACGAAGCATACACACTTGCAGGAGGAATGTCAAGATGAATTCTATATTTGAATCATAGAATCCTAGAATGGTTAGAGTTGGAAGGGACCTTAAAGATCACGCAGTTCCAACCCCCCTGCCCTGGGCAGGGACACCTCCACTAGAGCAGGTTGCTCAAAGCCCCATCCAGCCTGGTCTTGAACACTTCCAGGGATGGGGCAGCCACAGCTTCTCTGGGCAACCTGTTCCAGTGCCTCACCACCCTCACAGGAAAGAATTTCCTCCTAATATCTAATCTAAATCTCCCCTCTTCCAATTTAAAACCATTACCCCTTGTCCTGTCACTACACTTCCTGACAGAGAGTCCCTCTCCGGCTCTCCTGCAGGCTCCCTTCAGATATTGGAAGGCTGCTATGAGGTCTCCCCAGAGCCTTCTCTTCTCCAGGCTGAACAACCCCAGCTCTCTCAGCCTGTCTTCATAGGAGAGGTGCTCCATCCCTCTGATCATCTTCGTGGCCCTCCGCTGGACCCGTTCCAACAGGTCCATGTCTTTCCTGTGTTGAGGACTCCAAAGCTGGACGCAGTATTCCAGGTGGAGTCTCACGAGTGCAGAGTTTGAGTTACCTTTGAGTTACCAAAGGTGTAACCGAGAGCACAATTAAACTCACTTTAAACTGGGAAACTGTGAAATCAGTCTTCACGTAGAAGAATCGAATCCTGCAGAGCTGTTAAGCAGGGGCCACTGGCAGAAGGGTTTGGGGAGTCTTTCTAAACCAGGATTTCTCTCTAAGCTGTAGCAGAAGCATCGCAGTAGGGCTGGGGTTGTAGAGCGTGTGTCTGTGGATGAAGAGGTTTTATTACTGACCCAAGAGGCGGGAGGAAAGCAGCTGCTACTAAGCTTATAAGGGCAAGCGAGGACTGCGTGAAGATAGAGTAAATTTTGCCCATGCTGACTAGGAAGTAATTTGATAACCCTCAAAGCTTATTAAAGCTGAAATAGTCTTGGAAAATAGTGGTCCTGCGACATGAATGCTAGCAAAATCTCCTCAAGATAAGCTGACTGCTGCTGTTGATTTTAGCAGGAAATTGTCAGACGCTCTCCTTTTTCTCCAATATTGCTGTAAATACGTAAGCCAATGATTCCTTTAAAAAGGAAAAGCTTACAAGAGATAGACCTCCTTCTGAGCCATCTAAGAATCCAGAATTCCTGTCTGTGACCGAGCCCATCCACTCGGCAGCAATTACAGGACATGTTAGCAGCTTTAACTTGCTGGTTGGGGTAGGGATCTTGTTCCTCTATGCTAAAAGCCACTGAAGGGACCTGTAGACTTGGTCTTGCCTCACATGTGCACTGTAAATGAAGAAGATCTCAAGCTGCATCTCTACATTCAGTTCTTACCTCTTTCTGTTCTCACCTGGGGGTTTCATCCCTACTGAAATAATTCCTCTTCGTGATTTGCTCTGTGGGTTAAATCCTCTATGTCCTGAATGGTTTGGGTTGGAAGGGACCTTTAAGGTCACCTAGTCCAACCCCTCTACAATGAGCAGGGACATCTTCAACTCAATCAGGTTGCGCAGAGCCCCATCTAACCTGACCTTGAAGTTTCCAGGGATGGGGCATCTACAATCAATCTCTCCTACTTCACTACAGCTGAGGTGAAAAGTGGCCTTGGAATCTTAAACCTGGTCAGGTCATGAATGCTGGGAAACAAACATTCAAGCCCTCACTCCGAGCAAAAAAAGACTGTCTCCTCCACATTTATGTTCAATTTCAGCAAATAAAATCTTTGTGGGAAGACTAATCATGTAAAAATGTAACGGGAGCAAAGGACTTGTAACCCTAAGCATCTATGGTCAGATATTAAGCAAGTTTCCACACCCAACGAATGTGTTCCCCCCCTGTTCACCCTCTTTTGGCCACAGCAGGAAGCCTGTACCTTCTCTGAATCCGCAGGAATTCAAGCCCAGTTGTTGCTTGCAGCATTTAGAAAATTGATTTCCCCATCCTGGAGAGCTGTGAGTGAAGCTGGAGTCCTGGGAAGAGTGCATGGAAGAAATGGGAGAAGCTCTGCCAAGGAAACCCAGACATCTAGGTCTTCTGAGAAGCACAGCGTATACTGCATGGTGTGGAAAGGTGGCTTTACAATCTCCGATGCATTTTGTGTTGCTGTGGGGTCCAAACTTGTCCTCGTTATAATTTTAGTCATCTTCATATTTGATGATAGAGAGGCATCTCTCCTGCTTCCAGTCAGTCCCAGCAATAGCTCCTGTTGTTGCAAAGAGAGGGATTTCACTGTTGGGGGATGAAGGAATTGCTTTACATCTGATCCCGATGCTTATGTTACAGCAGCAAACAAGAAGCCATCCCATGCTGCTTTTCATTTGGCTTGGAAAGCAACAGGAACACGAGGAGGGAAGAAACTCTGGGAGTAAAGATACGGAGACCTGCAACAACAGCGATATGTCCTACTTTAAGGTAAGAGGCAGAGTTTTACCAGGAAAGCATGGTGGAAATAAGAAATATAAGCTGCATAGTTCATAGCCCCCCTCTGCTCGTACGGCCCCCGGAACAAAGTACTCAGTTGCACCATACCACAGTTTACTGCTTTATGTGTGTTCTGTATAAATACAGAAAACTGTGAGGTTTAAATCTTTAACCCTTCTTTGCTGTGAGAAATGGGAGAAACGCACGGGCAAATATTTCATCCAGTTTCTGATACAGGTCCAGGCGGCCCCAATGACCCAACCGCAGCCTAAGCCCTGTCCCGCAGATGTTTTACAGCCATCAAACCCTCACCCCTGATATATATGAGACGGTACCCAGCAAGCTGTGGTGCCCGGGAAGAGCTATCGCAGGAAACCATCTGTGCAAAGGCTGCCTTTGCAGGAAACCCAGCCAGACCAGCAGCCATTTATTATTATTATTTCTCTCCTTGACAGTTTTCTCCTTGACGCTTTCCCTAAATGACACTGGGAGGAAATAAGTTGTCAATTGAAAATCATCACTTATTATTAGCCATGGAAAGCAAATTACTTTAGTTAAGAAACCGATGTGTAACAGATTTGCATTTATTTCCTGTAGGTGTAGTTAACAGGAAATCTATTTGAAATAGAAATAATTAGAAAACTACAGTGGGTGCTTTTAGAATCGTAGAATCATTTAGGTTGGAAAAGACCTTTAAGATCATCAAGTTCAACTGCCTAACATTTTCTGAGAAGAGTAATTTTTGTCTGGCCAGAAATTCATGCTCTGTGTTTTGGTGAATTCTTGAAAACACAGAAGGGTTAGAAAGAGGGCTGAAGAGAATAAGAAAAAAAGCTAATTAGTGGACAAAGTGTGATAAAAACTATGAACAAGTCACAGAAAAGCAGTAGTGCAGAATGCACCTGCAGGATCTCCGTGGATACTCTCCTAAGAAAGCAAAGCCAATCCCACTTTCCAAATTAAAATGATGTCTTTTCCATGCATGAATAATGACTGAAACAGCCATTAATTCTGTAATACTCACAGGGTGGTGGGTAGAAAATGCAGAAAATTATGCTGAGATTGCAAACTATCCTATTGTTCATAACTGTCATTGAAATATTAGGGGATCTATCCCACCTTGGAAATATTTTTCCTCTGCCCAGGCCACTGGCTATATATTTATTATATTTCCTATTACGTAAAATAATCAGCAGGTAGTAAATAGGAAATCAGATATCAGGAAGGCAGCAGAGAGATCTCTGAGGCTCAAGGGGAATCTCCTAAAGCAGTGATCCTTCCAGGGACGCTGGGGATCTTCCTGCCCTGCAACAGCACCCACAGCCCTCGCAGGCTGCAGAACAAGCCAGCTGCAGGGGAGGGGGGGAGAAATTGTGCAATAAACTCAATCGGCACTGAAATGAGGAAGGAAATAATGTGTTAAATGATTTAATTTTCTAAGTTCGCTTTGTTCCCTACAGATAGACCTAGAATCGGAGCTGATTATAGTGCCTTGTTTTGATTAACGGAGGGAGATCTAAGACGGAGACATTTCTATCAGTTTCAAAGAGTTTCCACATCTTGTATTTCATTTTCATAGTGGGGTCAGGAATTCAAAGGACATTTATCTGTCATTCTTTATAGCTAAAAAATTATTCTCAACGATGCTAGTTTAATGCTAGTCAACTGCACTGACCTTACATTTCCTCTACTTCAGTGGAATTACTCCAGATTTACACCAGTGGAAGTAGGTACCCTTTATCTGACGCTAAGTGAATTTACAAGCTTTAAGTAATCTGGTGGAACGTGCTTGTTCCACTTCTTGGGGAGTTAGATGAAATTTATAGGTAATCAATTATTTTAGCTGGATTTCAGCTTTACATATTCCATCGGTCAGGTTTGCCGAGTAATGCAGCCAGAATTTGGAAGTTAATGGGCCAGGTGCAGTCTCCGATGCACCTGGGGATGCTGCTGAGATCTGGTCCTCCCCCAGACCATCACTCCTTCTGCCACCGCCTGACAAATCCCAGCACCTCTCTACTGCCGCAGAAGATTAAAGCAACATTTCTTTCCTACTACCCAGTAATCTTTATGCTTGGTGGTAAAGTTAATGTACGGGATTGTCATTCAACTCATTTCACACCGGCTGCCAAAGAGCCTTCGGAGCACAAGGAGGTTCTGTTGCTACTGGCCTAGAGCAGATCTGAGCCAGCGATCGGGAGGTAAAAGCATCGCGCACCCACCCGCTCCTCAGTTTCAGCGCAGAAAGCAATTGCTGGAGAACGAACGCGATCACCATCGCCTCTAAATGAATCATTAAAAAGCATCTAGGATTGCTGATGCTCAGCCCTGTCGTAACTACTAGGAAGCACCTCCAACCCCCCCCAAGTCTCTAATTCTTGGGAACTGCAACTCTCTTGAGGCTTAGTGAAAGGGGAAACGGGGAAGAAGTGTGTATTAGACAGCTCTGTTCTTTAGTGAGTGTGTTCCTTTTAATAAGGAATGAAGACAGGCTTACAGAGCCTATTAGTTGTTGCACATACACATTCATCGGGAAGGGGAATTAGTTTCTGGCGAGCGCACAGCCACTGGGTAACACAAAGGCAAGACTCCTTTAATCTTCTGCAGCAGTATAGCGGTGTCCAGGCTTGTCAGAAGCTGCAGGAGGAATGATGGCCTTGTCGCTGACAGCCTTCTAATTGGGTAGTAGAAAGCAGCTCTAAAGGATGTGTTTGTGCCAACAAGTGTGGCTTGACATAAGAGAGAGAGATCCGCTGGGGAACGGAGAGGGGGAGGACAGCGGTACCGCAGCGCTGGATGCCGTCCGAGCCCAGCAGGGCTTGGGTTTTACAGCCAAGCAGAGCTTGAGCCTGCCGAGGTTACCCGTAGCTGGTGGAAAGCTACAGCAGAGAAGGTGTGGTTTGGCTGGACTCAGAAGCAATCGGAAGCGGGTGGCCTGGCTGCTCTGCCAAAAAGGGCTCTCTCTGCCCTGGCAGTGGGGCTCGAGCTCACAAATTGCCGAAAAGATGGGAGAAACTAGAGCTGCAAACACTGGAAAGTGTATGCCTACCACAGGTTTGTCTGCTGGTCATTCAGTTCTCTTGCTCCACACTACATAACCACCCAGTTAGCATCCCAGTGCTAACTGGGATCCGGCAACCTAGATCCACGAGGACCTCCTCTGTCGGCCCCAGCTTCTCCAAAGACCAAAGCAGCAGCAGAGCTGATAAAAACTTCCCACTGGAAAACACGGGCAACTTTCTAACCCACCTTCACTTAAATATTAACAGGAGATGCTGGATAATTCCACCTGGAGACCCTGATGGCAGTCGTCTGGGAGAACAAGTCAGCGAAGGCTGGCTGATACGTATGTGATGTGAGCTGCTGCACCAACGTGTCACTGGGCTTAGTTGACTCTAGAACTAAGTCAATGGGGAACCGAAACCACAGTTTAGTCTGAAAACACTCAGTTTGCTCTAAATATAAAGAAAGACTGAAGAACTCACTGCCTAAAGTATCTGGAGAGAGAGCTGTAGCAGAGGCAGGCTGGGAGAGGCACCCGGCCTTGGGTGGAATCTCTGGCTGGAGCAGAAAACGCAGGCAAGCACGCCCGAGCTTCTTCAGGCTTTGCTGTTCTTCCTGTTGACCAGGAAGAGAAACCGCAGCTTTGTGGTGATAATTTGAGCAGATGACATCAGTGAAGGAGTCTAAAGGTCCCAAAAGGGGCTAATAAATTAATAAGGAGAGCTCCAGGGAAGGGTCCACTCCAGAGTTCTCTATTCTTCTTCTGGGTGTATTTCCAAACTAAGAGTGGCCCTGACCATGACCACTGGACATGACTTGGTCCAGTGCCACCGAGTCCATACAGAGCTTCTGTCGGTAACAGCAGAGAAGCAAAAATCAGTAACGGATGGTGATGACCAGATGGGGTGGGAAAGGACCAAACACTCTGCCAGCAAACCTCTCAGCATCCCAGCTCTCCTCCTTTGGCATGCCCCTGACTTCTCCACGTCCTGCCAGAGTAAGGAGGTGGCCATGCTAATAGCTGTGGAGATGCTCCAGAGATGAGACGGGTGCTTCAGAGCTGTAGCCGGTGCAGAGAGCAAGGAGGCAGGACAGCGGGCAGCTGCCAGTAGCAGATCACAGAATGATTCACAGCAGAGTCCCTCATGGGTCATCATAGAATCATAGAATCATAGAATTGTCTTGGTTGGAAGGGACCTTTCAGATCATCTAGTCCAACCAAAAACTCAACACTGACAAAAACCATCACTAAACCATGAGGATGACCGTGGGTCACACACTGCAACCCAGCGAAGGCAAAAGGATCACACCAGGATAACTTCAACCCTCGTGGACAAGGACTGTAAGTCCTATATTATTTTAAAAATGTGTCGGGATTGATGAATACTCCAACAAATAGAAGAGTTTGATAGGGCCACCGCAAAGAGGAGATGCAGTAACAGCGTGGAAAGATATCGGTTGTGCTGGAACCAACGCTGTTTTCCCATTTAAATGATGTTTACCCGCAGACTGGTGTGCGTGGAGAGGAAGCCAGACAATTCCTACCCAGAGCATCCAGAGGTAGCTCGTAATTTGGTCAATGGTGGAGGGCAGCATGGTTTACTAACATCTGCGGTAACTGGAAATTCACCCATCCAATTTTCTCCTCTACCCCAGTCACAAAGGGAGATGACTCCAATTATTTTTCAGGCAGAATTAAGGCTGGTGTTTACCATTATCTCCCTGGTAACCCTCTTCTCATGACTACATTATGCAACGTAATTGTAAAGCTGCCTCATCTCACTGGGGTTATTATTAAATGCACTCTCCTGCTTTTTTTTTTTTTTTTTCCCAAGGTCAAGGTTAATAATTAGGTGGCTGGCGTGCCTGTGGCAGAGCCTTGTTATGTAGGGCAAAAAAAGAAGCGATTTAAAGGATGCATCAGACATTCCCAAGTGAGGAAGCTTCTGCAGAGCATTAGAAGATCTGCTGAAGGTGGGCCAGGGAAGTAGGGTGAATCAGTGAATATGACATGGCCCAGCTCACCAGTCCGTGGATGAAGCTTGGACACGCTCACAGTATGAAGCACATTAGATGACCTCATAGCAGGCTTCCAGTACCTGAGGGGGGCCTACAGGAAGACTGGGGAGGGTCTGTTTACAAAGGCCTGCAGTGACAGGACAAGGGACAATGGTTTTAAGCTGGAGAAGGGGAGATTTAGATTGGATATTAGGAAAAAGTTCTTTACTGTGAGGGTAGTGGAACACTGGAACAGGTTGCCCAGGGAGGTGGTTGAGGCCCCTTCCCTTGAGATATTCAAGGTGAAGCTCGACGAGGCCCTGGGCAACCTGGTCTAGTTGGGGGTGTCCCTGCTGACTGCGGGAAGGTGGGACTAGATGACCATTGGAGGTCCCTTCCGGCCTGGACCAATCTATGAATCTATGAATCTATGTATTTCTATAAGGGAACGTGAGAAAGTGAGTGACGAGATTCGATGCTGAGCTCCAGCTTCTGAAATGAAGAGGTGAAGGTGGCTCCTCTGTGCTGCCGGTTTCGTTTGAGCTGGTGTAACAATAGTGAATTGAGCTGTTTGGTTTTCTTCTGGACGTTTTTTTTTCAAAGGTCCACGTGACTTGCACACGACGTGTAAGCACGTTATAGAGTGCCCAGGCCATGTGGTTTTGGGGGTATGCATGCGAATTGGGATGGGACAGCCACTCAGCAGGAGGTCTCGCTGTTGCCGTGGCCAGTCAATGGTACCTTCAGCAACGCCAGACATAGCAGCGATTTGCCGGGTTGAAGTTCAGAGGCTGGAAAAGGAGGTCACGGCCAGGAACAGAGAAACTGAGCCACAAAGTCTTGCCCAAGTGAGTTCTCTACTCGGGGGCAGAGCAGGAAGAAAAACTTATCTCTCCTATCTCCTGCCCGTCAGACCACTCTGCCTCCTTGGTGGCACCAGGATGGTCGTGTGAACTAGATGATGCCAGTCCTACTCATTAGAACTGCCTCCTATTACGTTTAATTTGGGAAGATGGCTTTATCGCACGCTAAAGCTCTGGAGGGAATTAAAAGCAGAAATAACAACATTACACAGGGGAAGAAGAGGACTGATGTGTTCCTGGAATGATGTTAGACTTTCTGGTGTATTGCCAGGTAGTGCCAAGGTTACCCCGGCTACTGGGTGACTCTCGCAGGTGATAACATGAAATGTGTGATGGCTCAAGCCGGCCGTAATCTTGAAAAGCCGCTTTTTTGGTTTGGGAAACAGCTTGGAAAGCAGCAAAAGATGAAACTACGTGACAGGCAAGTCTATATGTGTCTCTAGGTGTGTTTACAAATACATGCACACAGGCAAAAATGTATAATGATATAGAGATTGCATATACACACAGGTACAAATCTGTGTGTATATATAAAAATACATAAACATATATCTATACATATGTGTGTGTGTATATATAAACAGGGGGCCTGAGCTACAGTTTCGGTTTGGTCTGTGGCTCCCTCTGGAATTTTCCCCGAGGGAATTGCTTTCCCAGTCACTACTTATTTTCTAAACTAAAAGTATTTGTGGCTCCGACTCAAAGCCCATTTTGGTTCAGATGTGTCTCTCCTCTGACACATACGGGTTGGGACGAGATATTTAATACCAAAATAAAAGCTATCCCCGGTGCCCTACTGGGGGGATCCCCATGCATAAGCATAGGAGAGAGTACTTACCATGGAAAAAGGCAGAATTACCAGAAAGGACTATATGTAGAGCCTTAGGAGAACCATGACAGGGTAATTGGATCTGGCTCCTGTGCCAGGCAGCAAGGGCTCGATGGGAGCAAGAGAAATCAATAAAAGAAGAGAAAGGAAACGGGGAAGGGGGAACCTTTCACATTTTTGCAGTGAAATATCCCTTCATCTGACTGCCCGTAACTTACTTTTCATCATCTGTGGTGTGACCTGCAGTCGAAGATATCTCTCAGCTACAAACACAGACTTGGTGATTTGGGTTTTTTTTTTTTTTTCATCTTTGTTGCTTGTTGAAGAAAATAAGGCAAACCAAAACAAAACTTTATAGCTGCTCAAACTTCTTTACGCACCAGGCTTCTTATCTAACATCTGGACCTCACAGTCCCAGGGCAAACCTCACCCTGAGTGTGGTTTTTATTGTTCTGGTTTGTTTTCTTCCAGTTCAAAGGAAAGGTTAACCCCCAAAAAGAGAAGTGCGTCCTTGGTCAGGAGTCTTTTAAGTCTTCTGAATCACACTTTACCAAAAGGCTCTAAAGTACGTTCAAGTTAGTGCATGTGGTCATCACTGAAGGAGGACTCCTTATCCTTGCTACTACCACTTCTGTCCCCAGGAAAGGTAGAGAATGTGCTAGCTAGGAGAATGATGCGGGGTCTTTGATATCAAAAAAACAACCCCAAACCGCGCTTGTGGAGACTGCACAGACCAGAACAGAAATTACTGGCTAAAAACAAATGCACCTCAATCCAAGAGAGATATGGAGGTGCTGGAGCGAGTGCAGAGGAGGGCAAGGAAGCTGGGGAAGGGCGTGGAAAACAAATCCTATGAAGAGCGGTTGAAGGAGTTGGGACTGTTTAGTCTGAGGAAGAGGAGGCTGAGGGGAGACCTCATCACTTTCTACAACTACTTGAAAGGACACTGTAGAGAGGTTGGTGCTGGTCTCTTCGCACAGGTAACTAATGACAGAACGAGAGGGAATGGCTTCAAGCTCCAACAGGGTAGGTTTAGACTGAACATCAGGAAAGAATTTTTCACAGAAAGAGTGGTCGGGCATTGGAACAGGCTGCCCAGGGAGGTGGTTGAGTCACCATCCCTGGATGTGTTTAAGAGACGTTTAGATGTGGTGTTGGGGGATATGATATAGGGGAGAACTTTGTAGTGTAGGGTAGATGGTTGGACTCGATGATCCCAAGGGTCTCTTCCAACCTGGATGATTCTATGATTCTATGATTCTAAATCACAGAAATCCTTATTCCCCTTTGCCACCTTTCATGTTAATCGTCGACCTTTAGTCATGGTGTTGGCTTTTCTGTCCCACAGAAATTAAACAGAAAGCCTAGGCCACCGTCACTGAGATTTAACTCTTGTATCTATGCAGAGACTTCAGTCTTCATAAACTGCACTTTAGGCAACCAGCATTACTGGCTATTAAGGGCAGCAAAGTTAATCTTACCGACCACGGACTTCTCTAAATGGGGATAATCTGAAGTAGTTCAACAGTATCCATAAGCTCTAGGGGGAATAAAGCTAAAAAAAAATATATATATACACTGAAGAAATAAAGGTAGGAGCAACCTGAGACTGAGCGGTGGTGGTGATGATGATGATGATCCTGTGGCCTTCCAGAACCAAGCAGAAAATACCCCCTGAGTCTAAGAGGGGATGTTTCTTTGGAAACAAGCACGTTGAGCTGTTTCTTTAGATGACTCCACTCATAGAAACGGCGCAGTTTTACATCAAACGTTCTTGTTGAGAAATATCTAGAAAATTCCGGCCAACTTATTCACGGCACGTTACTCCAAGCACTGAATCCTAAATGCAGCTACTAACGGCGGGTTTGATCTCAGCCACGCTCCAAGAATTAGTCTATAGCGTGATCTATATTAATAAAAGTTAATTGAAACCAAAACTCATCCCACGGGATTTTCAATCAATGCACACACACAAAAAAAAAGCTGCACTAAAAAGCACTGGAAAATACAGCTTCACAGAGAAAGGGACAATGGAAAGAAAAGCCCTCACTAAAAATAGTGCTAGTCTTTTTGTCCCTGTGCAGGAAATGTCGGCACCACCAATTCTAGCGCTGAATAACGCTTTGTCTTTGGGAACATTATTCAGCGGGAGGCAAAAGTAAATCAGCAGCCAATTCTGCTGAGGGAAGTAAACATTTCGTGGATTGAGGCAGAAAGGTATTGAGGGACTCGCCCAAGATGAAAAAAAGAAGTCGCTCTTGATTCCTGGTCATCTGTTCTGGTGGGACATGAGAGTCCTCAGCTGGAAAAGTCAAATTTCACTGTCCAGAGTAAGAGTTTATTATATGTAAACCTAATAAAGGAAAATTGAATAGTCCCAGAAAAGTGTACGTCTTTGGTCCTCAAAGGTGTTGGAAGACACAGCTCCTGGTGAGCACGCCAAGGACCTTCTCGCTGGGCTTTCCACTGTGAATCCAGTGGGAACTGCCACTAAATGCCAGCACAGAAACAGGGAGAAAAGGTGCTTCCAGAAATGCCACTGGGGCAAACCACCCCCCCAGCAGTTTGGTAGACACCCATCAGGCCAGGACGCTGCTTCTTGGAACCTTCTGTCCCATCTTCTGCCCACACTAAGGCCTGCAAAGCCATGCTTTGGTTTAGCCTGAAACCCCACCTGATGCACGGCGTTGCCTGGTGTCTTTGCTCTGTGATTTGTTCAAGATACCCTGACAGCTTTAATCCTCACACCATTTTTTCTGGTCACTGTTCGAGAGACCGAGTTCGAGCACTGTCCCATTAAGCAGGGTGGAGCAACACATTTATTTTGTCGTTTACCAGCAAATCGACTGCTTTTTTTCACTTTTCTTAGCTCACGACTTTACCCAGCGTCTCTCCATCGTAGGAAAGAGGAAACAAGAAATAATCTTTTAAGTTTTGATTACAGTTCTTTTCAGAAGAGGAGACAGGTCCCATGGAGTGGTCCCGGCACTCTCACACTACTGCGCTTAAAGATCTGACTTCTGTTTCCTAGGAAAGCCTGTTCTGGATCTGAGTGAAAAGGGTGACAGTAAAACACACACAAATTGTCCTCTTCAGCTTCTTTATTGCAGACTGTTCCGCTGGGTTTATGCCGAGAAGCTTTCTGCAGGTGAAGGGGTTGGTCTTGCAAAGCAGAGGACGTTCTTGGTCTGTCCGAGTGTGAACATGAGAAATGCCTCAATAGCTTGAGGGAGCTTATCTGCTAGCCCTGAGGTCGGCTGACCCAAGCAAAGACTTCAGGTATTGCAAAAGCTTAAAAAATTATGTTTTCCAATAATCACTGGTCACTGCGTATTCTAAGTCCTCATTTTTACGTTGTTTTTCTAAAGAATTCAGTAGTTCCTTATGTGCCAATGTTGATGGTTTTGTCCTTCACCAAAACTTTTGAAGCAGCTGATCTCTTTCAGATACACAAAGGGACAGAGGTCTTAAAGACATTAATTTCCTGTGAATTTTGGAAAAATAAATAGAAGGGAGGCAGCAGGCCAGTATGTCTGTGGTGTATGCACAACCGTGTCATCTGAAACCAGAACATTTACCGGGCATTATGGAATTGTTCCCATTATTCCATCAGGAGCTCTTCAGAATATGAATACCCCCAATCATTAGGGAAATTTTGACTCAGAGTTTATACTTTGTTAAACCTGGAGACACAGAGCCAGGAGAAACCAAGCTCATAGAAAATTTTTTTTAACGTGTTTGAAGTCCTTACGCATGTTTTTTATCCCCTTTTAATTTCAATTTCTGTTTTTTTCAAACTAACATAACAAAGTTCCAAGCGGATTTTTTTTTTTTTTGGAGGGGGTGGGGGTGGAGGGAGGTGTCTTGCAGGAGTTTAATTATTCGGTCTTCTGGAAAGTTTTACATTTTACTTTTCTGATCACAGTGTAAATACATCAGAAATTAAATAGTCACATTCCAATTCAGTCCTGTCTGCAAAAACCCAACAAAAGAGCCTTTTCCTTTAACAGAAATAAGAGTGACTGTCGTACTGTAATAGCTTAAAATACATCGGAGATAATGTTTTTATAAGAAAGATGATTCTTTTATAATAAGAAAGATGTGTTCTAATGACCAGTGATGGCTCTAAAGTATTGCGAGAGCTTGGTTCAAAGCCCCTTGAAATGAATAACAGTCCTTCTGCTGACATTACCAATCTCTGAATCGGGCTCATTAATGTATTGCAGATATTATATCCCTAGCTGCCAAAAAGCTGAAAAAATTAGGCTGTAGTCATAAAAATAGACATCAAATACATTTCTCTTCTGGGAATTAATATGGAAGTGAAGTATTTCTGCTACTATTCCGTAGTGCTTTATTATAGATATTTTCTTACTGTTTTTAAAGGAATGAACAGGGCGAGCAGTTCATCTCGTCCAGAACTCTGCCTCCGGCAACGGCCAGTATCTAATGCCACAGAGACTGGGAAATGCTGGAATTGCTGTAACAGTTTTCACTCCGGCACTGTAAATCAGTCCTTTCCGGGATGTGCCGTGCTGATGGAGAGGAGGAAGGGTGGGAGGGGAAACAAGAGAGATTCAGGCAAGACTTTCCCATCTTTAGCTTCTCAGTGATTAATTACAGATCGATACTCCGTACTCTCCGGCTTTTATAGCTCATTAACATCAAACGGCGTCAAGATATAAATTTGTTATATTGCTTGCCAAGAGCTCGGGGGTGTCTAGAAGCAGACACCCGTAGATGTTCACTAGGGGATATATACGAGACACAATTCAACCGACCAATTCGAATCCTAGGTAGAAAAATAACACTTAGGTTCTTTGCCTGTGGACCTGGAGGTACCGTACAAAAATGTGTGTGCGTGTGGGCATGTGCAATTATGTGTGTGTAAGAGAAGGAGAGGGAGAGGAGGGAGAGGGTGACTGTCGCTTTGGTCCTGCGTGTGGCTGAGAAGCAGCCACTAATACGGAGCCGGGCAGTTATATTTTTTTCCAGCCCTTGGGATCATTTCCAGGTTCTCTGCCTACCTGAGCACCCCCTGCCCACCGAGAAAGCGGTATTAAATGCCCTTGTGAACGTGAAAAAGCAACGTCAGCTCCCGGAGAGCCCCAGCTCTGTCTCTTTAAGAAACCCAGCGAGTCGTGATGCTGCTGTTTGTATTGCTAAACCCCCAGGAGTCCAGTTAAGAAACGGGCAGCTGTCTCTTTAAGTGTGATTTCCTTCTATTGTATTTGAATCGTGATCAGGAAAAAGGAAATGAAACCAGAGACCCGGGGCTGAGCCACGGAGTTAATCATAATAATAGCCGTGCCGAGCTCCCCGCTTCCAGCATCCCCGCCCGGCTCCGGAGCATGGTCACAGCTGCCCGGGCAGAAAGCCTGAACCGAGCCCGGGGAGCTCCGGGGTTGGGGCGGCGGTGGCAACCGAGGCAACCTCTTCCCACCCTCCGTCGCCACCGGAGCCCCCGCGGGAGGTGCCCCGGCGGGGGAGCGCTGCGGGGATGGGAGGTGAGCGCCGTGCGGGGCCGGAGCCCGGCGGGGGAGCAGCAGCAGCAGCAGCCCCAGCCCATATTTCTCCTCTCTCTCTCTCTCTCTCTCTGTCTCTGTCTCTTTGGTGTTGCAGGAGGAAATCCTGTGAATGTCATTGGGGGGCGGAGGGGGAACTCGGCTGGTGACAAGGCTTCGAGAGCAGACAGCCTTTGCGGGGGCAGCGGGGGCAGATCCCACCACAGGCACGCTACAAAGGAACAATCCCTGCCAATGTCATCGGCCATCGAGAGGAAAAGCCTCGATCCTTCCGAGTAAGTGGCCGCCTTTTCCTTTCCCCCTCGCCCCCTCACCCCATCACCCTTCTCTCCCCGCTAGCCCTTCGGTGGCCGCTCACCCTCCCCACCGCAGAGCCACTTGACCACCGGCATTGTGTGCCCGGTAGCCCCCTCCATTCCCGGTGCCGGGGAGCCCCGACGCTCCGTTCCCCCCCCCCCACACCACCACCTCCTCCGGGGCCACCAGCCCCGCCGCACCGGGGACGGCGGGCACCGAGCACCGGCCCCCCGCGTCTCCCGGCCCCCGCGTCTCCCCGGGGGGCTGGCGGTGGGGTGCAGGTTGATGAGAGCTCCCCAAGTTGCAGGGAAGAGCCGCCTCCGGGGGCAGAAGGACAGCAATTCTTACCCCCCCCCCCAGGCAGGGGATTTTCCAGCCGCGCATCCCAGCCCGTGGTGCGGGGAAGGGCGCAGGGAGAGGCAGAGCATCACCGTGTCCACATCCGAAGGTGGGGGTTTGGTTTGGTGGTTTGGTTGGTTTTTTTTTTTTACATTCGGAGGGACCGTCTCTGCCCCATCTTTCATCTGCCCCACTCGCCGGAGCCGATTATAGCGAAAGGTCAGAGCTGTTATCTGCGGGTGCCCCAACTTCCACATTTTCATAATGCAACTTTCTGCTACAAACTGCTTCGGTGGGGGGCAGGGTGTTCTGCAAAGGGCAGGGAAAAAAGTCTTGATTGCCGGGATGGAGAAGGTGAGAAATTCCCTCCCTGGGTTTCCCACTCGGGGAAGGGACCGGCTCTGCTGTCCTGATCCAGGGACTGTGCTCCTCAGCCGTCCCTGCAGGCATCCCGCCGGCCGGCGGCACGGTGACAGCCTGAAGACAGAGTCATTTCAGCCCTCTACGTGCTAAGAACTGCAGTTCTGCTCGTCTAGAATCGCGATAAGAGAGAAGGGAAAAAAAAAAAATATAAAATCTTAATTTTCAGATAACACTTAAAACATTGCTCTTAGCAAACTTGAGTCATTCATGGTTTGTTTCCTGTGAGATACTAAAAATGTCATCGTGTGACGCCCTGAGTGAACCATGGGAACTGTTTCTTTTGTGGATTCAATCAACCCCATTCCGTGGCACATCTGAGGTTTTCTATGTTACATTTTCTTTTATTTTCTACTGTTGTTTTTTTTTTAAGAAACGATAATCCAAGCTCCTAGGTATATATGATGCCCAGGTTTCAACTACAAAGTCGTACTAATCTTTATTTATTTACCTACCTTGTGTTCTGGTGACTGAAGTGCTGGCTTAGAAATCTAGGGACATCAAAAAACTAACGCATAAACCAGGAATTCTGTTCCGCGTAAACATCCGGCAGGCTGTTCCGGAGCTCGGGGCTTTCAGAGAGACCTGATGCCCGAACGCCCGCAAGATGAAATATTTTGGGGCAGATCTGAAGTTTCCAATAACGGACCATAAAGGATAATAATGTGCATTTCCTTCTATTGGAAGGCTCTCGGAACTTGGCAGAGCGGAGCCCACACGTTAGGAAAGGGAATATGGGGCCCAAAAGAATAAACTGGGAAAAACTAGGGCCTAATCGTCCGGAGAGCTCCCCGTGATTTTAACGAAAACTCACAGGGCTGACAGGAGAGGGATGTTATGACACAACTTGCAGGGCACAGCAGTTTAAGCCTAGAAGAGTGAAAACCAGAACAGAGTATAATCAGATGGTGTCTCAGGGCTCGGCTTGCCTAAATAAAAAAAACCCAAACCCTGCAGGATCAGTTTCTCAGCCCAGAAGTTCTTGACCAGTGATTGTTTCTCCCTGCTGAAGAAAGTAATTTTTGCCCAGAAAACCGCTGAGCCAGTAAATAAGCGGTAGTAATACCATTTTTTCCTGTTGCCTGCTAGAAATTGGGAGCAGCCTGATCCTTCTCCATCAGCGCAGGTCCCCTCTGCCCCCACCAGCCTCCGGCAGGACAGAGGGACAGAAACGAAGCGTTGAGGGACTCTGTGCTAGAGAGAGAACCCAATAACGTAGGAAAAAACTTGGGGCTCCCCTCTGCCAGCTGTTGAACACCTTGGTCATCGTCCAGCGAAGCATAAATATATATATACATCTTCCTTGTATATATATATTTATATATAAATTTATATATATATTTATATATATATTTATATATAAATATATATATACATCTTCCTTGCCACCAGCCACAGGTTTAAAATTAAGCAAGTGCTTAAAGGATTATTCTAATAGTGTTTTTTAGCAACTTCCCTGGGGTTTGGATGAAGCCCTGAGTGGCAGCCCCGGGTCACTGCAAACCCTGCAGAACTGAGCTCAGGCACCTCTCTTTAATTTTTTTACTGATTTTTTTAAAGTTTTTTTTTGGCAGAACTTGTAAAATTACACAAAAAGCCAAAGAGGAGAATACTTCAAGAAAGTAGCTTTGAAGAAAATTCTTGTTTTATCCCCAGGTATTACCAGAATCATCAGAGCTTTTTAAAAAGGGAAAAAATACCATGCATGAATAGTCAGTTCTAATATTTCTTTTCACACAGGGATGCGTAAATCCCAAATAATTGTTTGAGCTGTGTTGGCATAGACCCATCCCAGGGGACTCGTGTCCTCAGCTGAAGGAAAAACACAAGTCCTGCAGTAACATCAGGTAAAATTCGGGCTCTGTTAAAAACAGCAGCAAAACTCAAACCCGTTGGGCAACAGTCTCATCGGTTGGATTGATTCATTTCATGCTGTTCAGAGAAATGACATCCTGGGACTTAAGTCTTCAAATTTACATTTCCCAACGGAAAGTTGATTGCGTGTAAAATCCCTCAGGTGCCTTTCCTGGTCCTTTAGCCCTTGGTGAGGCGGAAATTCCCTTTGCTTCCAGCGGCGCCAACAGTCAAAGCTCACAAGCTCGGGTTTACAATATGGGCTCATATATTTTGGGGGTTCCTGCTCGGACGCTTTGTGGTACTGCTGGGGTTCTTCACAAAGTCGTAGGTAAATTCAGAAGTTGTCTGCGTTGATGCAGTCACTTGCAGTCGTTTATAGGTAAATCTTAAAAATCCTGTCGGGATAAAAGCATTTTTTTAAAAGTGGGAATAAAAGCATCGCTACCCGTTGTGGGCAAAAGAGAATTATTTGAAAATGTGAGGAATATAGTAGGAACTCCTGGGGCTTTGTGGGTGTCGGCACCCGTCGGTCTGCAGAGAAACAACCAACGTTTCTACGACATGGTGAATCCAGGCAGCTTTTTGACTGCACTTCTGAAAAAGTGCAATCTTTCATTATGGAAGAATCGTGTTCTGGGAAAGGTATTTCTTTTATAAGAACTGCACGGATTGAGACACGTGATGGAGCAATTCATGAGCTCTCCAGTAGAAGAAAAATGATGTATCTACCCAAATACCAATGTCCCGGTAAAGTAGTAGATGCCTTTACAGTAATGAATGCACACGGGTGATACAGAGATTGTCATGTTTATGCATTATTCTTTGAAGAAAAATAAAAAATTAGTTAGCAAATTTTGGGATGCTTTTATTAACTCCTTAAATTTTAAGCTTTCCCTTTTTCTTAAAGCAAAAGAAGAGTGAAGTCCTGCTCCTCTCCTGTCAGAAGTGAATAAATTACTCACTTCACTGGGAGAAAAAACAAGGATGCAATCCCTGTTCTAACTTGACCAATCTTGTGTTTTGTTTTCCCTTCTCCTCCTTCTCACGTGGATGCTGTCGGAGCACATTTTCCTTCTCCGACGAGTCTTTCCTTCCCGCAGGGAGCCGGTGGATGAGGTCCTCCAGATCCCCCCTTCGCTGCTGACATGCGGCGGGTGCCAGCAGAACATCGGGGACCGTTATTTCCTGAAAGCCATCGACCAGTACTGGCACGAAGACTGCCTCAGCTGCGACCTGTGCGGGTGCCGCCTGGGAGAAGTGGGGAGACGGTTGTACTACAAACTGGGCAGAAAGCTCTGCCGAAGGGACTATCTCAGGTACCCACCCCACTCCTTCTGCCCTCCCTCCCCTTCTTTCCATCCTTTCAGCTTTGCTTAGTCGTTTAATTAGCGTAGCTAGTGAGAAAAGAGCCATAAAACATTAATTTTTGACTACTCTGAAAGCCTGGCAGCGGGCACAATTCTAACAGAGCACCGTTTGCAAGCTCAGGTTTACAATATGGGCTCCTATATTTTGGGGGTTGATGCACAGATGCTTTATGCTACTGCTGGGGTTCTTCAAATTTGGAGATAAATCCAGAGGTTGCCTGTGTTGATTCGGTCACTTGGAGTTGTTCATAGGTTACATCTTAAAAATCTTGTTGGGAAAAAAAGCACATTTTTTACTGAAAATGAAAGTATCGCTACGTGTTATGGGCAAAAGAGAATTATTTGAAAATGTGAAGAATATAATAAGAACTCCCAGGACTTTGGGGTTGTTGGCATCCGTCGGTCTGCACAGACATAACCCGATAGCTCCAGGGAACAGGGCAGTGTCAGCATGGGATTCTGGCAGGTGGAAATTGGGAAAAGGTGATGAATTTCAGCAACCTCTCCCTGAGCTGACTGTGAACTGGTTCCCCCGGATGGTTTTCTGTGGCGTATGAAGAAATCGCGGACTCGTAGGTCATGCAGTAAGCGAATCCAAATCCCCTCCTTTATTGCTACACAGAGAAACTCATATACACTGAGACACAAACCCACTCCCCTCGTAATGCCCAATCATGGACTTATATTTTCTACCTTCTACTGAGCTTATCACAATAACAGGTACTCTGCTACCAGGACGAGTTTCGGTTCCCAGACTGTGTTCTGGTTTTGTCAGGATGAGCTTCAGGATGTGTAACTGATGTTTCTCATCCTCCCCTGCTCTCAAGGTCGCTACTGGCACACGCTGTTGCTCCAGATGCACGTAAATCTTAGCTGTGTGAGTGAACTTTAACTGAACCCCCAGTTTTCAGTAGTTCTGTGCTTCTCCGAGCACCGCCTTGGAGCTGGAAGGTACATAAAACCAGGTGCCAAGATCGGTGACTGATGAAAGATCATTTAGTTCTCATTCAAGAACACGGTATCCAAGGTAACTGAATTAAATTCGTTTTCCTGACACGGTAATATTAGCTGTATTAGGGATGCTTGATTCCAGTAGCCAGCAGGGCTGCTGGAGTCAAGGGACCTGCTGGGTGTCGGAAGGCACTGCCTTTTATACCCCGGTCCATCCCCGCCTTTTTCTGCATCACTGGTAAAGTCATCTGGGACACTTCAGGCAGAAGGATGCCATGTGCTGTATGTGGATTGCCAAATTACAACCAGTACAGGAAAGCTTGTTTGCACTGACTTTTGGATCCAGCGGATTTTTAGCCTTCTTAGTCCTGGTCCTAAATAGACAAGAATTTACCCATTTTTCTGGATCAGATCCTACAAATACACTTCTTACAGGTATTTTCATTAACGTCTCTCTGCCTACCTGTTTTGCCAAAAATTGTAAGTAGGAGGATTAGATTGAGATTAAGATATTTCATTAAAAATTATAATAAAGGATCTTTATATTGTTGATTACAATTAAAGTATATTGATCTTCTCTGTGCTGGTCGTGGATCATTCCCTCTAATGGATCCCTCACAGGAGATCTGTGGAACACGATAACAGTATTTGATGTTTTTTTCTCAGCTACCTCCCTGTAGTCTAATTTACCTGCCAATAAAAACGAACCCGAAATCTCTGTGGAGTTTCTAATTATGGTGTTCCTGAGCTTTACCGGAGGGAATTTTGCTAAGCAGAAACTAAGAACTGAGTTCTGCTCGTGTAAATCCTCTGCACACACAACAGTCCAGCAGCGACCCAGCGCTAGTTACGCTTTCCAAATGCTTTTCATCTTAAAACAGAAGCAACAGAAAGTTTGGCAATACAATTAATGTATTTTCTTGCAGCAAAATTAAACGTTTCTATTTGTTTAATAATGGCCCGTATAATATCTTCCCTTATTAATGAAAACTTCGGCAACCTTTGTGTAACCTTAGTATTACTTTCGTCGGGCAGAAGTAAACACTGACATCTCCTGGTAGACGAAAGAAATGATGTCTTTTCCCCTTACAGAGCTCTCTATATTTAGGGGGCATCCTTTTTCCAGCTCGGAAGATGTTACGAAGCAGGCACAATATATGCAAAAGAAGTGTAGGAGGTGGAAAAAACTCTTTCCAGAATTAGTATGGAAACTTAGAAGTCAAACTCAATAGGTGTATACTTTGAACAAATAATATGTAGCATTTCTCCTCACTTTTGAGACGAAAAATAATCATGTATTTCTCCTTATTTATTAATGATTTGACTTACAAACTCTGTAGCCAGCAGACTGCAGGAAAGGCTGGTGTTCGCCCCTAGTTGAGTGTGTGGCCCTGCTCCAGCAGTGGGTGCTGGGAGGGGAACACATACTCAGTGCATTCATTAGGGGCTCCTTTTAATAGACAATACCGTAATGAGCTCAGCAGGGGTTTCAGTGAGAATTAAAGAGCAGTCGACATCACAAAAAAAGGTATCGAGAAGGTCTTAGCATGTGTCCTTCTGAAGCCCAGCAGGAGTGACTTTATGGATGTTTGTGGTGGAAAGAATCTCCCGTGTGGAGGCAACGACAAGAGACGGGGGAGTCTCAGCCCATGGCTTGTGTGGGCTCCTTTCTGTAGACCACGACAGGAAGAGCTGAAGATGGGCAAAATCTGTCAATGGAAAGGTAATTCCTGTCGATTGCAGAAGGGAAGTATTAGCGTGGCACAACCTTATGCTATGATTTATGGAACCTTTACTCCTCCTGACGCAGTTCAGAGGTTCAGGATAAGGTCATTGATCAGAGAAGTCAATTATATTGAAAATAGGTGAGGACCTTGGACTTTTTACTTCAGTTTTTGGTACTGCAAAGTTGTTCTTGTCAGCTTTCCATGTGACTATCCAACTTGGCGATACTGTGACTAATGGATCAAGGCACTGATGTCGTGTTCTTGTTTTGATTTGGTTTTTCCCATCTCCCCAGCAAAGGATCTCTGCTTACTGCTCTGCTGTTGTTGTTTTAGGCTCTTTGGCCAAGATGGCCTCTGCGCCTCCTGCGACAAGCGAATCCGGGCTTACGAGATGACCATGCGGGTGAAGGACAAAGTGTATCACCTGGAATGCTTCAAATGCGCTGCCTGCCAGAAACATTTCTGCGTCGGGGACAGATACCTCCTCATCAACTCGGACATAGTATGCGAACAGGACATCTACGAGTGGACTAAGATAAACGGAATGATCTAGCAAGGACACGGCTCCGTAGTCTATAAAAGACATCTCACGGGTGACACCGATGCGTAGCGGCAGTGAGGAGATCACCACTTGAGCTATGGGCTTTGTCTAAAATGGGGGGAAAATGCCACGGAGTCGGCCCTTTGCAGGCAGTGCTGCGTAGAATCTAAGCTACATGTAGGTGAAGAAGGGAGACCGAAGCAATAGTAGATAGACTGCCTTCTCTTAACAAAGGCGTATGGACAATAACTGACATCAGAGCTGGGGAGCAAACACAACACGATCACGAGTTCTCCTAACTGGAAAAAAAAAAAGAGTAGGGACCTCTGGAAAGAGATGCTATGACTTTGTCGCCTGCAGACTAGGATCGTGCAATCGAATTTTCTTTTCATCTTGTTTTAGTTACTGAGTTTAGACGACAGCTCCTGTAGACACGAGGAAGAACACTGGCGGAAAAGGGCCATCGCTTTCATGGTCTTTCTATACGGCCTCACACTTCGGGTAGGAGAGAAAGCGGGAAGAGGGTGGGGGTTATTTTTGCATGGATTTTCTTTTTTTTTTTTTTTTTATTTTGAGAATGAACAGTTCATCCTCTAGTCCCAAACTCTTCTTTAAAAAAATCCTGCTGAATAGTTGTTTTCAGGCACTGCTGTTTCAAGATGAGGTGTTCCACAGATCATTTCTATACAAATATAAATCTAAAGAGTTGTTCAACTATTTTATTAACTTAGATTATATCGATAAAATATTTGTTGTGTGTAGTAAGACTCTGCAGCTTTAATAAAAATAACAGAAGATTTGAGTGGTGTTGTTTCTTTTTTCTTTTTTCTTTTTTTTTTTGAGTTGGGCTGGTTTTTTAGTTTCTTTTCTTTATTTTATTTTTTTGTAATGGGTTTTCCACACCTTGTCTACGGCTGATGCCTGCTGGTTGTATTTCAAAGCAGGAATGTGAGAACCCTGAGGTCTCAGTAAGCCTTGTAGAGTTCATGCTAAGGAGAAATTAGATAGCGTTGTAGAAGAAAGTAGATAGTTGTGTGTGACACTGAGGCTCTTTGGTGTTTATGAGGATGTTTGGAGGCTGGTGGCCCACAGAGAAATACATTTGGGTGTTACTTCACAGCAAAGAGCTTATCTGATCTCAGAGGAGATCGTGTAAGATTAGGGTGTCCTAGAAAGGTAGCTCATCCTGATTTTGCTCTGGATTATTGACTCCAGTTTAATATCACTAGACCCCATCAATACTTGCTAGTGTTTAGAAAGAATTACGTTCAGAGCCTTTCCTGCAAAGACTGTTGTCGCTGGCTTCTTAAGCGAAAGCCAGTTTCTTGGCATTGTAGTAATACTAAGAACAAGAGAAGTGCTCCTGGTCAGGAAAAAGTGGACATTCGGTATCTTACTCCGGCAGACAAGTAGTGGGGGCTCAGGCAAGCAGGGAGTGACCTCTGCATGAAGCCTCTCCAGCTTGCAGGAAGGTCCCAGTTTGTATGAACTTGCCTCCAGACCCCTCCACCTAACACCGACCCGCAGACCCATTCTCCGTGAGTTTGCCTCATCCCTTTTTTTGACTCTTTGGCCTCCATAAAGTCCCAAAGCAACGATTTTCACAGTTTAATTCTATGTCGTGCTTATTCCAAAACCCGTTGCCTGGTAACTTCATTGGTTGACCACCATATTGTGTGAGATAATGAACAGTCATCTCCTATCGCCTTTTTTGTCACTATTCTTGACTTTTAAAGACCTGTATCGTATTCCCCCCAACTTATTTTTTTCTGAGATGACTAGCCTAAATTCCTTCTTACATGAAAGTTGTTTCACACCTCTGATAATCTCTGTGTCTCATCTCTGTAGGTTTTCTGGTTCGACATTATCATTTGCGAGACTGTCACTAGAACCACACGTTGTGTTCAAATGTACTAAAAAATAAAGCTTATAACACAGCTGAACAAGCCTGACAGTCTGCTCACAAGACGGTTGGCATCTCCATTCGCCCCACCAGCACTAACACGTAAGGAAGAGCATCTAAGCATATGGATATCCATTTGTCTGATCATTTTCAATAAACTCGTCACCTAAGGGATCTCTCATCCAAGTGGCAGTGCTGACCAAGGACAACATTTTGCATTTTACAATGGATATTCTGAGGGCTCTTCTTTCTTTTCTTCCTTTTGTTGTCCAAACTACCGTTGGGGGCAAAACTTTTAAATCTTATTACCAGTGAAATTGGAAACTATACATAATGAGATCATGCTTGAAAAGTATAGTTTGAGGGCTCTGGGATTTAGCTCTTCTCAAGTGATATGCTGACCTCTGGAGGCCACAGGCAGCTGGTATAATTTTAATTCTTAGCCTAAAGCGTATCGCTGCCAGCACAGGCGAGAAAGCTATGGACCCAAGGGAACTACAGCTATCGTCTCTTTTCCCCCTCAGTGGCTCCTGGCAAATATTCTGTCCAGCTAGAAAAGAAGTCTCATTATCCCTGTCGGTTTACGGAGCTTAGCGGATGTTACCAGGATGGTAACACAGGATGGAGGTGGACAATCGTTCTTCAGGTGGGTGCGTGGTAGCACACACACAGTGAGCATCACCAGACAAGGTAGTACCAAGAGCTTCGTGGCAGGTGGCTTTAAAGCTTCCCAGGTCGCCATGCCCTGCCATGTCATTGCCATGTCCATCTCAGAGTCCCTCTTCTTTCTCTCTCTCTCCTCTTTCCCTGAAAAAATATACCTCGATAGCACTATTGTAGGAGCAGGGCAGAGGAGCACTTACGGCTTCAGGAACATCTACCGGTTCACGGCAAGAAATTTTTGCAGATGATGGCAATCAGCTCTTCAGAGATCATCTCTCTGAAGTCACACGCAAATGATGGAGCCAAACAGGTATCAAAGGGAGCATCATGCACAGGGAGACTGGGACCCTGCTCCATCCCACGGCGCTGCCAGCCAAAGGGTCTCTGAACGTGTTTCAGATGGCAGGTAGCCATCTCTAGTGTAGGCCCAGCTCTGTGAGGGGAAGGGAGACACAAAATGAGCTTCCCTTTGACAAAGTAAGCCATGATTTTGACTTATCAGAATTGCCATGAAAAGATTTTGAGCCGCATCCTGATCTCCTGCAGCATGATGGTGTGACTGGCTCTACAACAGCTGCAATCGCAGAGTTACACCAGCGTTAACGACAGCGTCGATGTGGTCAGGATCAACGGGTGTCGTGACAGGTAAGAGTTTTGACGTTTGTTGCCTCAACCCTTTTCAGCGTAATTTGTAACCTCACTCAGCCGTGCTGCAGAACTGATTTCCACGGTCCCACCTCACAGAGAGGTTTGACTGAAAATTTAGAGTAAGGGGCCTCGTCAACATCGGGGTTGAGATTAGGTAAGAGTAGCAATGGTTCAGCCAGGCTTTGTGGTTTTATACTAGTGAGATTAAGATACGTGTTTTGTTCCCACCTCAGAAGGTATTTCCTGTGCGACTGTTGACAAGGTAGTTAAATATTCTGCTTCTCGGTTGCCTGCCTGTAAAATGAAGATATGATCATTTATTTTGCAAAATATCACTTATTCTGTAAAATTTTTTAAACTTCCTAATGGAAATACACTCATTATTTTGGGTATGGTATCATTTCCACAGGAAAATACATTTTAAAACTTAAATGAATAGTTTTGTAAAGGAAGGATGCTGCAGGGCCTACAATGGGTATTCTCATTTTGTTATAAGAACATCAGGTTTATCCAGTTTATGTAACTTCAGAAGGGGCTTAAGCTGAACAGGAAAATGACAGCTTGTGCCAGAAGAAAAGCTTTTAGTTGTATAATTACACCAGTCTGTTGGTGGACTTTTCCCCGCCAGATTCCTAACCCTTGCTCTCCGGATCCAGGAGGAGAGAGAACAGATTTCTCTTGGAATTGGTGTAACCAACATTTCACCTCCGTCCTCATCTCAAGTATGTGCCTTACAGTAAGGACCCTCTCCTGAAATAACAAGAAAATAAAATATTCCAAAAACAATGGCGAAAACAAAAGCAAAGATGATTTAAAGGCATAGGCGAAAAGCACGATAATCTGAATACGACTTCATCAGCCGATATTCAAATGCATTGCCCTTTATATGTTTTCAATATCAGCAGTATTTTAAGAGGCATATCATCCTTCAAGATTTCCCTTCTTTGTCCCCATTATTCAATGTCATGGTAGGAAGATGAGAGCATTACCATCGATATCACTTTTTTTAATTCCATGCCCTTGAATAAGGGCAATAAGAACCCTGCATAATAGAGTTTTCAGCGGAGAGAGTAAATGGGAATCGGTTGTTAATTCAATCCAGGATACAGAAGCTGTCTCTCCCATCTCTTTTTCTCAAGGTAATACCGTGCCTCCAATTGTCATTATACCCAAGAATCAAATTATTTGAATTCTGGACACATCAGCACAAAACTGAAGACTCCCTGCCAATTTTCGTAGCCTGCTTGGAAGAGAACATCAGAGAGCATCACTCATTTATACGACTGCCAGCCTGAGACTGTAAATTCAGAAAACAAGAAGGCCTCAGGTGCTGCACTTTAACACATCCTTCTGCTCCTGAATCGCCCCCCCGCCTCGTCCCCCCCCATCACACACGCGGTAACATTTTATCTCTGAAAGGCAAAGCTTTCAAGCATCCGCTGGGGCGAGGATAGACTCTGTATGGCCTGAATGTGAATTGAAAATGAGACTATTAAGTATATTAATTGATAACAGCGACTTGTGACTTTGAAGGAGATTCGTGACACTCGGAAAAATAATCTCTAAAGATTGTTGTTGCTCTAAGAAGGCAGTGCAGCATCAGCTTATATGACTTGCAGCAGGTTCATCTCTTTTATAGAGCATACTGCACTGCAGGCAAAGGGAATTTTAATGGACACTGGAAAAAAATACGATCTATTCCTCTGTCCCAGGACAAAAAAAGAAACCATAAAAAGACATAGAACAGAGAGACTGATATACGATATCAGAAAACATTTAAGGAACTATAATTAAATTAAGATTCAGAAGTCTGCCAATGAGATGAAGATTAAACTGGCAGAAAGTTGAACCTTGTTTGAAGCAACTTGTTCCCTCCTGCTGTGGGTTGTTTCGTACCAGGCTAATGAGAAGGCACATCTCTGAAAGGCTCCTAATAAACCACCACATCCCTGATGGTTAATTAATAAACATCTTTTGCAGGAGTACACCATGTTCCATTTAACGCTTTTGAAGTGCTTTGCAAGCACTAATGCCATAATGCATTACTCTTTCCTTTTTTAAGCTACCAGCCCTGCTCTGTGGGTGGGGAAACTGAGGCACAAAATGAACACAACCTGCTTAAAAATCACCCAGTAACTCAGCCGAACTTCTGCGAGAGCAGAAGTTAGATCTCTTGGCTTGAGTGTGACCATCCAGCCACCAGCCATCTGGCAACTGCTGACAAAGCAGCTGTGGTCCCGTGTGGCCTGACCCGTCCGACAGTGGGGATCTCACATACTCTCAGAGAGCGGTCTCAAATAGCATTTTATATGGATATTTTCTACGGATTATGCCTGACGGTGATATACACACCCCCCCCCCCCACATGACAGGCAATACAGTATATAAAGCTCAGCTGAGTTTGTGAAATCAGGAGTTAACAACTTGTGGGGACGTTTGGGTGTGGGTGGTAAAAACCCATGAACTTTGGCTAAAATAAATGCATTTTTATGACATCTACTGCTTATTCTTCAAATACAGAGAACGACCCACACTTCACTCTCTGTAGCAACACTCAAGCAATGTTTGAAGGCCCTTTAAGCCCCCTTCTCTGTGTTCTTCGCCAACAGCAAAGGGATCATAGAACCATAGAATGGTTTGGGTTGGAAGGGACCTTAAAGATCATCCAGTTTCAAATCCCTGCCCTGGGCAGGGACAC
Organism: Numenius arquata; assembly: GCF_964106895.1. NCBI lineage: Eukaryota > Metazoa > Chordata > Aves > Charadriiformes > Scolopacidae > Numenius > Numenius arquata. The sequence goes on from NC_133581.1 coordinate 2,866,828, forward strand.
CTCCCACTAGACCAGGTTGCTCAAAGCCCCATCCAGCCTGGCCTTGAACCCCTCCAGGGACAGGACGCTATAACAGTAGTGATCGGAGTGGTGAAAAGCAGCCGTTGAGAGAGGAATAACCTTTTAAAGCCATAACCCAAGAGAACTAACTCCTCTTGTAGTCCAGTAGCTCTGTGCCAGCCAACATTTACACGGTTGCTGAGATGCTTCCTCTTCAGGGATATATCTTCTTGGGTTGGTCGGTGAAAGCTCGCGCTAAGAAGACTCTGAAAGAAGTCTGGAAAGCAAGGCAGGCTTTTGTTTTCTTGCTTCGGTTAATCATTGCAGCCCTCTGCCTAAAAGACAAAAAAGTAAAAGCGTTTCTCTTGTGTTGAAAGCTACCACAATTTTTTGCCAGGCTAAAAATGACCAAAAAAAAAGATCCGGGAGCAGGGATGCAGCAGATCAGCAAACCAGAGATACAAGTAAGGAGGCAAAAGCTCCTGGATAAAACAGCTGAGGGTTTAGAAGAGTTTATTCATAACCAACTGATAATATTAGTGGAATACTCTATAATGACTCCTGCTGTCTGTGTGTAGCTCCCACAACGCGTTCAATGCCAAGATGTATTTTCCCTTTCTACGGCAGGAGATCTGGATGCTTCTTCGTACAGAGAGAGGCTTTTCAACCATCACAGCTGAGCCCTCAACTTCAGCCTCCAGCCTTCTGACTTCTCTAGACCCCTGGTTCTGGGCTGGGATTAGGGGTCTGGTTTTCTTCTCTCCTCAGATGTGCGCCTTGCATCTCATATCAGGCAACTTCAGCAATGCATTTCACAACAGCTGCGAACTGCTGTAGGGATACAGATGGTTTACTTATTTCCATTTATTTTAGAGAGACTATCACAATAAAACTAAAATTCTTCTACAATAAGACGCCTCGTCTTCAGTCTGACAGTATCCCAAAGCATGCTGACTGCTACCCAAAGCAGCGCTTAAATATCATATTGATATCTCATTAAAAAGAGCTAAGACATGTAATCATCAGCCTAAGGATGCTTTGCAGCGCTGGGAAATTCTCAGTCAGCTCATAAGACGACGAAGTGGTTATCATGGGGGTTTTTTTTGCAGTCGGTAGCCAAATGAGCTGTGGTGCAGTCGCCCTGGAGTTCTTGGAGCTGGACCAGCAGCGAGTTTGACCCAACACGCACGAGAAGCGTGTTGCTCAGCTGATAAGGAAACCGAGAACGTGCATCAGCAAATACAGTTTGTTTATCCCGGAATAACTGTTTTTGAGTAGTACAAGCGAAAAAAGAGGCCGGGTCTGCACTAGACAGATAAGAGCTCTGACCAAAAGGACAACCAAAGGTCGCACCAGGCCTCCTGGAAACTTCAAAAGAGAAGCCTTCGGTGGGAATGGATGACTAAGGGAATCGCAAAGGGCTTCTGGAGTCTTTTATCTTCGCACTACCTCTTCAAATCCAGCTCAACACTCCAGTCATTTATTGTTGCTGTCACCTGATGGATGTACACGGGGCGCAGCCCTCTTTCTACTGCACACGAGTTTAGCCAAGAAAACCCCACCGCCACAGCTAACTGGCCACCTCGTTAACAATCTCGGCTAATAACCCAACGAAAGAGTGTGTGGAGCTGAAAAGTAGGCTGCTATCTGATTCGTACAGATGTTTTCTTTAGGTCAGGAACGACTCGATAGCAGCAGAGTTTTCTCTAGGGGTACCTTAATATTCTCCGTGTTCCTCAGGTAAAGAAAGACCTTCTGAGCTCCCACAGGGTCCCAGCACTTTCCACAAGATCATGAAATATTTCTCCAATCCTGGCCTTCAGCGGGGTCTTTCACGTATCCTTTAGGCTGTGAATCACATCATCGCATCAGGAATCACACACAGTGGAAATGCTGAAAGCACAGAAGTTATAAGTATTCCCGGAGCTTTGTTACTGCCTTTTTTTGACCACGTTAAATTTGAAATTAGCAATTACCCACTGCACTGAGTTTCTCTTCCACACTATCTGCTTAATTTCGTGTGTTAGATTTTGGGTGCAAGAATCATGCCCTTCGATGCTATTCACACTCTGTAAAGTAAGTAAACTTTATTTTTGATTCTTTCACAGGCTAATGTTTACATTTGCAGCAGTATCTTATGTTTGATTTATGTGGAAAGGGGATGATATGAAAGGAAAACCAACTCTGAGCTAAGCCACCCTGGGAAAGAAAAACACCAGTTTGTGTCAACACGGAATCTCTCATCTGAAGAAAACAGCCCGGTCCATCAAAATGACTCTCTTGAGTGGGATTCCACACTCTGCAAACACACATAAATATTTGAGACCCATTTCAGAGCTAAGAATTGGAGATAAAAGATTCGCTAACAAAAAAAAAAAAAAAACAAGCCTGAAGTCACAGAGCACCTTGACTCCGAGCTGTGCCGTGCAAGCTGGGGAAGGACCAGCAGTGGCTTTTTGGCAACCGATGGAGAGAAGAGCATCCATGTAGGGCCCTCTGACAATTCCAGACAGACCAACCTCAGCCACCTCGCCGCAGTGCTCCTTCCCCAGCTCATGCCTGCCTCAGGAAGTGAGAAGCACGATGACATGAGGCTCAGATTGAGCTTGCAACCTTCTGTGCTAAGGGACCATCCTGGATCACTGCCCACGATGTACCTTGTAGGGGCCAGAAGGACGAAAGCCGAGAGTAGACTCCAGCCATGGTTGCTTCGAGTCTTTCACTGTAACCACTAGAGAAAGCCCATGCGTTGGATTCTTGGTGATTCCTTTGGCTTCGTTTCCCCTTGGAGCTGTCAAGGCTAACTCACCATTGCGTGAGGGAGATCCAGGAGGGGTGTTGTGTGTCTCCAGGAGGGGAGACACGGTTGTGTCGGCCGTGTCTACGTGGCAGTAACGAGGAAGGGATTAATTTTTTTAAACTGTTGTTTCCCTCTGTCAGAAGGCAGCCCAGCACTGTATTCTGACAGATATCCCGTTTGTTACCAAAATATCCAACAAGCTCCCATGTCATATTTAGTTTATTCACACACAAATTTCACTGAAGTTCTGGCTGGGATCCCTTTTGCTGCCTCCCTGTCAACTTTCCCATCTCATCCGAGATTCACTCCCGTGAAGCCTGAAAAACCGATCTGGTTATCGGTTTGGATGTAAATCCCCCCCCTTTCCAAGGACTCCCCGACTGTCTTTACATTTCTGGGATTCACTGGAGTCGCTGCACGATCATACAGCTCCTGTTCTTAATCTTCTTACCTTACTCCTTCCGTGCTCTTTACTACAGCCACTCATTGTGTTCTGGTTGATTTTAGGTGATCGGACTCCCAAGCAAAGGTCATGGCCTTTTCCTTCCTATGAAGCCCTGACCTTATTGCATCTTTGCTACAGTGAAGAACAAACCCAGTAATAATAGTATAATAAGAACACACATTTTCTGCACCTCAGCTTTTTTCTAAGTACCAATTCTTCATAAAGTCTCCTTTTTTCCCATTTATTATTGTCCATTTGGAGCACTAAGAACCCGATCTTGTGAAATGTAGACCACCCCCTGACCAAACATCTCAGCGCATTCAGTGAATTTCAAGAGACGCTCAGCACTGGGCGGTGAAGATCCCTAGTGAGGCGTTCCATTAGATCCTTTCGATAAGTAAAAAGAAAGGAAGGATGCTAAAAGCTTCACCACCTTTCAAAGATTAAACACGGGATGCGTGAAGCAATTTGGAAAAGAACTTTTATGTCAGTTATTTGATGGAGAACACAAAGCCTGCTGTTGGGTAAAACATTTAAATGCTACAATTTGAAGTGGGTTTTTTTGCTTTTGTTTGGGGTTTTTTTTTGGGGGGGGGTGTTTAGTTTGTATTTTGCAAAAATTTTTTTCAGCTTCAGGAACAGATATTTCTCTTTTACTTTCTTTGCACTTGTTAGGTTTTCCACTGGGAAAGTAAAATGCCAGCTCTTCGACATACACCAGAGGAGCCCCAAGCCTATCAAGTGTGGATAATTAATTTTTACAACTAATTGCCACATTCTAGGCCGCTCCATCTCCATGGCTGCCTGAGCCCCCGCATAGTGCTGGTCCCAGCTCCATTCCCCCCTCTCTGCAGTCACACCTCTGCCCGTCAGCTCTTGGAAAAGCAACAAAGATCTAGAAACCTGGAGAGCTGCGGATGTGGAGCTGTTCCCAACTATTCCAGAAGTGTTTTAATTGATCAAGGTAATACATGCTTTATGAAGGATAACACACAGAGGAAGCATATGACATAGGAATACTTTTTAGTCTGTCTCCTCTTGGTTTTCTCAATTTTTTTCCAGTCTGTATGATGTTTCATACCGCCCTGACAGGCAAATTTTATTTAATGCTGTGGGTTGTCATTCAGAATACAAAGGGAAATTCAGACCACGGCGTGGCGTTATGCCAATGATAGAGGGATTTAAACACTAAAATAGGAGCAAATGAGAAAGAAAGCTAAAGAAGGAATTTGAGAAAGAAAGAAATACAGAGTGTAGTTTGTACAATTTTATATCTTACTTGGGCGTTTGAGGGACGAAATCCTCCCCAAAATACTCAAGCTTTACATGGAAGATAACGCCTCATGCCAATTTACGTGGAATTACGTCAAATCAACTGGAGCACAATAGGAGCGGAGGAAGATGGATTCAGCCACTGAAACAACACGGAAGAGTTGAAACAGATTTTCGGCATGAAAATAGAAAGTGTCACAAAGGAAAAGAATTCCCCTCCAGACAATATTAAACAGTAGATTTTAATTATTTGCAGAAAAAAAAAAAAAAAAAAAAAAAAGGTTACAATTGACAACCAGTGCAAGGCTTAGAATTATGCAAGTACTAGAAGTAACACTATCCAGGCTTTGGATCAATCTTTTGGCAAAACCTGGCAGAAATAAAGAATTGTGTAGCTTCTCTTAGCTCTGCATTGTTAGGTTTTCATGGACCACTAAGCCAAGAACAAACACAAATACAAGTAACAGCATTTTAGTTACATTTTAAATATCCCTTTACTGTTGTATTTTCTTCTCTATGGGGAACTTCACAGTTATACAAATCATAAAGGACAAAAATCCCCCCAACAGCTAGCAAAAACGCAGTCCTACAACCACTAGCTTGTTCCTTTTCAGTTCCTATTTGAGCAACGTTGCTACGACAATCAACTGCTTCACTAACATACGACTAGTGTCTGAAAAAGAAGAGAGGAAGAAGGATTACTAGTGTAAAATCATGCAGTCAAAACCATTCCTTCTTTCACATAAAAATATTTAAATCACTAAAAGTGAGGGAAATAAACAGAGTATTTTTTTTTTCTGCAGCTGTCACATATCGTCTGATTTTTCCATATAAAATGTAATCTATTTAATATTTATCTGCCTCAGAGGATGCTCGTGAAGCTTAATTCACTGGTTGTGAAACGCTTTGGGATTCTTGGTTTTACAGGACTGTTGCATGGTAAATGAATTATTTTTGTGACTATATTATCTAATAGCTACTTTTGATGAGCAAACAGATTTTGCTTGTTGATCTCAAAATGTTTCACCTGCAACATCTCGGGTTTGAGACACTTTCTTTCACTTGAGATTTCTGCAGCCTGGCTGATGGCTGGAAGCTGGTGGGTCTGTGGTCTGTGGCTCAGGAGAGGACGTGGCCATGGGTTTGGGTTCCAGAGGTTCCAGCAGCGCCAAAGCTTGGCCGTGCAGCCATGTCGGAGACACTGGGCTTCCTCCCTCAGAGCTGGCAGCACAAGACCTCAGGTTTTCAAAAGTGTCTGGATTTCTATTGCAAAGGCAGGACTCGGAATCCTCCTTGAAGGTCTTAGGGGAAATCACTAGGGACAGTGCTCTGGAAAAGATGTTTTTCAAAAATGAATTAAAACAAAACGAAAATACGCTTTCCCTGAAGACCTATCTTTTTCCAATAAAATGTGGAAGAAAGTTTAAAAAAAATGTAGTATTTGCATCTTTTAAGATGCAACACATTTTTTTTTTGGTTTAATGATATTCACCTCAGTAAATTTATTTTCCCATCTATATGTACCATGACCTTTTTAATTTCAGTCCTAGTGAATCCTAATCGTTCATTAGGATCAGCCGGTAGGGGTTGATCATATAAGCAGGTTTGTATTTTTCTCATCAGTGCTATTCTAACATTAATTCTTATCCCTTTGGTAAAAGGAAAACTACAAAGCAATTGCAAGCAATCTGATGTTGGATGTAGCCAGTACCCTCATCTCCCAGGGATGTCCATGGTCTGATCCTAACAGGACATACCCACACGAAGATTCAGTGGTCCAAGTACTCCAGCTGAACACAAAGTGTTTTTCTGTTTCAGAAAAGCAAATTAAGAAGCTTGATCTGTTAGTATTCTTTAAAAGCAAAGCATGGCAAGTCCCAGACTACCTGAAATGGTGACAAGATGGGCTCCAGCCAGTTCCCTCACCACAGGAGCGAGACGCCATCTGTGACGCTTTAGGGCAACGGGGACACCTGCCCAGGGCTCAGAGATGGCCACAGGCTGCCAAAGCCTGTGCTGTAACTGGTGCAGAGGCTGAAGGTCTGGGTGGCCTGAGCTCCCCAAGGTGGGGGGCACCTCTCCCGAAGCGGGAGCCTCCACCTCATGGCCACTGGCTGAGCCAAGCGTCCCTATGGGACACGTTTAACTGCCAAGATGATAGAATCATAAAATGGTTTGGGCTGGAAGGGACCTTAAAGATCATCAAGTTCCAACCCCCTGCCATGGGCAGGGACACCTCCCACGTCCCATCCACCAGACCAGGTTGCTCCAAGCCCTGTCCAACCTGGCCTTGAACCCCTCCAGGGATGGGGCAGCCACAGCTTCTCTGGGCAACCTGGGCCAGGCTCTCACCACCCTCATAGTGAAAAATTTCTTCCCCAGATCTCATCTCAATCTACCCTCTTCCATTTTGAACCCAGGACCCCTTGCCCTTGTAAAACGTCCCTCCCCAGCTTTCCTGGAGCCTCTTCAGGGACTGGAAGGGGCTCTAAGATCTCCCTGGAGCCTTCTCTTCTCCAGGCTGAACCCCCCCAACTCTCTCAGCCTGTCCTCACAGCAGAGGGGCTCCAGCCCTCCCAGTATCTCCGTGGCCTCCTCTGGTCCCACTCCAACAGGTCCGTGTCCTTCTGCTGTTGGTGGCCCCAGAGCTGGAGGCAGCACTGGGGGGGGTCTCCCCAGAGCGGAGCAGAGGGGCAGAATCCCCCCTCTCTCCCTGCTGGCCACGCTGCTGGGGATGCAGCCCGGGATGCGGGCGCTTTCTGGGATATGAGCGCACATCACCAGCTCACATTGAGCTTTTCATCCACCAACACCCCGAGCCCCTTTCCTCAGGGCTGCTCTCCGGCCATTCTCAGCTGGCACTGGGGGTTGCAGATGGCCACGTCTGCCCCGCCTTCGCCGCTACTCGGGGTGCTTCCGAGGGGTCAGCACGGGGGACACGGCCTATCCCAAGGCGCTGAGGGGAGCCCCGGCCGCGGGCTGAGGGACCGGCAGGCGGCGGGCTGAGGGACCGGGAGGCGGCGGGCGGGGAGGCGGCCGGCAGGGGGCGCTATGGGCCGCCCCGCCCCGCCCCGGCGGCTTACAGCGGAGCGGCGCGAGGGGCGGGCGCGTCCCCGGCGGTGGCGGTGGAGCCGCGGGACGTCTCGCAAGATGGCGGCGCCCCTGGATATGGAGCCGTCAACCCTCAGCTTGGAGCTGCTGCCAACCGACCCGCTGCTCCTCATCCTCAGTTTCCTCGACTACCGGGATCTGATGAGGTACGGGGTTGGGGCTCCGCCGTGATCCGCGCTGACGGGGGTGGGGGGAAAGGAAGGCCGAGCCGGACCGGGCCGGGCCTCGGCGGGGGGTGAGGGAGGCAGCGCCGGGCCGCGGGGCGGGGCGGGGAAGCGGGGCTGAGGGGCGGGAGGCCCGGCCTGCGTTTGGCGTGTGAGCCGGGGCTGGCTGCGGGGGTCGGGAGAGCGGGAAGAGCTGAGGGGTGAAGCCCGGGGGGAGGCGGGGTGAAACCCGCGGGGGAGGCGGGGGTTGCCGGCAGATCTCACAACTTTTCGCTGGGCGGGTCGCTGGGCCGGCAAGCGGGGCCGGGGACAGCGGGCTGGGAGGACTGGACGGGCACAGAGCTTCCAAAGCGCTCGGCAGCGGGTGGGAAAAGGGGTTGGCTCCTTCTGGAGGAGCTGCTGTGTGGAGGACTTGTCCCTTCCAGATACCCTTCCCTTCCAGAAACGGTTCTTCGGATTTTTTTGCCCTCCCCCCCCCCCCCCCCCGTTTTTTTTTTTTGTAAGCTAAAGGGAACTGTTTGCTCACTGTTTGTTTGTTTTCTGTTTTTCTCTCCCCCATTCTATCTTGTTTTTCTTTGTACCTAAATTCCAGCTTGGAGATCATAGAATCACAGAATGGTTTGGGTTGGAAGGGACCTTAAAGATCATCGAGTTCCAATCCCCATGCCCTGGCCAGGGACACCTCCCACCAGACCAGGTTGCTCAAAGCCCCATCCAGCCTGGCCTTGAAATGAACCCATAACTGAATTTGTGAAGCCAGTAATTCTCTGTGGCTGTTGCGTATCTATGGGCAAGCAAAGGGTGATCTTGTTGCCAGTAGATATATTTAATTATTCGAACGAGCTGTTGTTTGAGGAAAACCAAACAAAATGAGATAGGGTGATTTTTTTTTCAGGCAGAAAAACATGAATGAAAGTTGCAAGCTCCTCTTGGACACTTTACTAGATGGCTGAAGAGTTATGAGTCAGACAGTGAGGATGAGAGTGTGTTTTCAGCTAAAACCTTACCAGTGAAGTACAAGCAGTGGCAGTGATTGAAATCGCAGTATTTAATTAAAGAGGGAGGAATATAATAGAATATTATCAAAATGGGTTCTGGGTTAGGTTCCCTCCCCCCCAAACATTAGTCAAGAAAGCTAAAGACATCAGGGAGAATTCAGTTATGATAACATCAAAAAAGAGATTGAGCTTACGTGAAAATTGTAAAAATTGTTATAAGTCCAGCATGGATGATTTGGTAGTAGTTGCTAATGGTGTAGTAAAGGCTTGCCTGTTTTTGTTATGTATTTAACAAAATTAGATGGATTTTGCTGTGCGGGGACAGTTAAATGCCATGTAGGTTTCTGATTTATAAGGTCAGTAATGGTAGTTTTGCATAACTGGCTGTTTGTAGTACTTAAAGTCTTACTTGAGGAGATCTCTGGGTTGTTTACATTTGTTTTAGTGACATGTATCTCCTCTGCCCATCACAAACATTACAATTTCCATAGTATTCCACAGTTTGGTTAGTCTGCTGGTGGCCCTGAAAACAGAAAAGCTGACAGGTGACCAAATATTTATGTAATTAATGAGAATGGCTTTAATTGCATCTTTATCATGTTTGAAGCCACGTGTTCCTGTGATACCACAGTGACTTCTTTCCTACCGGAAATTACAGGCTTGATTGGTGAACATAATATATATAATATGAATATAATGGATTTCTGCAACGGCTTTGACTTTGGGGTATTTCCCCACCGCACTCCCCCCAAAATAATAAAAATTCCCCATGTCATGAATAAAGCATTTACATGAGCAAATGTCAAGGTTTGAAGTAAATGTGTTTTACATCTTTGTGTCATTGCAGAGGGGAAGGGTAATGGCAGGGCATATAGGAGAATCACTTTCCTTTGTTGAGGTTGATTTCAAAATACTAATACAATTCTGGTTTGAACAGCTTATAGTGGATATTGGGGAGGAAAAAAAAATGGATTGAACAGGTAAATATGAATAATTCTTTAGTTTCAGTGCAACATGTTTGCACCAGCCCTGGGCTTTGGCAGATTTTACTTATCAAAGATGAGAAGTTTTTATTTCAGAATTTAACTATGTCCATTTACACTGTTGGTCTTTCTCACTTACCAATTTCTGAACTACACTGAAAAAAACCCCCAAAACACAGTAACTGGAATCTTAAGTTTGGTAACCTCATTTGAGGTATTTAGATGTTAATCACAGCCATCAAAACACACAGATTAACTGTTAGAACAAGCTACCAGAGGAAGTGATGTTACCACATCTAAATTGGTGGTATCTTTTGGGAAATTTCTGGAGAGCATAACTGATAATTCAGCTCAAACACAGAAGACAAAAAGGTTTATTTTCTGGTGTTCAGGTTAGTTTGAATGAGGCAATAATTTCTTTTCAATTCTATGAATCTTTGAATAACACAATCATTCCCTGTATTATTGCTCTGCACGTTGCTGATGCTGTGCTGCACATTCTTATTCATGTAAATGCACTGAAATGTCTTGCTGTCGATGCCAGTTGTACGTTCCAGAAAGGCTTTGTAACTGTAAAAGTAAATATGGGCACAGACTGTATTTGATGGCACCTCCATCACTGCTTTTAAAGAGCAAGTGAGCAGGCATCAGGAATATAAGTTAGCCTTTGTTATCTCCTGGCATCAAACCAGGATCAACTTAAATGATTTCTGAGGACCGTTTTAGACCTATATCCTACAGGATTTTTAATACTGCATTTGCAATAGTGCTACATGGTGGAGGATATGATTCTTTTAACTTCCTGAAGTGGCAATGTTACCTGTAATGCAATGGCAAGAGCTTATGTATGGTCTTCATTAGGTTGAGGTTGCAGTGCTTATTTCCAGTGCTTATTTTTCACCCTTTATATTTTAACTGTGTCTGTTTCTGGTGATGAAGTTTGTTATTTAAACAACTTAAAGTAGAAAGTAACTTTGCAATACTCAAACTGTATAGTTCCTGTAGCTTATTGTTTGAGCTTTCTATAGCATAGAAACAGTGGAAAAGGTAGAGACTGACAATCCATATAAGAAAGTGATTTAAATCATAATAACTAGCCTGTGCTACTGGAATGCTTACTGCCGGTGGAGTGGAGTCAGACGATGTTTATGATGGCATAGATCTACAGGATGACCTGCTTTACAAAATTACTTAATTGCTGACAGTTCTCAAAGTGTGTAGAAAAGTAGTTCACGACTCGTACAGCTGTAGTGAAGACTTTTAACCATTGTAAGCACGGCTCTAAAAAGGACAGCTGACTAACTTTCAAACTCTGCATTTATTTCCTGAGAATGAATGTGTAATATACTGCTCAGTATTTATTTCTGTTTATTTTGCTACTCTTTTGCAATCAAATGTAATGATTTTATATTTATAGTTGCTGCTATTTAAGTCGAAGGCTAAATCAGCTATCAAGCCATGATCCCTTGTGGAAAAGACACTGCAAGAAATACTGGCTCATTTCAGAGTAAGTATAATTGTTTTAAGCCTTTTTTTCTGTGAAAATAAGGCTTATGTTATTGTGCTGTCTGCTTATGTCCACATTACTTCCAGTGACTCTAAATTTCATTTACACAGGGAAGTTGCATTGGCCTGTGTAAAAGGGTTTACATATATGGTTCTTGGGGTGTTGCGTTTCTTAAAAAGCTCGCTTTCTGTTGGCTTGCGTTGAACTCAGGATGGCTGTTAAGTGGAAGCTGACTATAAAGGTATCAATCCACATCTTTGCTAAAAAACCCCCTGTTTTTCTCAAGAGCTGAGAAAGCCTGTGGAGTTGACCGAAGTGAATTAGCAACCAGTTTTGTTACTGCTTATCCCCACTTTGTGTCCTGTTTTCTAGACAGTATCTTTCTTTTTAGATTGTAAATTGAGAGGAATATTAACTACTTATGACTTCAGTGATCAGTTCCACATATTTTTCCATTATTCAGGTTTTGCAGGTGCTCCTTCTATTACACAAGTAGCCTGAGATGCCAGAACAGGTAGTGATAAGGAGTTACATATATGCATAAGTGGGTGGAGGAGGTAATTTAGGAAGACATTTCCAAAGTTGTAGTTTATGTCATTATGTCATATGGACTGTATTCAAAAATTAACAGCAGAGTTGAATCCACAAAGATAAACATGTTGTGCATATTCTAGTTATATACTGCTTTATGAAGATATAACACAACTTGTAAAATTTTGCCTTGAGATTCTCTGCATAAAAATCTTAAGCGATTTTCTTACTAGAATCCAAACTAGAAAGGAAAATCTGGTGAGGGGGCAGGGAAAGACGGTAAGGAAATTGGAAGTTCAAACTGAGTACCTGATGCCAAGAAAAACTGGGTAATGAAGGCTGTAGTTAATTTCAACAGATAACATTTGGAGGGTGAAAATATGCTGAAACGTTTCTTACCTGCTGAGACATAGTTCACTTTGGATTTTTATTTGTTTTATCTCTTTGGTTTGACATTAGTTTATCTAACTTCCCAGATTAAACTTAATCTACTTTTTTTTTGCCCTCAACTCTTCTCCAAGAAGTAAGCTGCTTCTTTGCTTTCTAGAGCTAGAGGGATCTTAAAGGTGATGTGAAGACTTCTCAATTGTTACATTTTTATTTATGTCTGTAAAGCTGTATTAAATCTTTTAGATTCAGCGTGCTGATTGGAGTTTGAGGAGTTGGAATACATCCTAGGAATATATCCTATTTATCAAGGGCTGCTACAATTTGGAGGCAAGCATCCTTTGTCAGATGTTAGTCAGCACTTTTTTTTGGCAGCCTGTATTCCCACAGCCTGCAGTTCTTCCCATGAGAAGTACTGAGTATGCAGCAATTCCTTAAGAAACCGACTTTCCAGATCAGTGCACACAGTTCTCATTTAACTCTCTGGTTTACTCCTTAATGCTTATTGGGTAAATAAAGCAGTTTGTGACTAATGCAGTAGATCAAAAAATGTGATTTTTTTTTTTTTTTTTTTTTGAAGGTCTTCTCTGTATATGCGTGAAATGTGATATGAATTAGCAATTCATAAGTTTTAAGACTTAATAAGAGACAGCATTCTATTTAAAGGAATACTGTTTCTAAATTTTCCCCTGGTACTAAGTACCCCAAATGTTTCCTGATTCTGTCCTGAGTTGCTGTTGAATAGATACTGGAATTAATTAATTTTGTGTAGCTTTGTGTGGCTCATAGTGTTCCTGGCTTAATATTATGCATGTTTCTGCCAAATAACAAATATTAACTTCTTGGGTTTAGAAGTCAAGCTTTTTTTAGGCTTCTATTTAAACTTCTTCTCTTCATGTCCACTTAGAGAGGAAAAAAGTCAACGAAATCAGACCTGGAAAGCCCTCTTCATCAGTACCTATTCTGACCTAGGAAGGTACATCCGGTACTATGCTACGTTGAAAAAAGCCTGGGATGACCTGGAGAAATACTTAGGGCAGCGATGTCCTCGGATGATTGGTTCTTTGAAAGGTAGGATGTGATTCCTGTTTTTTCTAGGAGGTTGGCTGACGCGATGTTGTCTGTGATTGTGTTTCATACTGCTTTCATCCTAGGCGTGTGCCTCAATTACCAGAGCCCTGAAAGTCAAATAGTCATGCTTTCCCTTCCTCTCCAGTAAATAAGCAGATCAGACAACGTGTATAGTCCTTGTCCAGTTACTAGTGATCGATTAGATTCTCTGAAGATTTCTTTTCAGAGAAGAAAACAAGATTATTTTCTTCTAGTGAGCAGTCTGTCGTCTTTATCTTGGGATAACCAGGAAATGAATACACTCTAACTGCTTTTGGTTTTTTTTTTGCTGTGACTGATTTTTTTGTTGTTGTTGTTTGCTTGTTTATTATTATTTTTTAGCTTAATAATCCCATTACTTCAAGGACCTGGGACCTGTTGGTGTGATTTTATTTGTGAGACTTTCTTAAGACCTAATTAAAACACTTTCACATGAAGGCAGGCATTTTAAACTAAAGCTGATTAGAAAGGAAGTATTTTTTTCTTCTTCTGTAGGTCTTACTGTGTTCCTCTAATGAAGGTAAATTAGTGGCTGAACAAGAATTTTTGCTTTTTTTTGTTTTTTTTTCCCCCAAGAGTCTGTTTTCAAATTAAGTTTGTGTTTTAATACTTGAAGTACTTCCAGTGTTCTGGTTCATAAATCTTATACAGCAAGTTTGGGCTTTTATGGTATAGGGACAAAACAGCTCTTACATTTGCAACTGTACTTCAGTCTTCTGGATGAAATTAAATCAAGATGTTTGATTTAACATGATGTGTGAAATTAAGAGAAATCTATAGTCAATGATCTCTTTGCTATGTAAACCTTGCATTCTTTTTGGCTTGCTGGATAGTGCCCAATTTTTAAGTTTTGCTAAGTATTAGTGAATAACAGAACATGGTTAGAACTTAATACTTACTTTTTTCTTTAAAAATTGTTTTTGTTTTGAGATGTTGAAAAGAACAGATTTTTACCATGGTTTTACTGCCAGAATTTGGTGCAATGAAGTTTCTCTTTGTCTACAGAAAGACAAAAATAAGTTTTAAATGATCAATTTCCACATTTGTATAGCGCTGGCAGGTTTTAACAGAAGCTCTTCCATAATTCTAACTTTTTAATACCATTTGTACAGGATCTTGTTTCAATGAATTGTTAAATTATGCCATATAAGTGAAACTGATAACAAATATGGAAAGGTTTTTAAAAAAATAATATAAAATCACCCAAAAAGCCTTGACTGGAACAGACCACACAGGCCACCCAGCTGATCTTTGGTAGGAGCGAGGATGTGGAAACCCCCTGAAGTGCATGTGGAGGTGTAAGAGTAGTTACTCCCCACCCCTTTCGGTTGATGACAATATGAAAACCCCCTTGTTACCACCCATTTATTGCTTCGAATTCCAGGTGAATGGTGGGTGCAGCCAACATTTCTCTGTTACTGATTGGACTGGAAACTGAAACAAGCAGCCCTTAGAATGATGAGAGAGTAAAATCAATATTGCCAAAAAGTTTTAACTGACAATATTGTGGGGAAAGGGTTCAATTCACTTTATAAGTACTTTCTGCTTAAGTCAGGCCTGTTGCGTTTTTGTTGGATGGAGATTGGTGCTGTATTAAGTAATCCGTTAATGTAGTCAACTTCCTTACAAATTTATGTAGTATTCATTTTGTGCCACCTAGCATACAATAAAGTCACCAAATATTGACTTGAGTCCATGTTCGTTTTACCAAAGCACTTACAAATTCCATGCTTTGTATTTGAAATACTTGATTTTTAGTGATTCTGGCCACCAGCATGAATTTAATCAGTGGAAGATTCTTGAGACTGTGCTAGTAGACAGCTGCATCCCAAAGTTGAACTGAATTTGTCTTGCTTTTGTATGTCTGTTAGTTCACTTTCTCTGGATTATAAGTGGCAAAATACTTTGAAATTTATATTTCTTTTGTGGTAACATAAAAAAAAAAAAAAAATCCATAATGTTAAGATTGCTGGGGCTACTTAAAATTCTCGTTGGCAGTTGAAAACGTGCTATTATGTCTGGAATGTAGCTAATTTTTTCTCATATTTCTACCCATGCAGCTCTGTTGAAATGATGTGAAATAAAATTTTAAAAGAGGGGTCTTAAAACAAATCCTAATATTCACCTTTGTCAGGAGCAGCATACTGGACACTCACAGGCGGAGTAGTGAAGCAGCATTAAATTTGACAGTTTTCAGAGGAGCAGCAGTTGTGATCCCCCCTCCAAAGCTGCCGCTTAATACTCTTGTTTCTTTTTGTACACAGAGAGCGTGCGGGAGGAAGACCTAGATGCTGTGGAAGCACAAATAGGTTGCAAACTCCCTGATGACTATAGATGTTCTTTTCGTATTCATAATGGACAGAAGCTGGTGGTTCCTGGGTAAGGAGTGAAAACTACACACCAAGTTATTAATTCCTTTTGTATTTCTTGAATACTTTATTTCTTAAAAAGATAAAATGTCTGCCCAACAGGATAGATGAAGCATTAAACATACTACAGCTGAGTGACCCCTTGAAGTGCCACGTCTAGAATTGGTTATTTTCTAGTCTCACAAGCAATTTAAAACACAGTGTAGATTTCTAATTGCTCAAATTACTCTTACACTTTTCCTAGTGAAAACCTTTCTCTTTTCTTTTTTAATAACTAAATCTTCCAACTGCTAGACTTTTAATCGTACCACTGCAAGTTGCTCCCCTGAAGTTTTGCTTTATATTACATAAGTAAATTAGCTTCTTGCACTCTTCAGGTTTCATTATTTAATAACTTTCTTCTTTAAAATAGTTAGGGAATAACTTTCAAACCAGGTCGTGATTTAAAGTAGAATCAAAATGTCAGTTCTGCAAATTAGGTTTTCTGAATAGAAGACTTTATGATTTTATGTGGTTTCAGCAATTAAAAACTCCTTTTACATCAAGATTAGAAGGGAAATGACCAAACAGAGTTTCCTATTTTCCAGCTGTAGAAAAAGTTTGCAGGTCAGCACTTGATGAAGCCCCGCGAACATCAGAGTTGGAAAGCCAGGGCAAATTGTTGCAGTGTCTGTAGGGGGCAACGCCTTCACCAGTAAAGAAGGTGCAACCTCCTCCAATTCCAGTGCTGTATGTGCAGAAGGGATATGGGAAGCAGCTTCATGCAACCATAAGGATGACTTCTCATTCTGTTTCTTTTCCAGGAGAGACTTTTTTTAGAGAGGAGATAGATGCCCTAGTTCTGTAGACTTCAAATGGAGCTCTAGCTTGTGTGCTTCCTGCTCTTCCTACTCTTTCACTCCCACGAAGCCTCTACTGTGGTGATGTGTCCGTGGAAGGGCTGCAGGAGCAAACACATGCCTTTGGGCATGCTTTTCAGCTTGAACGACTGCCGGTGGGCTGTGGTCCATCACTGTGCCCTCAAAGTGAGGACCTGAGCCTTACACACAGGTTGACAACCTTTGCTGGTGGAGCACTGACTGGGGGACTAGTTAGGTCTGACATGGGGGACCCTGGAGCAAGAGGGGCCGCCATGCTGCGAGTGGAAGGTGTGCTCTTACTGTTGGGGACAGGCTCGCTTTCTTGTGGGAGATAAATACTGGAAAGATCAGGTGTAGGTAGTAGAAGTCTATGGAGCAAGTTGTTGAAATGTTAGGCCAAAAGTGGAGGAGGCTGGAGACTAGTTGTCATTGTTAGATGCTTCACGTTTCTGCGTCTGGATGGTAGCATCACTTTTTAAACTGTAGAATGTGCTAATTCCAGGCAAGACTACGTAAGGAAAAAGAGGAATGGAACCTGTTGCCCAGGATGGGAGCAGCTTATACCATGCTGACGTGTGGCAGCTTGTCCCTGAGTCACTGCTTTCATAACACCAGTAAAAGCTCAGCGTCTGCAAGACTTTACACCTGAGAACATCAGTGAAAGGCAAATTAGAAGGGAGTGTGGGTGGGGAGGTGTACATTAGAGGTTTGTGTACTCTTCTTATTGCTAAGCGCAACGCTGTAGTGTGTGCCCTTGTTGTTGATTACTTTGATCGTGTTACCCCTTTTTGTCATTCTTCCATTGTCTGCCCCTTTATTACATTGAGTGTAGTTTGGTTTTTTTTCACTGTAGCTCTCACCTAGCCCAGTTTATCGTATCAATGTTAACTTTAGCTTCCAATACTTGCCTCCATTCCTAATCTGTTACATATTTCAGATTAGTACTACTTTTTTACAAATTTACATATAGTTTTCTTATGTACAGAGAGGCTCGTTTTACTGTCTTCAACGTCACTTCCTTATTGTTGAAACTAAACCAATTAAAAAATCCCATTCTTTGCTGTGATGCTTACAAAAAGCTAGAGGAAAAAATTTGAAACCCAGTTGATCGCCTTGCCGTGTCATGCTCATTAATGTTCTCTCATTCTTTCCTTCTCTGTCTGTTTGTTTGTGCCTCTGTCCCTTAGTTTTTATACTGGGATTATAATCTCTCTGACTTCAATAGTTATTTTTCCTTGTTTTCTTCTTGCCCTTCTCTCCAAAGCATGCAGAGCACCTCACTGCAGTTTTGATCGATGAATGTTATATAGCAGCTTGGTATTCTAATTGAAAAATCCTGGATGCTTTGATAGTATTGAAATGAACTTGCACAAAACTTGAGATACGGAGCGCTAGTTTTTATTATATTATGCTACTATAGGAAGCTGCGTCAGCTGTGAGCAGCTTCTTTGAAGTAGTTGCAGACGTGATGGGAATCACCAAAATGCTGCTTTGGGATGCACAAAACATACAAGGAAATGTTTATCTTAGGGCCCTCAAGCCTCCCTCTGTGAATGTTGATGTTGTAAACTAATAACCTAGTCCAGCACCTGGATATTAGACTTCATCAAAGCCTAATATGCATCTAGAGCATTTGTAGAATCAATGCTTAGAAAAGATTTAAAACTGTCTTTGCATTGTGAGTGGCATCTTCTGTTTATCTTCCCTTTTTGTTGTTGTTGTCTGTTAAGTTTGATGGGAAGCATGGCACTGTCAAACCACTACCGCTCTGAAGACTTGTTGGATATCGACACAGCGGCTGGAGGTTTTCAGCAGAGGCCAGGTCTGAAACAATGCCTTCCTCTTACTTTTTGCATTCATACTGGCCTGAGTCAATACATGGCCCTGGAGAGTGTGGAGGGACGAAATAAATACGAGATCTTCTATCAATGTCCAGTAAGAAAGATATGTTTATACTTGTGAATGTACTTTTCTAATGATTGATGGTGTCCCTTTGCATGTTAAAGATATCTGAAATATTTTACGTAGAATAAGGTGAATATTAAGACATCGTATTTGTTTGTTACTTGCCCCTGAGTTGCCATCTGGTTTTCATCAAAGCCCCCAAGTGGAATAGTTAGTAAATGAGAGAAATGGACAGGAAGTTGTTAATGGCCGTAGTAATTTCTACAGCCTCATAGTGTACAACAGTCATCCTTATTGGAAAGTATTATTTTAATTTGTTCAAAATATGATGGGTATATACTCTTGTCCCTGTTTCCATAACGAAGAAAACCTCCTCTATTCTGGAAGATCAGCATTTGTATATATCTCCTCCCCCAGATATGTTAGATGTAAACTTACTACAATAAATGATACCCTCTGGATTGTGAGCAAAACTTACTTTCCAGTGAAAGAACAAATTGCTCTTGAACAGCTCCTTTCTAGAACACAATTAAGTATTTTTCATAATTCTTATAGCTGTGTTATTTTAAGATAGACATATTGTTGCTAGTGAAGCTTAAGGATAACCTAACAAGATTTTAGCCCTCTCTCTCCCATGCCCTGACAATCTCCCCACTCCAAAAAGAAAGGAGGGCAAGTAAAGGGTGTTTCTTGTAAAAAGAGAAAAAAAAAAAAAAAAAAAAAGATGGAGAACTTCATCCTTCTATGGAATTCATGGCCGTTTGTTTTCAAAGCATGTAGCAATGAGATTTCTAGGGAATGCCTTGATAATGGATCACTTGAAGGATGTTAAGATCCCCTTTCGTATTATGCCGAGTATTTAAACTTTCTGGATAACGCTTGGGAACTTGGAAGGTTACTTGCTTATATTTTTATATGTATTAAGCAGCCAGACTTTAGGCTTAATGAATATAGGGAAAGTGTTCCTTATGCTATGTTTCAAGTGTTGAATTTTAACCTTGGAAGTCTAACGCTCTCCTTCTAACACATCCATAACCTTCTTTCCCTTTTAGGACCAAATGGCTCGCAATCCATCTGCTATTGATATGTTCATTACAGGTAACACTTTAGATAAAATATTCCACGAAATGTTTTAATTGCACTGTTTAGAAAACGCATGTTGTATGACTTGAACAAAGTAAATGTTCTACATTTTTCTGTGCTTTTCTGTGCTACTTGTAACACTCTGACCTGCTTTAAAACATCAGCGGTTACTTGAAATTGGATACAAGTTTTCTCTATTAAAGCTCGTCTTCCTGTGTGTCTCGTAGACAAATCATTCTGTGTACTAACCTGTCTAACGAGATGAGCAAAACCTTTAACTTAGCTGTTATAGGGATGATGTAAGCAGTTATTAAATACAACACCCGAGTGGACAGAAAGATTTATTATTTTTTTTTCTCCCCACAAGTTTTTGCAACCATGTTAGAAGTTGAAAATATTTTGTGTCCCTTAATGAAATCTAATTAACTATAAACATAGCTGCAGAAGAAAACCTTTCTGGATTTTTTTTGATCTGCTTCATTGCTTTGTTCAAAGGATAAAGGAGAGGAGGGGTAAACTGTGTAATTGTTGTTTGGTTATGTAGTAATCTGTCGTGATCATCTGTCACAGATGTACATTGACTGGAGTAGTGTTTTGATTATTTCTTTTTTGTTAATTACTGGAATCTGGTAATTGTGGCTATATCTAAATTAATTCACTCAGTGGGAAAGCAGATGTGTAATAAATGGCACCAAAATTAATATTAAAGTTTAGCCTTGCACATTTCTTGGGAAATAACGTGTTAATATTACAGTGAGAAGTCACATTAGGCAACACTATACCAGGACTGGTTTGGGTTGAAGGCAGCCAGACTCTTAGCCACGCTAATTTTAGGAAACCTTTCTATGTCCTGATTGATTGTATGAACTGATTTCAGGGTGAAGTCGTTTTACAGAGGTTATTGCGGAATGCATTGTGTGCTTTAGAACCATCATAGGAAAGATACAGCAGAAGCTCAAGAGTTTTGTTACTTGCTTCTCTCCACCTGAGGGTGATATAATGCAGCTATTGCTGCTTTTATGGACTTGAGTCAATGGTGAAGTCATCTGACATCATATTTAAATGTATTCCACTTGGCTGAAAGGGTTAATCTTGACTTGTTGCAGAGTGGAGGGAAAGTTTCATATACAGCATTTATCTCTTGTCACTCTGAATGTGGCAGGGTAAATCATTCCACTTTCTCCATTCAGAGTTACTTTGTACAAGGTTTGCATTTTGTGAATTAGTGGTAGAAAGGAGGATAATAAACTTGGAGTTCCTTAGGCTTCCAAAGGATCAAAGGACAGTACACATAGCTCTGCCTCAAAGGAAGAAGTGGTAAGTGCACTTAATCTAACAGGAGTGGTAGCGCTTGATAACACGTCAGTGAAGGTGATGATAATGATTTCTTAGTATTTCAGCTTAAATCCAGTTTTGTACCAGTAATTCTGACAAATAATTGAAGAACTCTGTACTTTTCTATTGAACTCTATATTGCAGTGCTTGGAAGATTTATGGCTGAGAAATTCTTTTATGGAGAGCCAGTATCTCTTGTATGAAACTCTTCTTTGAGAGTTGAATGTGACAGCTTGACTGTCTACTTAGAAATCAAGCTGTTCCTAATTAATGGCTTTAGGTGTGTGAAAAGCTTTCTCAAGACAACGGCTGGAAGTGTGTCAAAATCCCAGATTCCATGGAATGTCATACAGCCTTAGTCTTCTGGGTTTGTAGTGGGAGAACAGAGTATGTCTATAAATCACCCCTGTTTTTAAGGAGAGGGAAATTCTGCAACTTGCTGCCATGTAACTCCATTCATATGGAAACCTGCTTATCAAAATTAAGTCCATAAATCCAGCAGCAGGTTTGCATGCTTTTTATAGGTAGAATAGTTGGAAATAGCTATGCAAATAGTATCGGCCACTATATTTGTCGTGTTTCCCAGTCATAGCAGAAGAGTCAGGAGCAGGAAACCAGATGATGAGAGACACTAGCGTTTGAAGACCATGGTTGTAACGTGAAATACTTAACAAAGAGATTCTTTCTTTGTTGTGTCCTTTCTGGAGTGTGCACTCGTAACGCTCAGCTTTTGGTTGGTTTCTCCAAATGGTCTTTATGGGTATAATGGACTGACTCATCTAAATAAGTCTGAGAGTTTATTATAAAAACATCCAAAGCTTTAAACTGTTTGCTTGAAGTACTTATTGTAATGGGCCAAGTGGTAAACTTGCCTGGTTTTATAACTACTTTTCTTCTTTGGCATCTAGGTACATCTTACTTGGAATGGTTTACATCCTATGTAAACAAAGTTGTAACTGGTGGTTATCCGATCATCAGAGACCAGATTTTCAGGTATTGTGACTGGGATTTATAACCTCGCTGCAAGGCTGGGATGCTCCTGTTAGAATGCTGACCTCTTTCCAAGTACCTATGGGTATCTGATGATAAAGCTAATGGTGGAGAGAGGTGAAAGGATATTAAGCTTATTGCAGATGAAGCTGTAAAACAGAATGGTTAAAGAAATCTTTTTTTACCAGAAGCTTCAGAGTTTATAACTTTGCATTAACGGGACCAGAATTTTGCATTATAACTGATCTGAAGCTCAGCAAACAGCATAATATTTATTCTGCTTGCCATGAGTGTGCTGCAGCTGCAGGACTGTCCTGAGCTACTAAAAAAGCAATTGTTTCAGTGAACTGGTTTCTAAAATAACACTGAAACAGGACCTTTCTGGTGTTTGAATCTCCATGCGCTTTTTATTTCTTCTAGTTACAAGCAAGAACATTATAATTACATCAAACTGAGGTGCTATAGAACCAAGTTCCTGCTCTGTAAATTAATTTGCTGTAGGAGTTGCTAGTTTTTGGTTTTTAAATAGCGTAACGACACATCTTTGTTAAACAAGAGTGTCTTCATTGACTTCAGATCAAATTATATTCTCAGCTTCATACAGGCATTAATGAAAGTACAAAGAGATCGACAGCTGTATGAATTTAGGTGATGGGGAAGCATAGGTCATGAAGACACTGCATACATCCTTTATTTAAAAGCCAAATGACAAGTTAAGAATTACTTTTAACCTAGCACCACAGTGCTCTTATTAGTAATTAACTAATCACTTTACATGTTTAGATTTCTGAATTGAATGCACTGAGCTATTTGCAGAGTTAATGCTTTGCTTTCTGTAGGTACGTGCATGATAAAGAATGTGTTGCCACCACCGGAGATATTACAGTTTCCGTGTCCACATCTTTTCTACCTGAACTCAGTTCTGTACATCCACCCCATTATTTCTTCACTTACAGAATCAGGTAAAAATAACTACTGAATTATAACATGGGAAAGACCTATGTAACGTTCAAAGGATCAGTTGTTGCAAATTTATGGACATTCATAAATGTACTAAAATGAATAGGATGTGCTCAACATGCTGTACTTATAAATAAAAAAAATATTGAATCATTGCCTGGTCAGGGATGCAAAGTACTAGTCAAGTTGGTAATTGGTTAAATACAGTGATAGGTGAGGGAAAAAAGTTAGGAGTAACTTATGCTTTAGAGAGGGGTCAATAACAATAGATAGTGAAGCAGAGACATGAGGATGATCCTGACAATTTATTCAGTATACTTCACCTTAAGGTTTTTTTTTTTTCCCCAGTCTGGTTGGAGAGAGAGCCCAAGGATACTAAAGCATTTCTTAACACGTATGAAAGTAGTTAACTAACATTGAGTGTGGTGTTTGGCTTCCAGAATTGAAATGTCCAAAGATGCTCTTCCTGAGAAGGCTTGTCAGCTGGACAGTCGATACTGGAGAATAACAAATGCCAAAGGTGATGTAGAAGAAGTTCAGGGGCCTGGAGTAGTTGGTAAGTAAAAGATTGCTGTTTTGAACCCATTAGAGAGAGTGCTTTTTGTATTTAATGTGCATGTTATGGAAGTTACGTTATTTGCTGCTTGCTCATCGTGGTGACAGAGGGTGGTAGTTTTACGGTTTGCATCAAAATCATCTTGTCGCTTGAAAGAGAGAGAGACGTATCCATCTGTTTTGTCTTCGAAGTTGTTCTACAAGGGATATCTGAACATCCTGATAGTTAACCACTCGTCACTGTTTTTTAACATCAGTAGTTGCTGAGAAACTTCTATGCATCCACTGGAATATAAAATGATCCATCTGAATATGTTGTGTAGCGCGAGTGCTTTAGCCAACTGCTAAATTGTAGTTCTTCTTCAGACCTCACTATTGTCATCTAACGTTTTACCAACAGGGGAGTTTCCAATTATCAGTCCAGGGAGAGTCTATGAATATACCAGCTGTACCACGTTTTCCACAACATCTGGATACATGGAGGGATATTACACCTTCCACTGCCTCTACTACAAGGACAAATTCTTTAACGTCACAATTCCCAGATTTCATATGGTGTGTCCAACATTCAAGGTGTCTACGGCACGAATGGTAAGCGCAGATGCAGTTCTGCTTGTGGTAGATTATTTTTTGATGATGATCATTAGTTCTCACTAAAGTGCATTTCATAAAGTCGTTTAATGACTTTGCAAATCGGTAAGATGTTTAGCTGACTGTTAATTATAACGTAGTTTTAGTTTGGGGATTGCAGATGAACGGTATAATTTCTCCCTTTGGCACATTTAGAGAAGAACGCTCTATTTTATCGCTGGCATAGCCCTTATTTAGTTTTAGATAGAAATTGAAAGTTTTTGTGCGAGCATCGAGTCTTTCCTTGAGGACAGACTTCTAGTTGGACACTTTCTCACATTTTTCCAGGGATTTGAGACACTCTCGTTACCGGTAGCTCTAACAGCAAGTGCCAGCAGAGGTCGTGCTTCTCACGGAAAATGGCATCTCTTAACTCGTGCTCACATTTCTGGGAGCTGTAACCTCCTTCCGTTCACTTGACTGTAAAAATAATTTGATTTTCTCTTTTGGTCTACCTCTGTTTTAAAGATAGTAATGACCCTTTGTTTTTAAACTATTTTTTATTAAAAGACAACATAAGCCACCGAGAAAATTGGTACAGCTAAAATACCGAATCGTGGCATTATGTAGTTATACGCGTGAAATAATGAAAGCTAATGGGTATTTTCTGAGTTAAAGGTCAAATAGTTTGGCAAAACGATCTCTGTTGCAAATTAAACTTTAGAATTGCAATGAGCTGGTTTTAGGACATAGAGCCCAGTGTCTGCTCCAGATACTGACGCGGTAATACAGACTTCAGATTTTTCTAGGGAATTATTAGTGCTTTCTTAGAACTAGCTGGAATAGAAGATTTTAATCAAGTATGCATGTGTTTTGTATTAGGAACCAAATCATAATGAATACGCAGTGGATGAAGACGAAGATTCCACAGACACTGACGAATATGAAGATCGACGTAGAGTGTTGGACATTCCTGCACCTTCTGGACGCTGCCCACGTCATACCTGATGGGGTTTTTTTTTTTTCCAAACAAACTGTTTTCAGAAGCTGAACTCTCTGGGGCTAGTGCATAAGAATATTTCTGACTATTGTAAATGAACTTTCTGTTGCACATCGGGGCAACTAGCATGAATGTTGGTGCCAGTTCTAATATTCATCAGAGTATAACTTTTTTTTTCCTGGTTTGGAAGTGGGGAGGGGACTTTGGGGGTGGGGGGAGGGAAGACAGGGAGAGGGAGGGAGAGGAAGAGGAAGGTGTTTGGGCTTCGTTCACTTTTTTCTGAAGTGCGAAACAGCTTGATAGTCTGAGGTAATCATATCTTACATTTTTAAACTATTGCCTATTTATGATCATATTGCGAATATGGTGTGGGGATTTGTTTTTATACGAGCATTTAAAATTAGCAATAGACAAGACGGCAAAAAAGGGCATACTATTGTCCTTTCTCATGAGTTTCTACTCTGGATAACTCCTGCTAAGAAGGAAACTCGCAGTTTGGTCTGTGTGTCTTGTTTGGGTGAGATCAGGTGCTCTTATGCTTTTTTTTTTTTTTTTTTTAATTAACATAGAAGTACCAGAAAATTTTGGTCATCAAATGCATAAATTAGGAATGAAACTGGCCTTATTTTTAGACAATCTGTCTTTCAGCTTAATTTTATGCGAAGTGACTCTGATTGGATACTGCCTTTTGGAATGTAGTGTACATGCATAACCTGCCACTCGGTAACCAAGAAGTTTCTCAATGACTACAAAATATGAATTTGTAAATATGTTTTGAGGGTTTTTTTTCTTTATATGATGTTTGCTGTTCAGACTTTGTCATAGGAGACAAATTTCTGTCGAAGTATCATGTTCCCCTAAATCCTCTATGGATTTTTGTAACTACGCCTGAATTAAAAAAAGGGAGCCTGACAGAACACCAGATGACTAGAAACTTTATATTTAAAGAAGTATGTTTGCTTTATCACTTTTATTTTGTTTCCATTGTCATTAATAAACAACTGCCTCCTTTGCTCTGAAGTGCTACACGGGACTCTTCTTGCCAGAACTTGCCAGGACTAATTGTGTCTTCTGTGGCTGTTGGCAGTTCCTCTCTCTGACATCTGAAATTAGTAGTTCCTGTGAGAAAAACCAGTATATTGTGGTTCCAGCTGAATGTGTCTGTTGCTGCTCGTACAGAAAGCCTGGGTTTTCTTACAAGTATTCTCTGTGTGCTCCTCTTTCCCTAGTGCCACGCAGCGGTTGGATCTTCCACGATGGTACAAGGTAGAAAAAGAAATAGTGCGACCCCTACAACAGTCTGTCGGCTTAAACATCTAGAGAAGCAAAAAAACCCTTGTGTTGTCTCTCGCAGAAGACTGAGCAGTGGTGTGAATGTTGGAGTCGTTTAAAAACATTGCCATTTTGAGGACTCCTCAGTATTAACCGTGAGGGAAAATGTGATGTTTGTGGCGTAACGCTTTGTCTTAACAAAAATGTCATCATCTCTTAAAAGGATGAGTGAAAAGGGGATTTAGAGTAACTAGGACTTACTGCAGTGCTGTCAGTCTGCTCTGTGTTCTTAAGGATCGATAACTCTCATGGTCGAAGGTTTGCTTTGTGCTCTGCCAGGATCTGCGTGTTCTGGTTGAGCAGTATCAGCACGAGGTCACAAGGCTCTACAGAAACACCTCCCAACTCATGTTGATCTTGCCCTTCTCAGGAAGCGGCTCTCTGTTGGGTTGTTAAAGAGGAACTATAATTATTTCTTTACCGTAGGAGAAGCCAAGATCCAGGGCAGTGCTATTCTGTCGGCTTCTGAGCACTGGGATGGGGGGGTTTGAGGCCTCTGGTCCAAGCAGATCTGGTGGCCAAAGGACTCCTGTGACCTGTGCCTGTATGAAGCGAGGAGATCACCAGGTAGTGGGGTGACACGTTGCTCTTTTTGTACCAAACGTGTGGTTTTGTGACAGGGAAATGGTTATTCCGTTGCTCCAGGCAGCTATTTTTAGCAATGGCATATTGCCTAAAGCTGCCAGATGCGGTGTTGCTGCAGCGTCGTAACTCTTCATTATGTGCATCTCAAGTAGGGTTCATGCCAGTGGTTCTCCTCACCCCACCCAAAGCTCTGAAGCTTGTGCCAGATTGGGATGAAAAGTGAAGGGTCAAGATCCTTAAAGAAAACAAGGAATCCGTTGTGTTTCCAGCGCTGCTGGACTGTGGAAGTCTTCACTAGAAGCGGGGGACAACTTGGACAAGTTGACCATGTGGCAGCAGTGTGCCCTTGTGGCCAAGAAGGCAAATGGCCTCCTGGGGTGCATTAAAAAGAGCGTGGCCAGCAGGTCAAGGGAGGTCATCCTACCTTTCTGCTCTGCCCTGTTGAGGCCACATCTGGAGTACTGGGTCCAGTTCTGGGTCCCCCAGTTCAAAGACAGGGAACTACTGGAGAGAGTCCAGCAGAGGCTACAAAGATGATGAAGGGACTGGAGCATCTCTCTGTTGAGGAAAGGCTGAAAGACCTGGGGCTGTTCAGCCTGATGAAGAGAAGCCTGAGAGGGGAGCTCATCAATGCCGAGCGATGGCCAAAGGGCAGGTGTCAAGAGGATGGGCCAAGACTCTTCTCAGGGGAGCCCGGTGACAGGACAAGGGGCGACAGGCACAAACTGGAACATGGGAAATTCCATCTCAACATGAGGAAAAACTTCTTTACTTTGAGAGTGAGAGCGCACTGGAATAGGCTGCCCAGAGAGGTGGTGGAGCCTCCTTCTCTGGAGATTCAAAACCCACCTGGATGTGTTCCTGTCCAGCCTGCTCAGGGTGACCCTGCTCTGGCAGGGATGGACTAGATGATCTCCAGAGGTCCCTTCCAACCCCATCGCATTCTGTGGTTCTGTGATTCTACCAGTGTCTCCTGGCATGGATTCTGACTGTTTGACGTGTGGTTAGGACTTCTCCTGTTGAGGTACAACAGGCTTGGTTGAACATCTATGAAAACGGTTACAAACCCAGTGCATCCAACGCAAACGTGGCACTTGTCCTTCTGTTTTTTGTACCTGGAAAAGGCCTACGCTGACAGTCTCTTCATAATTGCGCCCTAGGATTCCTTCAGCATTTTTGTGGGCTTTTGCTGGCTGGATAGTTTAACGGAGAGGACCTTTGGCCACCATTCCCTTGCTGTGATTTCATCACACGAAAGAAAAACAAGTGCTGTGAGAGCCAGTGGGAAAAAAAAAAACCCCAACAACCGAACAGAAGTTGCCGTGCCAGTTATTCCAGTGCTGGATTATTTTTCCCCCCTTGTCATTGTTTAAAGTAACTTCCCATCATCTGTGCGAAGAATGTAAGGTGGAAAATTCAGGCCAAAATGGAAATACTATTTGTCTGTGACGATATCCACCTTGCAAGGGGATCTGTTCACAGGTTTTCGGAAGAGAGACCAGGTAAATGTTTGTCTATGGCTGAAGTGAAGTTCCTTGATCCTGGTTCCTCATGGCAAAATTTTCTAAGTGAATTAATCATAGAATGGTTTGTGGGGGAAGGGACCTTAAAGATCATCAAGTTCCAACCCCCTGCCATGGGCAGGGACACCTCCCACCAGACCAGGTTGCTCAAAGCCCCCTCCAACCTGGCCTTGAACCCCTCCAGGGATGGGGCAGCCACAGCTTCTCTGGGCAACCTGGGCCAGGGTCTCACCACCCTCACAGCAAAGAAGTTCTTCCCTAGATCTCATCTAAATCTCCCCTCTTTCAGTTTAAAACCCTTCCCCCTTGTCCTATGGCTCCCCTCCCTCATCAAGAGTCCCTCCCCAGCTTCCCTGGAACCCCCTTTGTTGTCCCAAATCTGGGTTCCTCACCCCATGTGCAAAGAGCTGATCTGCACGCAGAGCCAGGGTATTTATTTCATGTCTTTGCCGAGATGGGTGCTTGGTGGGAGCTCCATGAAGCTGGCACACCTCAGCTTGTACATTGTAAGCTTTTATATTTTACAAAAATTGACTAATTAGCATACTATACTTACCATTGCTGGCTTATGATCTCACAATAATGGCTACTTGTATTCTCATTTTGAATTAAAAGTATAGTATATTCCTAAATTACTGCTCATACTGGGGGAGTAGGGATCTCATCTAAGAGGACCACAGCTAGAGGAGGTGTGGTTTTCACATTATGATGAGCTCAGTTCACCTAAAGGACACACACTTCTTATTTTCAACACTTTGTAACAACCAGCAACCTTGCCGTTTTAAAGGAATGCCCCAGTTTTCCCAAGTTAGGCTCTTTGTGGTTTTTTGCTATCTACAGGCTGATACAACACACTTGTTTTCTTTGGTTGCCCAAGGTCTTTTCTACCTCAGCAACATCTTATTGCTTTGCCTTCACCACCTTCAGGGACTGGAAGGGGCTCTAAGGTCTCCCTGGACCCTTCTCTTCTCCAGGCTGAACCCCCCCAACTCTCTCAGCCTGTCCTCACAGCAGAGGGGCTCCAGCCCTCCCAGCATCTCCGTGGCCTCCTCTGGCCCCGCTCCCATAGGACCATGTCCTTCTGCTGTTGGTGGCCCCACAGCTGGAGGCAGCACTGAAGGGGGGGTCTCCCCAGAACAGAGGGGCAGAAACCCCCCCTCGCCCTGCTGGCCACGCTGCTGGGGGTGCAGCCCGGGATGCGGGGGGCTTTCTGGGCTACCAGCACATCTTGCTGTTAATTTATAAATTAAGGGATTGACTAATAAATTAAGGGATTAATTAATAAATTAAGGGATTTTTTTTTTTATATCAAGTCTTGATTGAGTGGATTCTCATTTAATAAGTTGCATACAATAACATACAAGCATCTTACATCCCTTTGCTTTTGTTTATGGCTTAAACAGAGCCAAAAATCTTAAAGCCACCGATAAGCCCATACGCTGAGAGACTGATAATCATCTCAACTGCTGTCGTACACGGACAGAATCGGATTTAAGTTCTGAGGGATTTAGGGTTTGCTTTAGGTTCAACAAATGAATTGGCAGTTGTGCTGTGGGAAGAAGAATAAATCCAGAATCCCTTTTAAAACGCTACAGCGAGTTCCAGGTATTTCATGCTGGAATCGAGTATCGTTTGTTTAACTGCAGGAGTGGTTGCGTGACGGCTATGCTTAATGTCGGATGGGGGGAATCATAGAATGGTTTGGGTTGGAAGGGACCTTAAAGATCATCCAGTTCCACCCCCCTGCCCTGGGCAGGGACACCTCCCACCAGACCAGGTTGCTCAAAGCCCCATCCAGCCTGGCCTTGAACCCCTCCAGGGATGGGGCAGCCACAGCTTCTCTGGGCAACCTGGGCCAGGCTCTCACCACCCTCACAGCAAAGAAGTTCTTCCCCAGATCTCATCTCCATCTCCCCTCTTTCGGTGTCAAACCCTTCCCCCTCCTCCTATGGCTCCCCTCCCTCATCCAGAGTCCCTCCCCAGCTTTCCTGGAGCCCCTTTAGGGACTGGAAGGGGCTCGAAGGTCTCCCCGGAGCGTTCTCTTCTCCAGGCTGAACCCCCCCAACTCTCTCAGCCTGTCCTCCCAGCAGAGGGGCTCCAGCCCTCCCAGCATCTCCGTGGCCTCCTCTGGCCCTTCTCCAACAGGTCCGTGTCCTTCTTAGGATAAGAGGAAATGGCCTCAAGTTGCGCCAGGGGAGGTTTAGATTAGATACTAGTGAAAATTATTACACTGAAAGGGTTATGAAGCGTTGGAACAGGCTGCCTGGGGAAGTGGTGGAATTGTCATCCCTGGGGGTATTTAAAAGACAGGCAGAGGTGGTGCTCGGCGATACGGTTTTGTCAGTGTTAGGTCCATGGTTGGACTCCATGATCTTAAAAGTCCTTTCCAACTGAGACAATTCTGTGATTCTGATTCTTGTGCTGGGGACTCCAAAGCCGGATGCACCACCCCAGGTGGGGTCTGAATCTCTCCTTCCTTCTAGACCCCTCCTGGTGAGGGCTCTAGAGAACAAGTCATAGGAGGAGAGGCTGAGGGAACTGGGCATGTTTAGTTTGGAGAAGAGGAGGCTGAGGGGTGCCCTCTACAACTACCTGAAAGGAGGGTGCAGAGAGGTGGGTGTTGGCCTCTTCTCCCAAGGGAATAACGAAAGGACCAGAGGAAATGGTCTGAAGTTGGGGCAGGGGAGGATTAGATTAGATATTGGGAAGAATGACTTTCCTGAGAGGGTGGTCAGGCACTGGCACAGCCTGCCCAGGGAGGTGGTGGAGTCACCATCCCTGGAGATATTTCAGAAACGTGTAGACGTGGCACTTCAGGGCATGCTCTAGTGCCCGAGACTGTTGGGTTGGGTGTTTTGCGCTGTGTTTGGTGCTGTGTTGGTGTGGGTTTTTTTTTTTTTTTTGTTTGGGTTTTTTTTTTTGTGTATGGTTGGACCCGATGATCTCAAAGGTCCCTTCCAACCATGAGGACTCTGTGACTCCCTCCCCCAAGCCCCATGAGGAACCAGCAGATCGCACACGTACCGTGTCTACAGGCGACGGCCGCTGCCAGCACCGAGCTTCCCCCGCCCGTTTAAGCGTTTCCCAAAGAACCATCCCTCACTTTTCTCTCCTCCGAGGCTCCCCCCTTCCCCCCCCCCCCCCCCCCACCGGCTCCGCCTCCCCCCGCCCGGGGCCGGGCCATCGCCGCCGCTCCGCCCCGGAGGGGGTGGCACCTCCCGTCGAGGAAGCGTCGCCTCCGCCCCCCCCCCGCCCCTCCGCAACAGACGGTGCGGCGCCTGTCGGAAGCGGGTGCTCGGGGGACAGGTAAGGGGTGAACGAGCCCCTCCCGGGGGTGGGGGGAGCGGAGGAAGCCCGGTGCCCCCCCCCCATCTTCTCCGGGACCTGACTTGGGGAGGGGGGGGGGGAGCCCCCGTGTCTCACCGGGAGCCTGGTGAAGGGCAGGTCCTCGGTGCGGCTGGGATGGGCGAGGGGGTGTGGGGGGGGGGGTGTGTGTGGGGGGGTAAGGGCTCTTCCTAGGAACCGGGGAAAGGGGGAGATGTTTTGGGTGGAAATCTGTGTTACTAGCGGTTTAGCCCAGGGGGCCGGATCGGTGTTCGTACGTTGGCGGGGCTGCCCCCGGCTCTGAGTCACGCCGGCGGAGCGGCCGCACCGCAGTGCGCTAACCGGGGGGGGGGGGGGGGGGGGGGCTGCGCAGTCCCGGGACGGCCGGGCGGGGGGGTCCGGCCGCCGCCCGCAGGGACGCGGGGAACCGGGGCTGCTTCGGGGGAGAACCCCCCCGGGGGCCACCGCCGCATCCCCGCGTCTCAGATACCGGCCGTGACGTGCTGCAGGCGGCTTAAAAATAGCTGGGAGGGGGCCCGGTCGCGTCTGCCGGGTGGTCGCTGGCTACGGGCAAAAGGGGGGGGGGGTGCGGGGTGCGACCCCCGAGCGGCTGCTAAAACGTCCCGGTCCCCGCAGGAACTGGGTTCCCGGTCCCAATTACCCTTTTCTTGCCTCTTTCTGCTCTGGGCTTGTGATGGAAGAAGCAGCATCGTCTTGTCCGTGTGCTCTCCCAGGTGGGGCTGCGGAGAAATTCTCCTGTTTCACAACCAAAGCAAAAAAAAAACCAAAAAAAAAAAAACCCTCCTCGCTATTATTTTTATTTATTTATCTTTTTTGTTACTGAGGTTGCTCAGATGCTTCAGTTAAAACAGCAATTGAGAAAATTCGGTTTAGCCAAATGTTCTCTGCTTTATTTCTTCTAAGCCGTGCTGTGAATTGCTGGCTCTAACTTAGCGGGTTGGGTTTTTTTTGTGTTTTTTTTTTTTTTTTTTAAAAAAAAAAAAAAGCTAAAATTTTCCTGTTGTCTCACCTCTTCGTCACTCAGGAGTGCAGAACAAAATAAACGACTCATTTACGCAAAAATAGATTTGTTGAACGACTGCTGTCAAAGCTACAATGGGTTTTATTAATCTGCCTTATGTTTATTCCCGTCATGACTCGCTTCTGCTAAAAGGCCAAACTGTTTTGCTCTGCCGACACCCTTGTGGGAGGGAGGGCTCCTGGAAGATGGAGACTTTGCCAGGGAGGTTCTTCTCGCTGTCCGGAATGGGGTTTTTGCTTTAACCACCGGATTAACGGCAGCTCCCGCAGCTTCACGTCACTGCGGGGTGAGCCTCTGGTCTTGAAAGGCTTCTCACAAAGTTGTTTACTTCAGAAAATCGTCTTGTTCTGCACATTATGGGCCTGTTTTTCTTAGTTTTCCTGCTCAACAGTAGTTCATACAGTCAGGAAAAAAATAGTGGCTTTTTGTGTTGATTTTTTTTTTTTTTTTTTTTTTCTTCCAGTAGAAAAATTAACCAGACTTAAGTTTGAGAAGGATTTCAGTATTGGTTTACCATGAAAAGGTCTTTTCAAGTCCACGATCAGTCTTCTGGGAGGAAAAAAAAAAAAATTCCATCCCAATGTGATTACGGTCTGCCACGCTACTCTTGGCTGCACATAGAAATAGCTGCAAGCAGTATTAACAGGCTCGAGAGCAGCGATGTGAGTCACAGAATGCTCTGGGGTTGGAAGAGACCTCTGGAGATCATCTCCTCCAACCCCCTGCCAAAGCAGGTCCACCCAGAGCAGGTCTCACAGGAACGTGTCCAGGTGGGGTTTGAATGTCTCCAGAGACAGAGACTCCACCACCTCTCTGGGCAGCCTCTTCCAGGGCTCTGCCACCCTCAAAGTGAAGAAGTTCCTCCTCATGTTTAGGTGGAACTTCTTATGTTCAAGTTTGTGCCCGTTTCCTCTTGTCCTGTCCCTGGGCACCACTGAAAAAAGACTGGCCCCATCCTCCTGACACCCACCCTTGAAGTATTTATAGGCGTTGATCAGATCCCCCCTCAGCCTTCTCTTCTCCAGACTAAAGAGACCCAAGTCCCTCAGCCTTTCCTCATAAGAGAGATGCTCCAGGCCCCTCATCATCTTTGTAGCCCTTTGTTGTCCCCTCTCCAGCAGTTCCCTGTCCTTCTGGAACTGGGGAGCCCAGAACTGGTCCCAGTGCTCCAGATGTGGCCTCACCAGGGCAGAGTAGTTTCGGTGTTTCACTGCAGCCTTATCTTAAGTGAAACTTGTTACCTGGATGCCTTTAATTCTTTAGGATTTACAATTCCACTCGGGCTTTGCAGGCAAACATGAAATCGTGCCCCCTTAGCCCAAGTATGGGCCCTCTCTCCCCCTGTCTCTGGTTGGTACCTCGTCTGGATGGCCCACTCTCGGCAATAGCAGAGATGGTTTTAGTAGCAGATATTATTGTTTGTAGTTCAAACCCTGTGCGGAAACCTGTCTCGTAATTCCTGCTTTGGAGCTGCCTGTGTTCAAAAAAAAAAATCCTGAGCTTTCTATCTCGGCGCTGCCTGTGGGTTGCAGCAATCCCGGGGGGACTCCGGCAGTCACTGGGGGGTGTCGTGGTTTCGGCTGAATTTACCAAAACCGGACCGGCAGATGGCCCTTCCCCCCCCTTCCCCCCCCCTAAAAGAGGAGAGAGGAGGAGAAAGAGATAAGGAGATTCAGAAGTTTAGAATGAACTAAACTACTTTAATGAAAAATTAATATTAAAATAAAAATAAAGAAGAAAATAATGAAATAGATACAATATATACAAAACCGTATCAAGCTCCCAGGATGACAGTCACGTCACCGGCAGGCACTGGGGAAGTCCCAGACTGGACTCAGCGACGGATGGGAACTGGATTCCAGCTCTGGAGTCAGGAACACACGGATCGGGATCAAAGGCAGATGAACAGACAGAGTCCTCTCTGGACGTCGGCCATCGCAGGAAGGGGCTGACCCTTTGATCCCTCAGCTTTTATACTGAGCGTGGGGCAGATGGGATGGAATACCCCAGTTGGTCAGGTTTGGGTCACCTCTCCTGTCCACTCCTCCCCACTGATGTGACCCCTCTACGTTTTTTCCGTTTCCGACCCTCTAAGGGGGCAAATAAGGAAATTGGCTGCCCTTGGTTGTTACAGCAATAAGTATAAGCAAGGGCCTCCCTGCTCACCATCCCTTGGCACGGAGCACAAACATTGGGCTTATCATTCTGAGAACGAGCAGTTTTCTCCACAATATGCCGTTAATTTCAGAGAGTTAGAGGAGGCCTAGCTAGGATGTAAAGTTACAGAACAGAAAATTGGTTCGGTTTTACTTCAAACCGGGACAGGGGGTTATTGCACGTGTCGGTCCCTCAGGGAGAGGGAGGAATTTGGGGAGAAGAGAGGGAGAAGCCCCCCTAGTGCAGCCAAAATCTGTTGCAACCCCGTGAGAGAGAAGAAAAGGGCACGGCCTGGCTCCAGGGTTATCGCTGTAAAAGAAAAAGCATCCCAGACCTAAATGGCCTCTCTTTTTGTCAGGCGCATCCGTAGCTGTGGGAAATAAGAGAGACCTGTTGAATGGTGTAATCAGAGGGGAGAAAAGTAGACCCATCTGCGGCCTGTCGGGGCTCAAATCTCAGCTCTCAGAATAAAACCCCCTGTCCTCAGAATCAAAATCCTCTCTCGGAAAGTGCTGTTACTTTTCCCGCTTCTCTTTCAGTGTTTTCCGTGGCCGGCGCTTTCGGTTCCGTACTGCATCTAGTCTCGAAGCCTCGATTCCTCGCCGTAGATTCTGCTGGTTTCATGTAGCTTTTTTAAATAGAACAGACGGATAACACCTGTTTATGCCTTCAAATTAGGGGAGAAGCATGATCAAGATGAACTGCGTCCTGTTAACCGCCTGCCTGGTTCTGGTTGCTTTTTGTAGTTCCGGTGAGTATAAAAGAGCTACTTTCCCGATGGAATGTTATGACAGAGGGTGAGGAAATCGGGGTGGGGGGGGTGGAAATGGCAGAGGAGGAAAAATAACAAGAAAGGCCTGGATTATTTAACACCACTTTGGGAAACGACGGTGACCATCAGCTCGGTTTCTGTCGGTGATTGTCTTTGGGCAGAAGAGAGAGTCGGGTGCGGAATACGATGCTGCTGGATATCTGGGTATCTGGATATCATCTGGCAGCCGACTGTCCTGGTTTGCTGCTGGAAGGTCGGATTCCTCTCGTGTAAATTGGGAACCGGGCGTATAGCGCGAGAGGGAAAGGAGATGAAATAAAAAAAAGGGACAAGATAAACTTCTGCTGAAAGCGTCTCTCGTTGTCTGTCCTTTTGGAAAAAGGCAGTCTTTAAGGGTAGATGGAAGCAGCCAGACATTTAATGCGCTATTCTG
Organism: Numenius arquata; assembly: GCF_964106895.1. NCBI lineage: Eukaryota > Metazoa > Chordata > Aves > Charadriiformes > Scolopacidae > Numenius > Numenius arquata. The sequence goes on from NC_133581.1 coordinate 2,902,931, forward strand.
CAGGCACGTGAAGGTAAGTGTTTTCAAAAAACGGCAGAAGTATGTGCTTCGAAATCTTCCGTTCAAAATTGCCGGTCTCTATTTCTACCCTGACAAAAGCTTGTAAATTTTAGCTTGAGTCTACCAACCAGGCGTGGGCTTTGTGGCAGTTAGATGCAGATGGCGAGCCGTCTTTTTCTCCATTTCAAGGCTGCTACTGTCTCAGGACTTTTATGATACAGTAAAGATTAAACCCCTGTCGTCTTAGGTTATGCCCTGAGGTGTTACCACTGCGACAACAGCCCTTCCTTGTGCAAGACCAACAGCACTTGCTTACCGACTGAAGATACTTGCTTGCAGCTGAAATTTGGTATGTATGCTGTCCCGCAGACCTAAAATAAACACGGTTATATCAGTTTTCATGGCCCGTACGCTTCCAGCCTGGCCTTACCGTGCATTTCTTAGCCTCACCCAGAAGGTCGCAGATACTTTTGAAGGTCGTGCTTATAGTAAAGTGATATATTTTGAATTCCAAGCAGCTGATAAAGATAATGATGATTTAGATTGCTGATTTATACTTCTACAAGCATATGCACAGGGATCTGCGTGCCCAGATTAAAAAAAAACCCAACAAAACCCAAAACCAAAGCAACAACAAAACCCCACCACCTAAGGGAGCCGGAAAAAATAGGAGGCAGCAATAACTTTAAAATGCAAAACCTTTGCCCCAGGTTTGTTACACTTTAAAACCAGATAAAGCATGTGTAACACACAAAATAAACCTGCAGATGAGGACTCGGTAGTTTATGAATTGACACTATTAAAACAAACTTTTCCTGGGGGTGAAGTCACCTGCATCTCAGGAATATGGTCAAGGATATTCAGGGCACGGAGTTACTGTTCTAGTTGTTAATTAACATTTCAGTAACTCTTTATTACGAGTGAGAGGAGTGTCATTGGAAAAACAGAGATACTGAGACAACTGGAATAATCTGCTTTCCCAGCTGGTTCCCTCGGCCCGAGAAAGACTCTTGGGCTGGGTTTGGACAGTGGAAACCAGGATGGGACGGGGCTGCTCTGTTCCCCGGAATGGTCCCTGCTAATGCTTGTGACTTGGCGTGGAGGAAGGAAAGCTTCTAACGCTGCTGGACCAGGATGCTGTTTGCATCCTAAGGAATTTTCGCTTTTGCTATTTCCCTTGAGCCTAAACCTTCATGAGCACAAACTGTAGGCTTTCTAGCATGCAGCCTACGGTGGTTGTCCATTGTCAGAGTCGGGAGTTGAGTGCTTGAGGTGTCAAGCTCAGGAAGATGGAAGACAAGGTGTTTGATCTCTGGTGTTCAGGGGAATGAGCCCCTGGTGAGGCCCCATCTGGAGCACTGTGTCCAGTTCTAGGCTCCCCAGTTCAAGAAGAACAGGGAACTGCTGGAGAGGGTACAGCAGAGGACTACAAAAATGATTAGGGGCCTGGAGCATCTCTTTTATGAGGAGAGGCTGAGGGACTTGAGTCTTTATAGTCTGGAGAAGAGAAGACTGAGGGGGGAGCAGATCAATGCTTATAAATACTTAAAGGGAGGGTGTCAAGAGGATGGGGCCAGTCTTTTTTCAGTGGTGCCCAGTGATAGGACAAGAGGAAACGGGCACAAACTTGAACATAAGAAGTTCTACCTAAACATGAGGAGGAACTTCTTTACTTTGAAGGTGGCAGAGCCCTGGAAGAGGCTGCCCAGAGAGGTGGTGGAGTCTCCATCTCTGGAGACATTCAAAACCCGCCGGGACATGTTCCTGTGGGACCTGCTCTGGGTGGACCTGCTTTGGCAGGGGGTTGGAGGAGATGATCTCCAGAGGTCCCTTCCAACCGCATGTGATTCTGTGAGTGAGAAAAGGGGAGGACTATTCTTCTCTTCAAGCTCTGTCTTCATACTGCTTCTGGAAATGGGGCTGGTCAGGTCATAGAATCATAGAATCATAGAATGGTTAGAGTTGGAAGGGACCTTAAAGATCATCGAGTTCCAACCCCGCTGCCCTGGGCAGGGACACCTCTGACCAGATCAGGTTGCTCAAAGCCCCATCCAGGTCTGACGGATCTGGTTCTCAGCACAAAGACTAGCTTGAGTTACTGGACTTGCTCTGTAACTTGCTCTTGCTCTTCTTTGTGGAAGGAGACTGGTCGTGCTGTCGGACAATGCAAGAGCAGTGCAAGTTGAGCTAGATGGTGACACACTGTCCTTCTCTGTCACGAGAACGGGTATCACTCAAGCTCCACCCTGCATCTCCCAGTGAGTCATTTGGACTGAACTGGAAGCACTGGTTAGCTTGAGCTAGAAATCTTTCTTAACCTATGGCCAAGAGCTACAAGAGAGCGTTGTGGAGGCAGGACCATGGCTTGCTCTCGCTATTCACACTCCTAAATTCCTAGTGAAAGCAAATTTGGAAACTTCTAACCACTTGAAGCTAAAAAAGCAAGTACGCAGCAGTCTAGGCAGTGATTCTCTCTCCGTACCAAAAATGGTATTACTTTCAATACTCTCTTAATCTCTTTAATTTTATTTTTTTGTAGGTAAATTGAGAACTTCCGCCTGCTGGAAGGCATCCCAGTGCAGCGTGAATGATATTGCCGAATACTTCCAGCTGGATAATTTTGAGTTCTTTTGCTGCCAACACGACCTGTGCAACGGCGGCGCAATTACTGGGGTTAACAAAGCAGCCCTCAGTATTGCCTCGGCAGTGGCCGTGCTATGGATGCTTCTGTAATAATCCCGATTCGTGTGCCGTACTGTCGAGCTGAAATTATACAAAATCATTAACTCTTTTCTGAATTGTACTTCTGGCATTTTCAGTTTCTAACCGTGGGCTGAAACATTACCTTTTAGTTTTAAATTCTGTTGGCTAAGGTTCTCTCTGTTAAATCGCCGTGTCCAGTCATGGGAAGGAGATGTGTATTGTTACCAGTTATGGGGAATTCAGGCATTTCGGTCTGCCATATTCACGGGGAAAAGAACTTGTTAAGAAGTAGTGTTATTTTGTGGAGAACCTGGGCAAACTTCAGTGGGTGATGTGGAAGGGAAGGAATACTCCAGGTTTTATGCTGGAAAACTATCATTTCTTACCACCCCATAAATGGTGATTGGTTTTGGTTGGGATTTCTGTGGGTTTTTTTGGTGAGTTTGGAAATTATTGCTTTGATGAGTATGGAAATATTTAGTTTCAAGTGTTGTAGTCTTTGTTCCCATCACTGTAGTTATTTTTTTCTTTTTACAAGCCAATGATATAACCTTGTAAGTACTGTTATTTTGAGAGAAAACATCTACATTTCTTAAACTAAAATAACGCTGTATAAGCGAGGAGCACTTTTGCCTCTTTTTATATTTCTGTGAGCGCACAGACAACACATGCTAGCTTCTTTTGCAAGCTTTTTGGTTTTTCCCTTATGCTTTGTCCATGCCTAGGATTTTAACTAAGCATGTGCTTTGCACTGAGTATTTGTTGTTATACTGAAAATAGGTTATAAAACGCGAAGGAATTGAAATGGCACGTCTAGATTGTTTTCCCACGTAGTTAGCTTTTTGTTTTTTTATTGGGAAACAGTGCCGTGTAAACTTAACCCGTCAAGCTTCTACCTAAAAGTATGAAACGAAACCTTGCAGAACTTTCTATTTTTACTTTTATGCGACACTATAAACGCCAGTACAAAATATCTGTGTATTACATAGCATGAATAAAACCCGCTTGGTTTGTATGTGTGAGAGGTCTGGAGCTGAAGTAGTCTGTGCGTTGCTCTGCCTCAGTGGTGGAGACGGACCTTTGATACTTCGCCGGGTACAATGTCAAATTCTCCTTTGTCTCTCCTGGAGCACTTGGCACGTCCCTGCAAGAGTCGTGGTCCGTTGCCAATGGCATATTCTCTTTCTGAGGATGCTCGCTTGTGCTGTGCAGGGTGCCAGTGACACCAGTTCACCCAGTCATAACCACGGGTGTTAGGCCAAATCCATGATGTATTCTGCCAATGTATCTTTTGGTTAAGCTTAGCTTAGCTGTGAGACCATCCTGGGATCGCTCTGATCACTCGAAATAGGGAAGTCATGCTGTCTTTGATTAATAAAAATGTCAAAATGGAAAATGTGGCGAGTGTGGTTATTTATTGATGTGCTATTTACAGCTGAATATAACTTCTTGTTTCTGTGTGAGATGCATCCGCGCTTCCCATCCAGAGACTCTCAGCAAGTGCAAGGAGAATTCTCTGGCTTCTTCTCTGGAGGTGGGTGCCGTGTGTGGTCGGTTAGTGTTGGCAGAGCGATGATTTGCCTTAAGGAGCTGTTTGATAGGACCAGGGGCAATGGTTTTACACTGAAAGAGGGTAAATTGAGACTAGATATAAGGGAGACATTTTTTACGCTGAGGGTGGTGAGACGCTGGCCCAGGTTGCCCCGGGAGGTGGTAGATGCCCCATTCCTGGAAGCATTTAAGATCAGGTTGGATGGGGTTCTGAGCAACCTGCTCGGGTTGAAGATGTCCCTGCTCGTTGCAGGGGGTTGGACTAGAGGATCTTTAAAGGTCCCTTCAACCCAAACAGAATTAGCGATCTTTCTCTAGGTGAGCTGGCAACGATGTGGCACTGGGGGGAAGCAGTAGAATATGTGGTCACTCAATCACTTCTACTTGAGAATTATCTCGTTGGAGATACGAATATACCATAATTTGGGGGGGGAAAAAAAAAAAAAGAAGAAAGAAAGAGTTGTCCCTGTGTGATTACTCTTAACACCTGAAGCGTGACGTGAAATGTGTTGACTGTGATGGCTCGCAAGCGTTCCTGTGCAGTTTTTCGCTATCACAGGTTTTTATTCTCCTACGTACTGATTTGATTTCTTTGTGGGAGTGTTGGTTGTTTTTTCTCTTCTCCTCTCCCCCTAGTTCTTAGCTTTAACTTCTAACACCTGCTTCGGGAGGGAGAACAGTTAACGTATGATACTCCCCAAGTTGTGGATGATCTTACTAGAAAGAGTTCGCTTGAAGTGTGTGGCTGAGTTGAATAGAAAGCAGTTTAGTTTGTATTTGTGAAGTCAGGCAACTGGAAAACAATATTTTTTCCCCCTCTCTCCCAGGCTAATTTTACTTTTAGCCTGTTGATGTCCGTTCTCAATCTAACAGGTACTGGAAATGGTGATTTGATGTGGTGCTAGAAAGAAGAAAAGAGTCATTGATTTCCCACTCTCTTATCCTTCCATCTTTTTATTTCCCATCTGATTAACAAAAGCAGACACTTGAAAGACAGTAATTTCTGCACAGTGACTTTTTTCCACTCGCGCAGCACCATTTGTCAAGCTCTTGCTCATTTTAGGTGAAAAAGTGGTCTTATTGACTCAATATGCAGTTTGGGAAGGTTTGTAGCATAGAAGGTATTTGCGTTAGCCAAGCCGATAGATTCCTTATGCTTAAACCATCTTGGTTGCAGCGTTTCTCCTCTATTATATTGTCAATGTCTCTCTTTTGACGGTTGACACTTCTAAACCTGTTTGATTGCCGTATGCTCTGCATATGTAAAATACTCTTTTGTTGTTGTTGTTTTAATAAGCGCAAAAAGAAGCTCTGTGTTTTGTCTGTCTGAAAATAGTTTGAACAATAATTTTTTAATATTTGTTTTTTTGATCGCCTTGAACGCTTTCTTGTCTAATCTGTCGTATTTCTCCTTTTTTTGCCTCCTAGAAGCAGCTTGAGCAACAAGTCCTTGTGTTTTGCACTCTAGAAGGCCACTTGTTTTGTAAAGATCAACAGGAACATTGTTTAATTCTCATGGTGAGAATGCACGTACCAAAGTAAGACAATTTGCAGGGGCAATTGCTATGATAGCAAACAACTTTTTAAAAATTAGTGGATTTCAAGTGGAAAGCATCCCTTCTGTCCCTCTCCTGGGTGAGGTAGATTAGTTACATGGCCTGATTCGCATCTCGTGCCATTTACAAGCTGAATGGTGATGGAAGGTTCCATGTTTTGGGGTGTATTTGCGTCTTCAGGCCTGTGTGGTCTGACCGATGAGGGTTGTTGAGCAGCGACTGCTGCTTGAACACGGGAACTTCTCCCCCTGCTGCCGTATGATGTCCAGATTTGATGGCCAGCCCTCAAAGGTGGGTAGCCAGAGCCATCAGTGCCTTAGATCAGATACGATTCCATTTAGTGATAGTGGGACGGGATAGTACAGGGTGCCAGGGATCAGTTCTGCATACGAGGATCGCATCCGTGCAAAATCCTCCCTGGGATGTGCCAGGTATTTTGTGTGGTTTAGCTGTGTCCTGTAAGAGGCAGGAGAGTGAAAAATGTATTCAGGGTGGACGGTGTTACTGTGCAAATGTGCCTGTTGCTCTCTGCAGCGAGCGCTGGGTAACTTGCCGCTATTGTCTGGGTTTTTTTGGTTTGGTTTTGTAATTATCTAATTGGTTTGCTCTGTTCTGAATTAGTGGCGTGACTAAAACCTCATCCTTACTATTTACCGTCCAGCCTGCTTTTTTTGCCAATACACATGGTTTATATACTAGTGGCCATCTAATCATTAAAGAGTGTTCTTCCCTGCATCTAATTCTCGATGTTCATTGCTCTCATAACCATTACTCCCCTTTTTTGGTGGGGGCACAAGTTCACAAAGGAGTTATTTTTCCCTATAGGAACAAGAAGAAGGAGCCAGCAAATGGAAGCTGCAGTAGCAGCAAGCAGCGTGTGCAGAAATTCATTCTTCTGATGTGTCTTTGCCATTAATTCCTCCTTCTCCTCATCCTGCTTTCTGCCTTCTACCTGGCGGTGACTGGCGGTCCTTTGATTTGAACTTGGCCATGGAGAGCTTGGAAGCCCTGTGGTGCTGGTGGGAAAATGGGGCTGACATACCTGGTTGGGAGGGATTTTATTTTATCCTTCTCAAGTTTTACCATCACTCATCAAAGACAAGGTGGGATGTCTCCATGCTATTTCAGGATGCAGGAAACTGTGAAGAGAAGCAGAGGCACGGGAAAAAACAGATAGGCAGAGCAAGTAATTTCCTCCCACTGCCTGTTGGAGTGAGAGGAATGAGGAGGTTGACCAGCGAGGAGCTTTTATTTTGGAGAAAGGAGGAGGAATTGCTAAGATAATAAAGTAGTCCCAGGAGAGATCTCCACATTAAGTAACTCGCTATTGCACTAACTGGGGCATCTGGAGACTGCTGTTATATAAATATTAACTGCATTTAATAACAGCGGTGTTCCTCCTGCTGGACAAGAGTTTAATGTGTCTGAATCTCTACGTGTTTCCGAGGGGCTTGCAACTTGCTGGTCAATACAACCAGTCCTAGGGTTGGCATCGTGGCAGGGAAGTCGGGCTGCAAGATAAGCCTAAATATCCCAGCAAGCGTTACCTGTAAGATGCCCACGTGTGTTTGGGCAGAAACGAGTACACCGCTCTTTTTGCCTCGATAACACAGTGTTAATATTGCACTAACAGGATGGCAATAACAGCATCCTGCATTTTAGAGAGGGAGAGGAGAGCGGCTCATTTGGCTGTGGGATCCCTGAAAGAAGTAGGTTTGTCATTTCCACTCCCATCTTTCCAAGAATAATTTATACACTGGGATAAAATAAAGACCCGCAGATGACGTTATCTTTATGCGTTTATCTGCTGCATTGATTATTTGCAGTATGCCAACTTACAGCATAGGAAAAACCGTTCTAGAGCCTAGAAAAGTGAAAGGTTAAAAATGTTTTTGGTTTCTTG